>NC_135778.1:20307454-20433491 GCF_028453695.1 Augochlora pura | reverse complement strand
CATTTTTTACATACACCTCCTCAGAGTCCAGATACAAATCCTATAGAAAATTTATGGGCGGAAATACATGAAAGACTCCACGAGCATGAAATTTTCAATAAACAAATGCTAAAAAACAAAATTTTGGAAGTTTGGAATAGTATTGAACCAAATGTCACATTAAAACTGGTAGAAAGTATGCCAAATCGATTAAACGATATAATAAAGCATAAAGGTGCACCCACTAAATACTAAAAGAGTAATATAAAGTAAAAAAGCTACTCTAATATGCGATTTTTTGACAAAGTTTACACTGGTACGAATATATTTGTGGTCTGTTATTACGTACTACGAGGAGTGAAATCAATATATTTTTGTTATCAGTTAATCAATTTTGTTATAATTTGGTATAAATAAACTTCATACATGTGTTTATTCATAAGAAAAGTTTATTGCAAAATCTTACACGCGTCCCTTGATTTCAACGAATTTCTCTTATAAGCAATGAGGGTACGAATACTTATGGGACTGACTGTAGCTATAAATTTGAATTCAATTGATGATTAAACAACTATTTAATAACCGGACCAAGACAATAGTGAAGAGTCAAGAGACGCAAGCGTATCAACGTAGTAATAGTAGTAACAGTATATATAAACAGTAGTAATAGTATCGGTCTAAATAAGTGGCTTTAATTCGGGGGTACAACAACGTTATTGAAAGTTTCCAACGGATCGTTTGATACTTTGTTTAGACGCGCGAATATAAAGTAATTCCCGCGATAAACCAGCCGCGGTGCTGACGTAAACGAATTTCAGGGATAATGGCCGGTAGCTGGCAGAGGCGGTTAAAAAGTTTTATTTCCTTTCTCTTTTTTTTCACCCCTTTTTCGTTCTTTTCTCTTCTTCTTCTTCTTCTTTCGTTTTTCCCTCTTTTTTTGGTGCGCACAGCACCGGTTAAGCGAATTAGGAAGTTCTGGGTCCAATAAAATTTTTTCGCCGAGCGTCGCGGCCAAGTGCAATCCAGGAGAACTTTTCTGCGACTAAGTGCGAGCTGTAAAAAAATTTACAGTGCACGTTGCGCCGACGAAACTCCGCGGAAATTCTGAAATTACGACGCTCAAACGTAAGAAGTGGTCCGCGATATACAGAGCCCTTTGAATACATGACATCGTCAAAAGGAATATGAGCCAAGCCTTGAAAAATGTACACCGATAATTTGGCTTTCGTTATTTCGTCCAGGGCAGTCACACTTTATTTCTGTTTAAAGAAAGCTGCACAAGCTATTCGTACGACCGTGCCAAAAGACCATTTTCTAACGGAATAAAACGAAACTGTAAAGTATAGAAAACGACATTTTTTAAGATCTCCTTCGATCTGTTTAAAAAACTATAACTAGAAGAGTCATTTTTATGAAAACAATTTATTAACTATATAAAAATATATGAAGGTGTATATGAATCTATAATTTGAACTTTTGACACTACCTACATTGTGGACGATATTTTCTTTCAGCCACTGGAGAAACATATGTTAAGAATTCCTCTATAATAATAGAAGACATTTTTTCAAATAATAAAAGGAATAGATCAATCGAGATTGTAAACTATTTTCTTAAAGGAACGTTACATTTAAGTATCGCAAACATACAAGTACTTCTACAATATTAGATGTCATGTTCGATTATTCTAAAGCGTTTTATAACATTGTTTAATACAATATTATAATAGCAAGTTATATAATAAAATATCACATCTATAATATTCTATAATGTTATTCAATTATTTAATTATTCTATAATAGAATATTAAACCTATGTGTCAATAGAACATATATTATATTTATATTTTATATCTGTGATATTCTACAATTGTGACTTTCTGTTCAATTATTTTCAGAAGCAAGTATCTTCGCATTGTACCTTTACATACGAGTTGAGATTGCCATCCTTTTTCTAAGATTTCGTGATTCCTTCCAGTTCAGTCAGCGGAACGTCGGGTTTCACGTAATACAAAATGGTTCGCTCTCGAACTGGGTCGAACCGGGTGCACATTTCTAGTTTTACATTTTGCATGAACCACACGCTGCGATACGGTAACGAAGGTGATGGTTTGCGAGAGTTTCTACGTCGAGGATATGCTAATGCATTTGTCAATTACTGACATAAGCTCTCGTCAGTACGAACGCATTTACCTTGTGACGCGTTTGTTAAATGTTCCAGCGCGAAACCTCATACTCGTTTTTCACACTACTTGACTTTTCCAACGTGGCCGTTTGTAAATAAAGATTTCAACGTACTTTCTTGTATCATAGTTATTCATTTCTTTCAACTAGTTGCCAATTTTATGCGTTTTCGAAGCCAATTTAAACCTAAAATTGTTTCTTTTACTTGCAATATTCCCTTTTTATTTTATTTTATATGACATAACGAATTTTATGCATATAAACTCGAGCCTTACGACTAATACAACAGTCTTCCGACAGTTTTTTAAAATATAGATGATAATGTAAAATTTATTTCGAAGGTCGTGTGCAAAAGGTTGAAGCACTAAATTCACTGACCGAAATCATGCTTTGAATTTCACCTCTATTTTCCATCTTGTATATGACACAGAACTTCAGACATACCCTGCTCACTCCAGAGAATACATCAAGTGAGTGCAATGTACAGGGTGTGCAAAATGTGCAGGTTAAAATTCTTGCAAAATATTCGAGTCAATCGTTCCACAATTGTCGACGATACACTACACCCTTAAATAAACGGTTTCAGGAATCAACAAGAGTATCGCGCGTCAACGAGCAACCGGTAGACGCGGGGCGGTGCAGAAAAGCCGGATATATTGTTTGCCTCGGTTCACGGTGCGGTTTACCGAGATCGGCGACGCGATACGTATTTCCAGGTGCACGCGGCCGCTACCGACGAAATTAAAATGTAATTCCGCACCCTCGTAATCTCGCGCGCGTTCCCGAGCGTTCGCGCAGCGCCGCCTCCGCGAATACATACACACACCCGTTCATAAATTACGTCACGTGGATCTCTATCACTTTAAATTGGAACAAGATTGATCTCCTAGCATTTCAGAAATTGCGGCATCAGAAATATCATATCGTCGGTGCTCTACAAACTGTACTAGTATGAATTATTTTTATTATTTCTATTAGTTTTATTAGTGTGCGCGATTATGAGAGAAGCGAGATTAAAATTATTAGACATAAATATAAAAAATATATAAAATACAGAAATATTAATGTTATTTCATAATATTATTTTAATACTGAAATATTAATATCGTCTTATAGTATTATTCTAATATTGAAACATTAATATAATTTTGTAGTATTATTGTAATATTGAAATATTAGTATTATTTTATAATATTATCTTAATATTGAAATATTATATCTAATAAATTGATGAAATATTATTATTAATACAAACGTCATTCCATGTCAGTCTTAGAGATTTACTATCAGCCTTACTTATTCTTTCCTGAACATCCCGTGTCTCTTTGAAATAATTGTGTCTACTCATCTTATGTATGATTAATGTCTCTGGTTAAACAAAGACTTGTAAAACAACAAATAAATCGCTATTTTCTCGTAACTAATAGAAACTTGATCTTGTGGTACTTGTAATAGTTTGTTAAATAATTAACTTTAAGTATATTTCAAACGTCGCATCAAGGTTTAATTGTTACACCATAAGGTGAAATGTTACAAATAGTAAACATTTTTATTTATCAATCTTTTATTAGAAATTATACTTAAATTATCGGAAATGATATATTTAAATACAAGAAGCGTAGATATTTTCCAACTTTAACAAAAGATATGCCTTTTATATTTTTATTAAAGAATAAAAATGATGTCTAAGTTAACAAGATATTCAGTCTGAATAATTGGTGCCAGAATTAATGCACAGAATTCCGATAGCTACAATCTTTGATTGGACATTTGCACTGGAAACTTTTTACCCCTGTAACTTCTATCCCCTACAAAAATTGCGATTCACCTAAGTACACGCAGCAAGGTTGTCGGAAGTCTAGTCCATTAGACGTGTACCGCGGCTCCTAATTTCTTCTTGGCCCTCGAAGGAGGATAAAGTGAAAAGTTAGCTTAAAAGTAAGTTTAAATGTGAAAGACATGTTCCGGCATCTGGAATGCTATATTTCGTCAATTCACGGTGCTGCGCAGGCACGCGGCGCCCCTCGAACTCCAATATACTTGATTAGCGAACTTCAAGGTAGAATTTTAAACGCTGCCCTTGCTTAATCCGCGGGAGCAACGCGCGCAGTTCCCGTACTTCAATAATAAAGCTTCTTCGCGAGCTGCACTGTCGAGCTCCGAACTTTTTGCGTTCGATTTACAATCCTTTTAAAGCGAACGAAGTTAAATTGACAATAAGTAGAATCTACGTGACCTTTAGCTCCGTCAACAGAAACAAGTTACAGCCGGGACTCCCCTTTTCCGACGGATTTATCCGCGCCTCTGTTACCGTCTCCGTTGAACGTCACAGAACTTTTTGATAAAGACGGAAGGGGGCGAGCTTTCGCATTCAACCCGAAATTCGCTGGCCGAGCATTCCACTGTCCCCGTGTTTTCCCCTCTGTCCCAGTTTCTGTCGTTTCTGCTCCCTGGGAAAACGGCCGTCAAAGGTTTTCTGGCGGCCCTTTTCCGCGTCGCTTTGACTGTTCGACGCTCGGCAAGATAGGAACCAAAGCATTCGTTGACAAATGTGAGAACCGTGCCCGATCGGGACGTCTATCTCTTTTCGCAATTTATTCGATCGTGAAGCTTCCGTATACTTTTGCCTTCTGACACAGTTCCTTTATATAGATTCACTTCCGAAACTCCCAGTTGATGGCTACCCGACCTTGCTTCCCAGAAAAATATCCTCCCCGGTCGCCGAGTAGATCGTCAAAAAGCTGTTATCCACGGAACTGGACTCATAGATACCGTAGGAAAACATCCTCTTTAGGAAACTTCGGAAAAATTTTATTCAGACGACGAATAAAGGATTAAGACTGATATCAAATTTCATCCGACATTATCGAATCTAGATAGAAACTTATTCAATTAAGATTTTACTCGGATAAGGATTCATTCGATTAAGACCTCACTCGAATAACGATTCATTCGAAGGAGAATTTATTCGTACAAGAATGCCATAAGGAAAATAATCCACTTGAATTAACCCCTTGCCGTACCATTTTCTTTACAATTACTATGATTAGAATATTTTCGATCGCGCTAATTTCTTAGTAGAAAAGGGAATTTTATATTTATTGCGTGCTCACATCTATTCGAATGTTTAAATGTCGGTGACAAGAGAATAAAATTTAATTTCTACTTAAAAGAACGGGTAAACATTCATACTTAACAGTTAATTGTCATAAATCTCCATTACGAGTCTGACTCGTTAAAGTACGGCAAGGGGTTAAAACAACAAAGTATAAAGTGTTCTTGTCATAGTCCACCGATTTATTTATTTCACATTCCTTTTTACAAATGACTTTCTTTTGTTAAATTGATCATTGATGCATATCTTATGTTAAACTTATCTTTTCACGAGTGTAGGAGAATCTTCCGGAAATATTCTAACGTTGTATCGCACTAAATTGAAGTATTAAAAAAGCAACTTTTAAGTCAGCTGATTACTTTACAATATCGTAAAATTTATCATTTGAGGGAACATTTTACCATTTAAATAGTTTGGATTTTTAGAAAACGCACCTTACCGAACTGTCTATTTTGTAATTAAAGCATCAATTGGTACAAGAAAAACCCTTACAAATTTCGTGAAACACATCTACGTTAATAGGTTTCTTTTATATGTATGTAGTAACCCCGCATTGCATCGAATTTCACATCAATTCAAATACGAAGTTTAATTTCTCAATTATGAAACAGGTGGCGGCGTTAATTTGGCACACCGAGATGGCGGATAGTCTAGATCCCATTTATGTCTTTGCTACCACTCTTCCTCGTCAATAAGCCAAACGTAAGTACTGTACTTATTGTTCGTGTAAAGTACTCACATAAACGAAGTATATATAGACTGAAATCGACCGTAAAACTAACCATTTCGAAAATACTTGACTGTAAACCGACGCTAAGAAACGCGACACCCTGTACGTGCTTCGGGGACCCTCGACGATTCAATATCTTCGGATACACCGGCGTAAAGTGAATTCGTCGGTTCAGCGATGGCGACTCCTATTTAGAGAATCGTTTCGACAAATCTCCCAGTTTCCCGTGGCGTCGCGTTCCCCCACGCAGAAAACTCTTGGAAATATTATACCCAGGCAAAGAGGCGCATGAATTATTTATACGCGGAGACGTTGAATTGTACAAAACCCGCGGCGGCAGCGTGGTCAGAATTTTACGATTACGGACCCATCATAGCGCGCAGACCGGCCGGCCATAAATAGGTCGTGCACGCGTTTCCATTAGATTAAATTATAATTTTAATCGCGCCAACGTCCGACCGCCTCGTGGCCCCACCCCCTTCCTTGTCACGTTTTAAATTCGCATAGCACTGCCGAGTCGATCCACGTTAAGTTGTCCACTGAATAATGTCGTGCTCGATCGTCTTGTCCGAGGGTTTTTGAATTTAGCGATATTTGCTCCATTGGAAACATATGAACGTTATTTTATACAGACTCTATAGGTTATATGCAAATTGTATATACTTCATATAAATTGACAAGATTTGTACGCATTAAAAATATTCACCTCCAGAAATTTATATCTAGCACGATGTTTTGCGACGATTTCATGGAATCTTTCATCTTTCTATTACGTAGAGACAAAGAGTGTTAATATACCAAAATCCAGCTCGAATGAATTATTTTCTTAATTATTACCAACATATTTGGAAAGTTACTTTCTGAATTTTTCACAATATAAATGCTACCTTATATTTTACGGATTAGAAAATTCCACAAATATGTACAGAACAGCAGTCTAATACAGTTTATAGATCCTACTAGAAATTACACGATTCAACCCAAGAAACCCATAACGTAGCAGAAATCAAAGGAAGGAACCAACTGCTCGAATTCAGACTAGTAGAACACTTAAAACCGAATAGCATAATCCTACTTTCTTTACGAACCTAATGATACTTTCCGTAAGCATTATAGGTGCTCAAAAATTCGCACGCATTGCCGTAAATCATCATAAAAACGCGGCCAACGCCCTTGCAACTAGAATACCATGTATGGTCTGGCTCGCGAAGTTCCTTGAAAATTCGCGGCTAATTTTCGAATTTATTACGCAGACCTTGCAAAATGGTTTCGTCGGTACCCGAAGGAGCCCTTGCTTCGCCATGTGTGCAGTAATTGCGTGGCGAACGCTAAACAGCCGAGACAAGAGGTCGATTTATGGGACAAAGACGAGTAGCAAGATTACGGCGCAGCGTAAAATGGTATCGTAAATTTTTAACGACCGACAAAACTACTCTCATAAATATAGGGTAAGGGAGGACCGCGGCGGCGGTTTGTCCTACGTCGGACTACAACTTCCTAGCAGGAAACCCGTCGAATCTAAATCCATTTTCCGGCAAGCTCGACAAATTTCCGCCGATCGGACGCCATTAATTGCTGGAATATATCACCGGGACCGGGTACGGCCGGTGTCCTACGGGGGACATAATTTACAGGGGTGACTCGGTTCATGTCTACCGACATCTTTGCTCCACAACCTTTGAATTTATCAACGATACACTGGCCCGTTGACCTGACGTCGACGAACTGCCGACCTTCGTGAACAAAATGTTGCTAGGTTCTGGGTACAAATTTACCCGAATGCTTTTAAAACTGCGGTATTATGTTATTAAGTACAAGCGAGTCACTTGACTTTCTGTCATCAACCCTTTGCAATCGACGCCATTTTAACTCCAAGACCAAACTTATTTTAGATGACCTACAGTGTCTACATTTTCTATAACTGATTGGTGCAACTTATAATACGAAACTGAGTCCGTATAACAGTTATACTTTTAGCGGTTCTTTAAAATTAAACAAATTTAACAGTGTACAAATATTTTTAGAACATCGTACAACAATGTTGAGTAGTGCCTCAGAATCGCCACTTGATTGCAAAGGATTAATAACTGTTTCGGCGCGAGCGAAATGCAAGTTATTCTAAGGTAACTCAATTGAAAGATACTTTCGGTTATCGCTCGACTTCACGTTGAGAAATTAATCGCAATTGAATACTTTTAGTACAGTTGTAGTTGATCGAGTTCTCTTTTTTTTTTATTTTGTTCGCACCTTTTATACTAATTTGGTGGTCCAAGAGCGCACCAATCAGTGCTTAGCATTATTCTGCGATTTTACCTACGTGCAGCCGACAAAGGATCGCATGATTGGGCCCAAGTCCTGGGTTTTTTCTCGGAGTTCGCGTAAGCGTCGGCGTACCGCGTGGTTCGTCAGGTATACCTTTTTCACCTGATATACAAATTATTTCTAGCGCATGGTGTATTGCCTTTGTTACGCCGTAACAATAACAAGTTGCTTATTTTGAAAAGATTAATGTTTGTTTCATTGAGATCTGTTCTTATAATAGAAACGATGAAACACAATTTGAACGCGTATCTTTATTGGAAATATATACTTGTGATACATTTGTGAATGAATAATAGTCAGCAGTCCAATACGAGTAGAAACACCAGTCCTTTCACATGACGACGCATGCTCGATTATTATTGAACTGGGACTAGTCTTCAATATAATTTATGCAATTACAACGTACAGAAATCATTTTATTCCAGCACCTAAAAAATTAGACTGCGGATGTATGCAAAATAGAAATGTTATGCAGCGAACAGAAGAAACAAAAACTGCATAGACGCTTATTTCTGTTTCGAATAACTAAATGAGTCATGGATAGTGTAAGCAAATCGTTAGATAATGCAAGCTTGAGCTGTTACTTGTTTATTGAATATTTTCGCCTATTCAAATACAACGTTCATTAATAATTAATCAAGATTCGCAACGCTTCACGCATCAACAGCATAAAATAATTCGACGAAAAGACGATTACATTCAGCGTACCCAATCGAGCGACAACGGGAACAGAATCCAGGCCGTCCGGTCCGTTTCAATTTTCATAAGCGCCCAAGGGCGCGGAAGAAAGAAACGTCATTATACAATGGGTGTAGAAAGTATTCGTACAGCAATCAATTCCAACAAAAACATTATAGAACTTCGTTTATTACAAATAAATTTTAACAAAAAAGATGTGTACATATTCTTTGATATCTTCGGAGCAAATGTCATGAAGAAGAAATTGTTTATTTATATTCTTGATGAAACCAATAGCAAAACTCTTAAACATGGACTGAAATATACGCGTAATAAGTATTTGTACAGTTCCTTTTCCATGACGCTTCCGTTACAGTATACATGACAAGTATCTGGTAATCCATGGAATGTCATCATAAATATCATCAGTATGTCTAGAGACCTTGTCAGAATAAATAGTGCTCTATGTTTAAGATCCGTAACGTTAGTAGTCCTAAAATGGGACGAAAAGGAAAGGAAACGACTGAAAGTGAAAGAAAAATTATTATAAATCTGCATAATAAGTGTAAAATATTACGAGAGATTTCGGAAATTATGAATAGACCGAGGTCTACAATTCAAGGCATCATTGACAAATATGGAAATCGAAAAACTTTAAGGAATAAAGCAAGGTGCGGACGTAAACGATTAATAAATGAATACACCGGCCGATGGATAATGCGTAAAATAAAACGAAATCCAAAGATTAGTGCGGCAAAAATCGCAGCTGAACTTGAAAGTGTCCTTAGAATCACTGTCTGCAGCAGTACAGGGCGTAATTTTCTACGGGATAGAGGATATCAGCAGAGTAGCTCGTAAGAAATATTTTGTGAACGAAACTAATAGAAAGAAACGACTGCAATTCGCAAAAGAATATGTAAACGTTCCAATGGAGTATTGGAACCGTGTAATATTTACTGATAAAAGTAAATTTAACATATTCGGATCAGATGGACGATGTACGGTATGGAGGGAAAAAAATACCGAGCATGAAAAAGAAAACTTGCAGGCAACTGTAAAGCATGGCGGAGGATCGGTCACAGTTTGGGGCTGTATGAGTGCGAATGGATTTGGATCCCTACATTTTATCGATGGTATCATGGACCATAAATTATACATCGATATTTGAAAAACACATATTCAAGCTAGTGCAAATAAAATGCAACTACAAGACAACTATATCTTTTTACAAGACAATGATTCGAAGCATAATGCTTATAATACAAGGCAATGGATCCTGTATAACGTAACAAATCAGTTAAAAATCCCTCCACAGTCTCCAGACATAAACGTCATAGAGCACTTATGCATCTCGGAGAAAAAATTCGAAATTACCATATTTCTTCAAAAAAAGATTTAAAAAATGCACTACTGCAAGAATGGAGTAACATTTCTAGTACTATCACCAGAAAGTTAGTACAGTCAGTGTCACGAAGGCTTACAGCGATTATACAATCTAAAGGGAATCCAACTAAATACTATAATAACAAAAAGTTGATTTTTGTTATGTTTATGTATAAAAATTATGAGACGTTATTGTAAAGTTGGAAGTGTACGAACACTTATTCCGCGTATATATCCGTCCACATTTAAGACATTTGCTCCGAAGATTTCAAAGAATATATACACATCTTTTTTGTTAACATTTATTTGTAATAAACAAAGTTCTATAATGTTTCTGTTGATATTAATTGCTGTACGAATACTTTTTACAAGCACTGTATTTCGCAACACGTTGGGGGCGCGAAAAGTGGGTCGATCAGCGAGCACCCCCGAAAGCTAATGAAAAGTCATATTATTCCCATGGACGAGAGAATTCATCGTCGAATCCGGTAACACGCGTTCCATCGCGCGTGCGAGGCCCGGGCCAGACTAATGGGAAAACTAGGGTCGCGCGACTTTCTGCCGTTAGATTAAAATATGCAAATAAGCCGGGGCGGACACTGCTAAGCTCGTAACCCGGACCGGCTCCCTTTTGCGCCCAGCCGCGAACCCGCAGACCTAAACCACCCTGCCGCTCGTCCACCCCCGCAGTCCCGTTGGGAACCGTCTAGCGGCCGCGGAAACCCCCACCCTGTTCCACCCTCGCAGTCCCCCTTTTCCTCTCTACCTCTCTTTATTTCTTTATCCCTTTCCCTCTTTATCCCTTTCTCCGGGCGATGCACACCACCGTTTAAACGAGCTGTGTCTATAAAGTAATGAGACTAGTGCTGTATAATTTTTCATATACAATTAAACTATACAATAGCATTATCCCTCTACGAAATAACGTCCTTGGAAAACCACAGTTCACACGAGGTTCTCACTTCCTGCAACAGTGACGAAAGTGTTAAGTCGGAGACTGGTTACAATGGCTTGAGGTTTCTCGATTGTTATTTTTTCGAACGCGATGGAAATTTATATCCATGGTGCCATTCGTGATTAAGAGGTTGTTGCTTTTTGTTACG
Source organism: Augochlora pura (assembly GCF_028453695.1). NCBI lineage: Eukaryota > Metazoa > Arthropoda > Insecta > Hymenoptera > Halictidae > Augochlora > Augochlora pura. Next base: position 20,421,998 of record NC_135778.1, on the reverse strand, counting down.
AAATAGGATTGAATGAGTACGCTTAGAAGAAATATAGAATCATATGAATATAAGACGAGCGTGTCCCTCAAATGGTGTTACCATTGATGAAGTGAAATTAGAGATTTAATTCTTCATTTTCATATTTAACGTGTAGGACGGTCGAACTTTAAACATTGCAGAAATAACATTTTTGTATAATAGATTTTACGTATTGATTTTTTTATATGAAGAAGATGATATTGAAACATTAATACAAATTGCTACATTTATTTTTACGCACAATATGTGTAAATTTTTAAAGTGCAAGAAATTATGTAAATTTACGAGATTTTATAATATTTTTATTTTTCTTTGATAATGATTAATCTTTTAGTTGACAGAGAGACCTCTTCTTTGATTCCAATTTTTATATCATGACGTATGAAAATGAGAATTTGCATGAAGATATAATAAAAAAGATCTGTTAATTAATGACACTGTATTGTAGTTTTGTTTACAAATTTTGTAGCGTTCTTTTAATGGAATAATTCGTTTGCTAATTATGCAGCATGTTTGTTGTATTATATTATGAAATTTCCCGTAGTTTATTTGTAATAATAACGTAATGTAATAATAACACAGAATGTAAACACGATTATACAATATTTCCCCAAGATTACAGTGCGAATTAACGTATGTATTATTTTATTTTACGCATTATTCCATATTTTCATATTTCTCATATTCTGTACGCGAATGTCAACGTAATTCAAATATACAGCCTAATAATAATATGCAACTCATAAATCCTGTTATATATCTTTGAATATATGAATACATTTCAGGCTCATTCCACGTATTATATTAAAATGTCTACATACTTTAAATTTGCAGTCTAATAAGGTTGTGCAACACAGACCCTGTTATATTGTTGTACTGAGCAGCACGAATACCTTTGTGTCACATTTTATACATTTTACTCTGTTTACGGACGTTGACATATGTTTCTCAAATGTACGTAAATCCAAATACAGAAATCATAGCTCTATATTTCAGTTCATTAAATACCATTCTTACATTCGGTTCCATTTTATAAATCACATTTTCATATTTTCGTGCCCTATTTTCGAATATAAAGAATTCTTTTAAGACTTTAACTGTATGGAACATCATTATTTTTCTCACATGTGAAAATTAATTTTTACGCTACTATAATAATACGCTAATAAAATTTAAGAAGATGGAAAAAACTTAATTTTTTAATGAACTCTTGATTTTGGTTAACATTTCATTAAATAAAATTTAATCTCTTGCGCGATATCGACTAATTAATTCACTAAGTATGAGTATTATTTTGTATTTGTTTTCGATTGAAACAACATTTGATTCTTCATTCATTAAAATCTATAAATTAATATAAATTAAAACATACAAGACATATAATAATTTTCTTATTACGAAAAAACGTTAACACGTTACATGCCAAAAATCATCCTTAAAAACTTCGCACAAAATTGAAACAGAACCAACATCATTAAAATTAATCATAAAGAGTAATATTTAACTTTTTTCTATTCTGACCGTAGTAGAAAAATTTCGTTTGTTCGAATATACACTAACTGATAAAAGCTAAGAAACGTGATAAACAGATGTATATCCTTGGTTATATTATAAGCAAATTTAATATATAATATAATATATTGTAAGAAATTTTTTTCAGTACAGAATAAAGATTTTTATTGTGTGAAAAAGATTGCTTCAATATAGTATGTACGTTTAATTCAATGAAATGTATTGTTACATTCTTCTTCACTATTTTAGCCCTAATTAAACTTATTTTTATAATAATAATAATTATTATTATTATTATTATTGTTATTATTATTATTATTGTCATCGATATTGTTGTTACATCGCTTATTGTTAATGCTAGAATGGACGAACTTTGTATAGGGACACTACGATTTACTGAAATAAGTTAATCAATTTTATAGATATTTAGAGGGAATGTCAACGTTATGCCGAAAACTTTATTCAATAATATAGTACGTTTACCATGAAATAATGTTGTAAACAAACGCCAGATTTGGAGTCCTGTTCTTCTTTCAGAAAGAAGTTCGTTGAGAGGGTGAGATAATCTCTGCCCATTAGCCCCAATTTCCATGAAACGAGGGACTCGAGTCCAGTCGATTGTAAACAAACAACGCCTCTTAACTCCCGCCAGCTTCTCACTCTCTCGTGATCGCTAATTTCGGCTAGTAGTGTAGGTGTGTAGTGGGTGTGCGTGTGTGTATATTATTTATGCGATCACGAGCGAGCGAGGAGTCAGAAGGCGTAGAACGAACAGAGTAAAACAGTTACAAGAATTACAATAAACAAATGCGACGACTAATCTTTAAAGCATTAATTTCAGTATTTATTGACCAACACATGATTACTAATTACTAATTAGCATATTGATTAACTTTTCATTGTATTACGCAGTAAACGTGCTCTAGTATATACATACTTTTTATATTTATGTTATATCATATGATTTTTCTAAATGGTCGTTATAAACGCCTTAAATACATGTTCAATTCACAGGCTCCTTCCCAAACGTGCACCTATACAGATATATTCCGAACGTGTACTTATCGAAATACCAATCGTCACTCATCTATTCGTATCGTCAACATGCTGTTGTACACGCGTATGTAAACACGCATAATTATTTAAATATGCTATAGTTATCTTCATGACAGTCATATTTTTTTTAAATCTTGCCTATCTTTCTTCTGCTTCTATTTTACTTCCAACTGGATAAAGTTCTCCTACTAACTAGTCCATGTTCCTTAATCCTCAAGTCATGTGTATCCATTGAACTCTGAATCATCCTCGCCCTATCTTATCCCTACTATCCCTACTTTTGAATTTAAAAAGAAAGGCAGATCTCAATCGAATTCAGAATAAACCATACCAAACTCACCACGCGTCGAAAAACAATATAATAAAACCTCTTTTAAATAAATAGTATTGTACTCATTCTAATCTAATGGATTATAATCTAATGGATTGTAAACCAAAAAGAATCTTCTTAAATTCTTGCACTCTACATTGAACGCATTTCTACGATTGAAAGTACAACGTCCATAATTCACCATTAACCCTCCGCCTCCTATGCCGGAGTCATTCGTGACTCGTTGTAACGTATGCAGTACCGAAGTTGTCTGTGTGTTAGTAGCAAAGAAACCGTCAATGTTTACACCGGCCTCACCATAATGCCGTATTATATTCCCAACAATAATCCCACCATAATAAGAAACGATGCTGATTTTGAGGCAGATTAGTTGTATTCAACACTTTGAGAGAGAAAGACGTGCGCCAAGAGTTCTATTATATACATACATTTACTAATTTATTATTCATTATTTCCATTATCTTTGTTATCTTTGTTATTTTTATATTCGTTTATTACTTGGTAAAATGTCTACCTCTCAAAAAATGATCAATTTCTTATTGGTGAGTGTTGAGTCCTGGACATAGGGCCCCAAGAACGATCTTTAAATAAGGAAGACCAATTTACAGTTTATGGTGCTAGTAATGGTAAAAGACTATTTTTGAGGAACCGAACTATCAAGTAATTTTAATATTTCGAGCGACGCATATTTTATCGGTTTACAATCTCTTGGTTTCGGTCTCAATAGAAAATGAACATCATAAACCTCGGGGATTTTTAAAGGGCTGCGTGAACAGAGGCCTGATGGCCCAAGGCAGGCTCGCGACCGTTCCGCGAACGGCTACTTTTACGGTACAGTCAGACCTGGAGAAAATCCCTGTCAAACGTTGCGAAACCACCCCCTACCACAGAGTTTCTTCCTATCTCTACTTTAGACATTTTTCCACCTCTTCCGAGTTTCTCCTGCGATCGAGCTTTCGTAAAAGCTAGTGCGGCGATATATAACAGAATCGAATAGAAATCAGAATCGAACAGATAATAGAATCGAACATAGTATAGAACCCGTAGCATAGATACAGACGATAGAGCTGTCGTGGAATTCTAAAACCTAAGACCAAAGTGTATTATAGTAGGCTAAATAAGTTTTGTGAGTTAAATTCCAAGTCAACATTTTATACAGTCCACACCTATAGCGTCATACTTCGTCGCTAATACTGATCGACGCCGTGACGCCCCAACAGTGGGATTGAAGAAGAGGTTCTTCACAATTGTGAACAATCTGATGGTGGAAGTGCATCTAACAGCGATGCTGAACCCGAAGAACAAAATTCTGATTTGAATGAAAAATATACATCAGAATCTGCAGAAAGTGTAGCGGTATCTGGTCGTAATTGGCAACATATTGCACCAATGGACACTACAACATTGCAAAATCTTCCACGCAAATGTTCACTTACCGAACAAAGGGAACATATGTGCCCATAATTATGAAAGTGATCTAAGTCAAAATTTAAAGAAAATGAGTTTATCAGTTATTTTACACCACATTATTGTAAACTAAATTTATTCAATGTAATTTTTACGATATCGTCAAAAATAGTGGTTGTAATTTCAACATTATATGAAATTCATTCAGTGTTAATTATGAAAGTGGTCTAAGTAAAAAATTTAAGGAAATTATATAAACATAACTTGGTCCTTTCTACCGAATGACCGTGGTTTCGGGTTGATAGAAATGAAAATAAAAAAAGCAAAGTACTTATACAACCCTGAGCACTATTATGAACTGATAGAAAAGTGTAGAAGAAGAAATACATTTTCGATAAAACGAATGTCGCAGACGGATTTTATTTCAACGAAATCACTGGAGGAGTCAACAACAAGATGAGATTCGTGAAAAATGAACCATATCAAATGTTCTATAAAACTTCTTTAAATGCTCCTGAATTCCAAGTTTTGGATCTTTCACCTAAAAGAGGAAGATCAAAAATATACGAAAATATTCAATTACTTCCATTATACAACACCACCAGACCAATAACGGAAGAAAAACATAAAGATCTTATGTGTTTACTACCATACATCCCTCCATTTTTTCAAGAACATTTTAAAAATCTTAAGAACTCGAAATTATGATAAAAATGGATTACTTTTTAAAAATGATTAATAAATGTTTATGAATTATTTCGTTAAAGTTGTGACACCACTTTCAAATAAAAGTGGCTCAAATAAAAAGCACAATTTTTTATTACTTTAAGTCAATTATAGGACATTCAGTTAATTTTGAAAATGGTCTAAGTCAATTGATGCTTTAAAAACAACATTTTCCTATGAAATTCACACAAAATTTCATATCTATAATAAATTTCCATTAATCATGACTAATAAAATTATAAATTAAAATGTCGCATAAGGTAAAAATATTTTTTAATTTATTCAAATGCGATTCATTAAATATCTCGAAACAAGAAATATATGACTTAGACCACTTTCATTATTATGGGCACATATAGAAACAGAAAATGAGTGCTTCCATTTATTTATCAATGACGAAATAATCGACGATATCACGTTATGGACAAATGATGGAGCAACCATTCATATGTATTAGTGAAATATATGTGTGAGTCAAAAATGACTCTGGCACAGGAGCCCATGCTGCAGTAATCGGAGAGTTAATATAAAATTCTTCGATCGGAACAAGAAATCTCACATTTCTTGAAGAAATGTGTTTTGGCAATATAATACGTACATTTCTTAAACGACGAAATGTTACTAAAATATTAACGATACGTCTTGTAAAACTCAACGTTTCCTCATTTTTGTCCATAAGCGTAGTGCAATAAAAAAGAACTTTCAAACTGGCGAAGTATCAGTATCACCCTCGCGACATTGGACGCGTAGCGAAAGGATTAAGATTATTGGGTCAGTAATCAGTGTCAAATACAAGAACGTTCAAATACGGATCTAATAAGATTGTCTAACACAGGGCCTACGATACGCGATAGAAATGAGCCCTGTGCTCCCCCGTTTGTGCAAATTCCCCGTTCCCGAAGCCACCCAGTATAACGCGACGGGCACGTAACACTAATATAATCCAATCGTGCACCGAATAATCTAATATAAACACTAATATAATCCAATCGTGTATCGAATAATCCCGATCCGGCGAGGTATCTCATTGGGAAACGGCGTTCGATCGCGATATAATAATCGGTTAACGGTGGGAGACGGCGGCGGCGGATCGGACGAGATAATTTCGAGTTCCCTTCGTGATCTTCGCCGCGAACGGGAACCAGGTACACGTGTACCCGCAGCAAACGACGACGTTAGCGAGTCGGCCGCGTTACCACGCGCCCCTCGTTCCGATTTTCCAAAGGTTCTTACGTGTTCGTCCCATTGCCTCCCTTTTCCGTCGGAATCACCGTCCTTTACGAGGCCGGTCGGATTACAGATTATCGATTATTGTTATTGTTATCACCGCCGATATTATCCGGCGCGCCCCGCGATCGTCTTCCGCGAAGATATTCGCGGGGTTACGGGTGCGTTAAAAAAATTTTGAATCAGTATTACCGTCATTATCACCGAAATAGACGCTGCAGATGCGCGTGGAAAGTTGTAGAGTTAAAATCTACGATTTTGTATTTTGTTTCGGTCTGGGGGATTGTCTGTAATACTGAAGATATCTGCCAGCTCAAATTTTAACAAGCGAGCCATGCTGTGGACAATTGTTCCTAAAAGAATTGCGATTATTTCTGATATGTTTAACAACGTGTTTGCTAATGTCTTTATTCGTGTCATTCGTGTATTGTAAATTGTAAGAAGACGGCGTATTTTACGCAATTATGACAACAATTAGGCATAATTTCAAACAGTGAAGAGGTTAAAATAATTGAAGAGTATCACTGTTTTAACTTGATGCTTACAATGCTTACTACCAACTCAGTCCATTTCGATTTTGCATAAGTATCAAAGAAGATTTGATAACGATGAAGATGGCGTGGAAAGCAAAACGAAGTAACACTAATGCAAGGAGCGTGCTAATATCGAATGTGTGGAATGACCAAGCAGGCAGAAAATGAAGATGCTGATTTCAAGATTTTCATCTTTTTTCCTCTGATAAAAATCCTAAAAGCCTCCGCCGCATTTTCAATTGCCTCTTTCATCTAGATAGTTTGTGGCCCTGTAGCTCAGGCAAATTAAATTTCCTTTGATCTAATACCCTCTTTATTATACCGCTTTCTTATGACTTCAATGTCCACGTCCAACAGTTAAGCTTCTTCATGAAGTTCTGTCTCCAGGGAGAAGCGAACGAGCAAATGTTGTGTAGGTGGTTCGTGAATCGTGATGCTTTGTGCTCGGAAGATTTTAAAACCCTTTTCAAGACGTTCAACGAAGCACAGTATAATTCTTTTCTCAGCAGTACAATTATTGAATCGGATTCACCGAAAATATTTACGCGAAGGATTTCTATAAACTGTGTTATAAAAATATGTACACAGAATTTCGCAGTCTAGTCGTTGTTGAAATTTAAGCAGAAGTAATTCCAATAAAATCTTCGGAATTTCGATAAAGTTGAATTAACAAATATGAAATCGATCATCTGATTCAGTATCATCGGTGTAACAACATCTTTAAATTATTTATCATCTCATCACTGTCTGAAAATCTTTATAATGTCAGAGTCTGTAAATTCGCAGAGTTAGAATTAATTGTCAGCAACGAATTGCCAGCAGTTCTTTGCCGTCACTAAACAAGAGTCACTATCTACCATCGAGCATCTCTGCTCCTCCGAAGCCGGTAATAAACCAATCGACAATACTCGATCTCTCGATAATCCCCAGCGGAAAGAGAAGCTTAAAGAGCCAGGGCTTCGTCGTCGCCGATGAAAAGTCCCGATTCAAAGACGCCTGTCAAACGGGCCGTTCGGCGAGAGTGGCTCGACGTACCATCGGAGACGGTATGAAAGCTCGCCGAAATCTTGACGCACTTATTACCACTACGGTCTAAAGCCATTTTAGCGGCACAGGTGTTCGAAACTGTGCGCCAAACTCTTTCACATCGCCGCCGCGTCGCGTCGTGAGATCCTCGTTTTCATTCAGGCTAACCATTCAGTGCCGGGGCTTTCAGAATATGTAAATGCCGCGGGCGCAATCCGAAGTTACGCAGTTTATGGAAATCTCGGTTTTATGGGATTCTTACAACGTGTGATAGAGACCGAGAAGTTTCAGGGGCGGTTCAAGTTTGTAATAATCGAACTGCGAACGATTATGCAAATTCGCTAATTTCGGGGAAAGAAATGGAGACTTCAGTCCCTGTTCCGGGATCTCCATATTACTGCAGATCATTTTGGTAGAGAATGTAATTGTGGGAACAGTAGGAAGCAATTTCGTGTACGTAACTGCTGAAAGAATTATTTTAAATTACCGAACTTCGTGCAGTCTATGCCAAACGACTAAAGAGCATTCATATCAATAACCATTTTTAGTTTATCTTTGTCATAATATTCTAATCACTGAAATTGTTCTGTGAAGTTAATATTTATAATATTATCGAATGATGTTTACAATTATTTCGATTATTATCGGGTGATTTAATAATAAAGGATTGATCGTATGCTAATCATTAGACTGTGCGGATTTCATGCATTATGATGGTGATTAGATATTATGCATAATTTTGAAGACATTTGAAGAATTTACTACAATTTTATTATTAGTGTATTAAAACTATTGAAATAGGGAATACATTTTTATTTTAAGAACGTTGATGCATTAATTTCAATTTATTAACATTATTGAAGGAAAAAAGAAAATTATACTTGGCTCATCAGAAATTTTGTTTTGCATAAAAATCCACAATCTACTTGTAAAAATTACCTTAAATTCTTTGACAATATTACCAGAACTTGTAATTATATTGATTCAATAAACTGTAACATTTATTTATTTTCTGTCTACACTAATAAATGTGGAAAATATCCTTTTAAAATAACCGTAGATAGCCTATGCTAAGTTTACATTTTGTTGTTAACAGTTATTACTTAAATCCGTTGTTCGTTATTTTCGTTTTGTACGTTCGATTATTTTATTTATATTGTACAATAGGACTGTATAACTCGTTGAATAAATCAAAAATAAATAAAATAAAGAACGATGCCATTTCCCGTGGTTTTAAAGGTAACGTTTTTACTAATTACTCAACCTGTTCTTCGGAAAATGGCACAAAACGTAGAGAAAATCGTCGCATTGCAACAAAGACGAGGGTTAACGTTGCACCAGTAATCTCCGGTAGCAGAAAGACTTACCAGAAGTCAAATACCAGGTTCCAGTCAAAGTGAGATGATAGAGTATTCCAATACTTCGCGAACTCGTTGTTTTCGGAGTTTATGTTTCAGCTTCCAGAGTCTAACAAAGCTTGTATAAATATCCGCGCGGAAGGAAAGCACTCGGGTTTGAGAAAAGTTCACGGTGTTGATCTTTCTTTCGACGTTTGTTCAATTTTCGTCTTCTCACTTGAAGAAGCATAACTTTGCCTCGTCTTTTCGAGCATTTTCACCGACAGAGGATCATGTTTCTGACGCCGAAGTTACTGCTACTGTCTCGCAACCGTGGTCAGTCTGACAACTATTTTCACGTTAACTATTAAATTCAAATGTTTTTGAAAATTGTCTTTTCATATGACAATTAAACTCTGGTTTTATAAATACTAAAATCAACAATTCAGTCAAAATGATCGTTACTGATGTTAAAAATATTATTGAATTTCTAATTTCTATCATCGAATTTCACTTTAATTTTAATTTAGCTGTCGCTAGTTCAGCTTTTTGCAATATACATTTAATTTTTCTAGAAATACTCTTGTATCTTTGAAAATATCATTGGATCTTTAAGACGTTTCCATGTTAACTCAATGATCAGCGACAATTTTAGCAAAAAATTTTCCGTCAAAATTGTGAACGACTGTTAAAGACGTAATTTGAGATTTAATCTAAAGCAAGAAATAATATTGTACGTATATTAGACAATTACGATAGATCAGTCGAGGATAGTTTCAGGAATTATCAATAAAGCAACAAATGTTCTTGATTAGTTATCAACTATGAAACAATGACCATTCGATGTTATGTGGAAACTGTACAAAAATTTATGTTTCACGACGAAACGTTAAAATGATGGACGTATAATTATCACATATGAAGAAAAATTGTCCTCACCAAAGGTTACAATAATTATTATTATTCTGCCAATTTGATGCATTTCTAAAAAAAATAAATGGTCTAAATAAACAACAGTGAAGACGTTGGAAAATTTAAAGATACTTTCTCGTTATTTTTATTCATTACCAACACCGAAAGAGAAAATATATTCGTCTAACTTACAATGTTCTAATTCAATTTTTTTTTGACAATTTTTATTTTACAAAAACATCCGTTCAATACTCACAAGATCCGACCAAATACTTCTCGCCAGGTGTTGCAAAATGGAAAAGCCACCGATTTTTCAAATCGTATGACAATTTTACTTTATACAAACATCTGCCCAATAATCACAATGACGCTTATTAGTCTGCTCAAATGCTTCTCGCCAGATGTTGCAATATAGAAAAACCATCGATTTTTAAAATTCTTTGATGATTTTTATTTTACACAAACTTCCGCCGAATAATCACAATGGCGTTTAGTCTGATCAAATACTTCTCACCGAGAGTTGTAAAATGAAAAAGCTACCGACTTTTAAAATTATTTGACATTTTTCATTTTACACAAGCATCCATCCAATAATCACAATGACGCTTAGTCCGATCAAATACTTCCCGCCAGGTGTTGGAAAATGGAAAAGCCGCCGATTTTTAACTTCGAAACCGCCGTTCCGCCCTACATCGCCGTCAGCTCCGGCTGTCATAAAACGAAGAAGAAGAAGAAGAAGAAGAAGTAGAAGAACCGCAGGCCCCCCTTTGCGGTTTTGTGCCAGTTTCAAACTGGATTTCGTGCTGTGTCTCGCGCAACTGCTTTCGAGGGCTCTTCCTTCGGTCGCCACCTGCTCCTCCCACGCGAAGCCGGCTGAGAGGGTGATCTCGTTGCGCCCGCGCGAGAAATGCCACTCGTGACTTTGCATACGTTGCCGCTAACGCTGCGAAAAATTCAACGGCCGTCATCGCGGCTGAAGACGTTATGCACGCTCTCGGTCCCGCTTCAGCCACGGAATCCCCAGAATCCCGCGGGCGGAAACGAGTTCCTCCGACGGGCCTTTTGTTCGAGCCATCGCTAGGCCATTCCGTATAATTACTAGAATTCAGTTAGCCTGTTGAACGAGCGCCGCGAATTAATTTCGCTAATTTACCCAGCTCCGGAGTTCGACTTTTCTACCGCCTCTGTATCCGACCCTCGCGAGCCGGCTTTCTCGAGCTGGCCGAACTCTATTCTCACGTTTTTCCAACCAACTCCGCTCAAGTCCATTTCGATCCACTAATCGGACCTTATATCAGGTGAAAATTTGTCTGAATGAATTTTTATAAATCGTATCGTTATAAATAAACTTAGTTGTTGTCTGACTTATTTGAACCAAGCATAATGTACATATAAAACGTATGAATATACATGAACATATGAAATAATAACAGCATTACCTATCACACGTTACTCGTACAAAAATGAAAATGACAAAGCATTTTAAATAACGAATTATTTTATAGGATTGTTTATTACCTTGTTCGAAACAAAATGCGCCCAACTTCGAACCATGTTCACGGTGATCGCGACAAAATTAAAAATTATGAAAAGATAACTACGGACATGTTACATTTTCTCTTTTTATTAGTTTAGTATTAGAAGATCCCGCTTGTTTTCGCGAGGCTAAACAAATAAAGTTAGAACGTTCGCGTGAATTGTCAGAAAATATACACAAAGAGCAAGGTGGCTCGTTTGCCGACTGTCATTTGTTCGTCATGGTGTAGGAAGCAGCTACGGTAGCTGAGAAGACGAGGGCAGGCTAAATGGAAACGGGAGCACGATATAATTTGATGCACTCGGGTTTAATTAGTTTATTAATATAAAGAAGAGGTCTAGGTAACGATGCCAGATGAGGCGAAGGTTATACGCTAATGAAATTACAAGGAGCGCCTAGGCGTGCGCGTTATATGCAGCCGGGTGGGGTAAGGGTGAACACGGGTAGCATCAAACCTGCTGACGACTGAGCCAGCCGGGCTAAATTGAAATTTATTCAGCGTTATTAAATCAAAAGACCGTAATACAGTCCTCCGCAATACAACGCACGAACGCAGGACGTTTTATCGTTCCCCTTTCGGGTAGACACCGGGTTTTATCGTGGATATAAAATCCCTCGAACTATCCAAACAGACGCGTTCTATCCTGGTAATTCAGTTTTATTAACAACGACTCCTTACTATCTATCGCACGCGGACTGTTCCCTGCAGTTTGAAGCGGTACGCTCGACTATCTTGACATTTCCGATGCTTCAAGTTGCAGTTTCGAATCTTTGGTTCAGCAAAATAAAAATTCCCCGGAAATGTCGCCCCTTCTCTTAACCCTTTCGCGCCGAGCGCCGCATATATGCGGCATCCAAATTATGTGTATACAAGTGGCATCCGTAGGCAAAATACAAAAATAATTTTGTATTTTTATAATTTTGTAGGTCTTTTTATATTAAAAATGTAAACATACTTGTTACATTAAAGCAATGATTGTTTTATTCAGCACAGTTATTTAAAACTAAGAAAAACGTATATACAGAAATCACACGCAATGTTCATATTTCTGGCGCGAGCTTTCGTTCAATGAGAGTTCTTCGGCGGACGACACTGCCGCAGTGAAAGGGTTAACACGTTGAGAGGGTCGCGTCAGTGAAATATGGGTGACACTAATTTCTGAGCAATTTTGAGAATTCGTTTTTATTGCAATATATTTTAACAAACTGAATTTGACTAGAATGTTTCCAATGCGAAAGAGTTCTAAAGCTACTCTGTATAATAAATATTAGCTTTCTAGTTTCGCTTTAATTAATTAAATTGCTTTAATCAGGAGGGGATTTTAGTTGCTGATTGTCAGCGCTGAACGTGATAATAATTTCTTAAACACCTCATCGCATTCTAAATTTACCCTAATGGTTCTAATGGTCCATGCAATTTTGAACATATCGTGCATTATTATATGTTTATGTAATTATGTGAAAATTCATGTAATCCCCCATTAAATCATGAAGTTTGCAATACTTTAACGTAAATTTAATTGAATTTACTAATTTCGAAGTATGCAATATTTACTGAATATTGACTTAATATACTTACTAATATAGTTGCTAATGTTTATTTCATAACTGACAGTAATTGGCAGTCCGGTGAATAGTTGAAACTATGTAATAATAACCAGACTGTCGATTTTATGCAGTTAACATTTTATCTACAGACAGATTGTTAATGAATGTGAACGATTAACGTCTCAGTTGAAACAATCGTCAGATTGAACATCTGTTGAAAAATTGTCTAAATGACGTAGAAAATTTATCCATAATTTAAAAAATTACAAGGGTTGATGTTATGTAGTAGCTTCTTCTGGAATTCTAATTTAATCGAATTTCTTTTACAGGACAAACATTGAAGAACCATTAACAAGCTTTTGTTAAATAAAGTGTTAAAACGAAGTGGGAAATCATTTAAGGAATCAGAAATTACTACGGTATCATTTTTCAAGTATTCAAGAGATTATGAACGGAAATAAATGTTTACGTAGTTTTTGTATCATAAAATTATTGTAGACCATTTGTTTTATTCTAATTATTGTTTGGTTTCTTTTCGACCATAATTACCTTCGTATTTATCAAATAAGTTATACTAAATATTTTTCTTAAGAGAAAGCAGTATAAAAGCATACATTTTTGTTAAATTGATCACCCCACGGTAACTGGCTCCACAACTCTATACCAGCAAAATTCTACCGATTGAAATCATTTTGTCAAAGCTCTACTTCGACAAATATTTCCAAGGTCAAAGCAAATCCATCGTCGTTTCCCCTAATTTGCCGATATTTCGTGACGGTTAAGGTTCAATTTGACGACAAATTTGATCACTCCGCCTCGACTCTGTCGAAAGTTGTACAATTTTGTCGACGAGCCGCGCGTGCATCGTCTCTCGAAAAACCGGTGCATTGAACCGCGGAAGGGCAGTGCATCGAGAGGTTGTAAGAGCGAGGACGGGACCCGGAGAGGTTGGTAACAATATAAAGTTGTTAAGCCGAGTCTCGTCCCTGGCCAGGGATCCGTCCCGTTCATTGGACACCGGTGTCAATCGATTGCTCGTCGCGCCGCTCGGGAGCGACGCGCGACGTCTTCACATGCACGTGGCCCGCACGTGTGCAAGTGCAGCGCACCTCCGGTCTCCTCCAGGTTTTTGTAACGTGGCTGACGAGAGCAAGAAGCGAGTTCGAAACTGGCGCAGTCTCGAGCAATCGATCACGACGCCGAACCACCCACCGCTCGCCTCCTTTCAGAATTAAATTCCGTCGGGCCTCGGGCCTCTCTAGCTTGCATATACGCGACCTAACCGGCCGTGAAACTTTTCTTTTTCCTTCCGCGAGCATCGTTTCAACAACCATCCGAATTCGGCGAAGTATCGGGGCGGCTGCAGGATGGATAATCTCTCGATGAAAAATCGCTGGGACTTTGATTTAAACAATCTGGATATTTATTAACCATAGAAGTATGTCGTCTTCTTGTGATTTATAATCGCGAGTTTTTCATTGTTGTATAGAGAGGTTCGATTTTGCATTTCACTGTCTTTGTTATGTTTTTTTACATGAAACTTATAGTTTCATGAATAGATAGAACAATAGAGTCGAGTTGCAAACATTATCCGTAACAATGATTTCTTTAAAACATAGTGCCCGTTGCTATGACAATCGACACAGTCTGTGTGAACATCTTCGTGGAGAAGGTCAGTTTCGTTCGAGATTTCGTCGCTATAACTTCTCCGTTCTTTAAAATGTACACGTCGCAAGAGCAGTACTAAATATTGTTTGTGCATACGCAATGCAAAGGGAACGCGACTGCTGCAGTAAGAAGATTACAACACCGTATTTGAAATTAATAGGCCCTTTCGAGGGCCACACAAAATAACGCTGAAAACTTCGGACACGTGTTAATTGTTGAATAATTCGTGATCAGTGTGGAATAATAGTGCAGTAAAAGTGAAAGTTAGTATAATCTGTGCCGTTCTACATACGTGGATTACAACATTTACAACTGAACTGGTAAGTTTTTCATTAATAGTATTTCTGAAATACTTGAAATTAATAAGAAATTCATGAAATTCTTGTTCGATGATCGAACGCGGCTCAGAACCGATACGCGGCCGTCTCTCCTGTCAGCGAGGCGGGGTTCAGCCGGCTGGCTCGCATGCGCAGCAGCACGAAAAATCGTCCGTACGCAGCCAACTTTATTCGTTAATAACTCGTTAACAAATCCGCGGATTGCATTTCGGCAAAGGGAAAGGTTACTTGAAATGACCTCAAGAACCCCACCATTTCCCGATGTTAACATAATTACGGATCACCCTGTATATAACATATTTTAGTCATATTTATTTACATGTATTCTGTTTATTTATTTATTTGACAATGTCGTCGTTTTATTATTTTATCTTTGTATTATATCTTATCTATCGATGTATTAGATTTCTACTCTTTTTTGCATTTTTAATACTTTATTACTTATCCATTAATATCGTTTTGTAAACACCCCCGGGTATCGACTTAAGCCCAGGGGAACATTCTCTGAAAAGTAAAAAAATTTAATCTACCAAACCCGCTAGTACGTTTTAAAGTAGTCGAAAATCACCAGTACGTGCAAAAATTAATTTTCTATGCTGACATTGTTTTTAAAAAATTGTGCTAATTAAACTTTGCTACAATAACTGATATTAAAAACGAATGCAACGTGTGCTATTTAAAAGTTGAATTTGTTTCTATAATTTTGTATATAATTCTTGAAGCTAAAACGTAAGAAGAAATTCATCTT
Source organism: Augochlora pura (assembly GCF_028453695.1). Classification (NCBI taxonomy): domain Eukaryota; kingdom Metazoa; phylum Arthropoda; class Insecta; order Hymenoptera; family Halictidae; genus Augochlora; species Augochlora pura. Next base: position 20,406,071 of record NC_135778.1, on the reverse strand, counting down.
GAAAATTTTGTATTGTTTATGAATCTGCGAAACTTTTTGTTTACTATTATATTCACACATTTATATCTAATTATAACTGAATAAAAAAATTCGCTGGGATTCGAAGAGTCTTAACTATAAATAAGAGAAGTTAATAATTAGCGTTAACATTTCTATTTCTCTTAATATGTTTGGTTTAAAATAAAATACCTGTCGCATGGAATAATATCTAAACAATGACAAAAAAAAATAAATGAAAAAGCGATTTAAAAAAACAAGAATTGTATATAGCAATAAGAAAAACATGAATACAAATATATTTTTAAGAACTACGTTTTTCTTAATTTTCTTAAATTAGAAAACAATAATATTGTTTCATTCCTTCAGAAATGGAGAAAATATTCAAGAGCTGCAATTTACAGGATCATTATGTATGCAGAATTTTTTTTTTGTAATTTGAAACATAAACACAATTACCCCAAATAACTGTAATTCTCAATAAACAAATGTGACTTCAACTATCGTGATATTTTCTTCTGTGCAAAATTTCTCCTTTCTTAATTGTACAATAATTTCAATAACTTCCTGTATATCGATCGACCCTATACATCGTCAGATCTTGATTCTTGGTTTTAGGTTAATGCGATTCAAGTTTGTTGATGGCAGATTGCTCGTTTTCGAGTCTCCTGGCCTTCGATTGGCCCGATTCCCATTTATCTGTACTGCTTTGATTCAATTTGCGTTTCCCGGTTTCAAATTAGATCAATTTAAGTTGACCGACTCTAAGTTAGTTGAATTCAGGGTTTCTGGGTTTGGAGATGAACATAGTGCTTGTTACTCGGACGAGATGTCTTGAGATACGACACTATACTATATATTTTGCTATAACGGAACGATGATCAAACATTTTTCAATCCCAAGTTTTTTATTCATTAATCTGCAGAAATCTGTAGACCTAAATATTTTCTATCGTTTATATTTTATTTCGGATAAAATGTTTCTGTTATATTTCTGGTCATATCTCAATCTTGAAATATCTGATAGAAAATAAAAGGAATAAGTAGAAATGATTTTAAAAGGCGATGTAATGATATTTTAATTTTATAAGTTATATATTTAATATGATTAGAATTAATTATATTAATTGTATATTTAATACACTTAATTTATATTTAATCTTTGGCGATGCATATTGCTATATTGGCGACGTCAGATCATTAAAATAGAACATATTCAAGACTTCCACAAATAACCAAACATTCTCTATAAAAATTTGTCTCTGTAAGAAATTTTTTTAGTAGACTAACCAAACGTTCCTTTAGGCATATTTCTGCAAACCATTCCACGTAAACGGTAGGTTACGTAAAAGTATCCGCAGCACGATCATGATACATCGATGTTTCCATAGGAACAGGCCTTAACCGATTTTAATATTATGAAATCAGCGCTCGATGTCCCAGTTTTTACCATCAAAACTTCTGGGAAGCCGAGCCGGCGGTTTTCGATCAAAATATACGATCACCCCGAACCTCAAACTTTCAGGCTCGCCGGTATCGATTCCTATTTTCCGTGAAACTTTATTAAAATCATGTTAGACGGCCGGATAGCTGCCAGGCAAACGCAAGATTGTGCTCGAAAACTCGACTGTGTACGCCTTCCCCTCTAATCTCGCTAGAAGCTTTCCAGCATAAGAATCCGAAAAGTCGTTCCGGTCCGCTCGGAAAAATCCGAAAATTCCGGAGGGGAATTCTCACAGGCGAGGCGTTTAGATAAGAATCAAATATCTCGCAATACCCGCCGCCCAGGCTCGATTATCATTTTCTTTTCTCTTCGAAGGAAAACTGGGGAATGGGAATCGGCACCGATGCATTCTCCGGCGAATCGCCCTCGACGAAATTGCACGTCCTCAGTGTACATAAATAAAACAATATATCTTTAACTTGTAAATCATCTCTGACGTGGCATTAGATTAGGTTGTCCTATAAGTTCTATCCGCGCCACGGCATGAGTGACTTTAAGTGGCTGTGTTTATATGAACATGCAGGCTTATCTCTTAGCCGTTTATGGCATCGGTTTCAGTCGTCCCAGAGCTCTCTCAAAGTACGTTTCGTTGCTGACGAAGTCTCTTTTAAAATTTTTTCTGCACTGTTCAATATGGAGAGCCAAAAGAAGCATTTGAGATATGTTATGCTTCATTGCTTTAAAAAAGGCAATAGTGCAAAGGACACTGCAGACGAGATTTGCACCGTTTACAGGAGTGGTACTACGACTATTAGGATCATCCGCAATTGGTTTAAAAAATTTAGAGCTGGAAATTTCGAATTGAAAGATGAAGACTGCAAGGGGCCGCCCAGCAACGACGGATACGGACATTATCAAGACTGTGCTTACTGAAAATCCGCGACATAGTGTGCGTGAGATAGTGGATGCCACTAATATTCCCAAGACAACGGTACATAATCATTTAATCAAGATGGGATATGCGAATCGATATGAAGTTTGGGTTCTACACCTATTGACGGATACCGGCCTTATGAACCGCTACCCTACGTGCGATTTGCTTCTCCAGCGACATGAAAGGGATCCTTTCTTAAAGAAGCTTGTCACTGTAGACGATACGTGGATTTTATACCAAAATGTGCATCGAAAACGCACTTGGTCTAAGGAAAATAGACCTTCAACTGTTGCGAAGCCTGGACTTCATCCGAAGAAGGTTCTTTTGTGCATTTGGTGGGACTGGAAAGGTGTAGTGTACTACGAGTTCCTTCCTCAAGATGTTACGATCAATGCTGACAAATATTGCAATCAACTGGATCAATTAAAAAGCCGCCAGCAGAAAAACGGCCGGAATTGGCGAACCGACGAGGCGTCGTTTTCCATTGCGACAACGCAAGACCGCATGTTGCGTTGGCCGTAAGGCAAAAATTATTACAGTTTGATTGGGACGCTCTACCTCATCCTCCTAGCTCCCCAGACCTTGCTCCATCTGATTATTACTTGTTCCTTTCCTTAAAAAATTCTCTCCGTGGTAAATCTTTTAAATCCATAAGCGAAATGAAAACGCACCTAGATGAATATTTTGCAGATAAGCTTCAACAATGTTGGAAAGAGGACATAGTGAGGCTTCCTGAGAGATGGAAGAAGGTTGTAGAACAGAACGGTTCATATATAACATAATAAATCCACCTTAAACACCAAATATCGTGTATTCATTTCGCATCAAAAAAAGGGAAGAAACTTATGGGACACCCTAATACCTTAGACCCGAATATCTGACGTCTAATAAGAGTTAAAGGTTAGTTAACTTTGCTTCGATTTTCTTTGTGATAAAAATGCATTAATATAATTATTGCAATGAAAGCGAGATATTTTGCATTCTGTCGGTCGATTTTAAAAGCACATGGAGAACTATTTCGCGGGCTTTTTCCGATACCTGTTGCGTTTGACGTTTCTGTGCTATGTACAGCAGTTTATAAAATTGCAATGCGCTTGGCAATTTTGAAGGGCAGAAATATTGTTTACGTATTCATCGTTTACGTGAAACTGTTAATTGTGATCTCCAAGATTATTTCTGAAGGCAATTGTACAATATAGAATGATATTTAATATTCCTTCAGTAAGCTTATTATTCTAATTAGAGATGTCACAGATGGCTTAATTAAAGATTCAGAAAGAAATGATGGTAACAAGGTTGAACGTAAGTTTCTGGATCAGAAGATGGTGCTCCAAATAGAAAATTTTCAGTGATCATAACGATAAAATTGAATTGTGCGATCTATAGACTTTGTGCATCAAGATGACATCTTTGTGTTTACATTTCCCAAACTAGCTACATCACTGCCACAGTTAATAAGAAGAGGATTGTAAAGAAGAAGATGCCTTTTTGTAGCGTGAAGACTATACCGCTGAAGCAAGTAATAACCTTTAGTGTTCTTTAACCTCATTAGAATTATATTTAATTTATGGTTTTTAATCAGTAGAAATTCTGTTTCTATTTACTATGTTTTATTTACTTCAAGTTGTAAATATTCACTCTATACTAATAATTATGAAGGTCGTTTAAGAATTCTAAATTCGTTAAATAAATTAATTTACAGTTAGCTCACTGTCAGAGTACTAAAAAACATATGAGAACGAAAAATGAGGAAGCCTCGACGACTGCAACCATTCCTTGGGTACTTTTCGCTTAGATAAAGCATTTTCAGCCGACACCAGAAAGGTTACAAACGAAAAATCGTTTAAAATAACCATTGAATCAAACTAACATGCCATACCAGATAAACATTAACGTAAACACCATTGTAATGCACCCGTGGAGGTATAAATCTGCGGAAACCGCAGCGGTGTACTCGCAAGTACTGTTTATTTCGATAAATCCGTTAAACGTCGCACGACGAGAATTTCCCAACAATATTCGGTAAAAGTTATGTGTTCCCATGGCAATTCAACCGAGGAAACGGGCAGGTACAGCAGCGGCGGTATCGGTGTTATATTTATTCCAGCCTGTAATCAGGAGGAAATCGCGATGTTTTTCACGAGGCCGTAGAGCGTCGTCGAGCGTCGCTCGGAGTTTCCCCGGGAAAATGAAAGGAAAATTGAGTACGCATCCGATGCCGGGGGTTGGCTGGCTGGCTGGTTGGTTGGCTGCCTGGCTGGCTGGCTGGCTGGCTGGCTCCTGGCAGTTTCGCGAATGGGCAAAGTTTCGAGATGGTTAACGATTCCCAAGGGCCGACGAGACGAGCCGCTGCGGTTCCGGAGACGAGCTGAACGCGCGTAATTGCAGGATCAGAATTGTGCGGTCGATCCACGCGCAATTAATATGCTCTGTGTGCAGACTCCTATTTGCCGTACTAGCGTTTACGCGAAGCCCCCGAAACGAGTACGATATCGTTCGTTGTACCCGTCGAATCTCCGTGCCCGCTTCGAAATTACAAATGATTAACTCGGCAGAATTGATATTTTTCGAACCGACTATACAGTGTCGCGATCAATGTATTCTTGAGGAATAGCCTCAATCTCTGTGGTTGTTAAATACCATGTCAGTCAGCCATGCCAACTGACGATGTCAAATACTTAAAATTATATTCTTGTAGAAATATAATTAATAATGTAGGGATTATTTTAACGGGCAAATCACACGAGACTCCGTGGTAATAATAAAACAACAACTAAGGGACCTTCGATTAACAATAACAGTTTATTATTAATAACTCGCAACTTCCCACGACTTACAACAAGAATAATAACGACAACGCCTCAACAACAACGACTTCTCTACGTGACTGTTCTCCTTTGACAAAAACGATCTTTCCGTTCGCTCTGCCATCCTTACTCGCTTTTCTCCAAATTACCCTACTACTCTCTCTCTCTCTCTCTCTCTCTCTCTCTCTCTCTCTTGCATTCGTACTCTTTCGCTCTGTCTCACTCGTTGTCTCATTCTTAACCAGTCTCTCTCTCTCTTTCTTTCTTTATTTCGCTCTCGCTTATTCGCACTCTATCAATTCGGCCACGCAGGACTTCGAGGAACCTAAGCAATAGACTCAGGCCACTCGAAGTCGCCCAAACACTCTGTCCCCATCCATCCCATTCATTGCCATTTTATTACACTCGGCCATGCATACCCAGAAAAAAACCCTACAATAATAAGTTCGTTTAAAATTAGCGAAACTATAAACTAGAACAATTAACAGAAAAATACCGAAACTGATAACACGACTACTCGACAACTCTTAGGCTTTTTCACTGTTCGACTTTCAGAACAACTCTGCCTTTCAAAAGACAATCTGCGTTCAAAGTCGTTCTTTGTTGTTTAAACTGTTGTCATCGTAAAGGCAGATGCCGCTCGCTCCCTTTCACGTCGCGCCTTTTGGTTCTTAAAATGTCTTTAAAAGCTACATTGTCTTTATATTATACCGATCCTCTTATATAATAATACTACATTCTTTTGTATAGATAAATTTTAAATAAATTGACGATCATAGAAGATAGCACCTAAATATTACTTAATGAGCATTGTTGTAGTTTCGTAATGTAAGGCGAGCGTTAAAATATAAGGACAATGTAGATTTTAACCCCTTGCCGTATTTTGACGAGTCTAGCTCGTCATAGAGATTTCTATTAATATCTTGTATTTCGTTCTTTTAAGCTGGAATAAAATTCTGTCCTCTGGTTATCGGTATTTAACCATATAAGTAAATGTAGACAAACGTAATAAATATTTTTCCTTTTCCTTCTAAAAAATTATTACGGTAGAAAAAATGTGCTTATCCTTGTAACTGTAGAGAAAATAGTACGGAAGGAGTTAAGACATTGCAAGGACCATGTGTATGCGGTTGTTGATCCGGCTTGTAAGACCAGATTGTGTGTACGCGTTTGGTACAATGCCGTAGTGCTACAGACGCTTGGTTGCTTCTATTTACACTTTATTTACAACACTGTACATGTATAATGTTCGCGATTTCCGAATGTGTTCTAATGCATGTTTGCTTTGATCTGTCTTTCGTGTGTTCTGTCTGTTGTCACCTCGGTTTTCCGTGTAGGGTAGTTTTTGGTGGAGGAAATGAAGCGTTTTTGATTGAAGGTGGGTGTGTCGCAAAAAACTTGGAACGAGGAGTGGGAAATTTGGTAGAAAGTTCTGGTTTGCGTCGTCTTCTTTGTCAGAGTAAAATTGATGAATGGTTGTCCGTGCAACGGTACTGTAGGTCTGTTGCACGTGTTGTCCGTTCGTCGAGTCGAGTTTCGTTAATTACGGTAGTCATAAAGTGATTTCGTTCGTAGGATTTTACCTATTGCTGGTCTATTCGCACGTTTATGATTTAACACGTTGAGCGCCACGCCATCCACATATGGCTTACACTAATTTCTGACCAATTTTGAAAATTCATTTTATTGCATTATATTTGAACAAATTGAATTTGACTAGAATGTTTCGGTTGCGAAAGGGTTCTAATATCATCCCCTACGATATATATTAACTTTCTAGTTTCGCTTTAATTAATTAAATTTCTTTAACGACGTGGATATTTTAGTGACTGATGATTGTCGGCGCTCAACGTGTTAATGACTAAAGGGATGGCTAGGCACTTTCGATCTTCGGTGTTGCCGTCGCAACAGACCAAGAGGTGCAACGTCAAAGGAAGAGAGCAACGTCCACCGTTGCGATGGCAACATTTGATCAGTGGAAATCGGCTAAGGGTTTTTGTCTTTTGGAAGGACGGCCAGAGTTGTTCTGGAAGTCGAGGAATGAAAAAGGTTGAGAGTTTTCGAGTATTCATCTCCTCAGTTCGCAATATTTTATTTTAATAATACCATAGTCTATAGTTTTTATAATTTAAATAAACTTATTATTATATTCCTACATTGTTAAAATACAGTTACCGTAGGTTTCGCAGAATGTTGTAACGCGGGTGAGACGGAAAGGCGGTCAAAACAGGCTTGGAGTTGAATTTATTGAAGGAGTATTCTATTCTGGAACACCCTTTGAAGTGCCGAATATTAACCAGAAAAATTCCTACGATATCGAAGTCATTACTGAGACCGACATTGGAACGTTGAAAGTTAATAAAGCAACTATTCATTTCGTTTGAATATGATTTAAAGTAAATGAATTTGGTTAGAAAACTTGATTAGAAAATGGTGTCACTCATGTGTGTTAAATGCTACGTCTCTTGAATATTTAAGCGATAAACTGAGTGGATCCTGAGTCGAAAAGTTTACAAGCCGTAGCTGCGTACGACGATCTCGAGTAAGAAACGTCACAGGAAGCATCAAGAAGCTCATGTATCCAAATTTTTCTATCCATTGCGTATAATAGTCAGTAGTTAGTGTAGTAAGTCTGTTAGTAATAAATTAGTGATTGTTAATTCAGTTTATACTCTATTATCCCAATCCCAAACCTTCAAGGAACAATACGACTCTTTGAAGTGCATGACGCGCAGAAATTTTTGATAATTGAGAAAAATTAGCGAAGCAGAAGTGACGCCTATAGATAAATCAAATTTTAAAAACATTTATAAAATGATGTTCCAGACATTTTTATATTTTCATGATCTATTAATTTGAAATTTGGTTGCAAAATATCAGTTAACATGTCGCTATTGTTCCATTTAATATTAATATTATCTAATATATTTAATATTAATAATAATAATTTGTTTATCAATAATTTACTTCTGAGGGACGAATATGTTCGCAAATATTATTCTCCGATTACATAGTCATCGTTGAAAGTATTTGTACATTGAATTTTACTTCGTTGAAATCGTCGATATTGAATTGCTATAATTTCGTAAAAATGTATATTCCTATAATAAACCTCAACCTATTTTACAACTTGAAACCTCTTCGTAATTCATCGATCAGTTCTTCCTGCCATGCTTCTACAACTCATAACAAAACAGAAAACTGAAGACACTAGTTTATTCGATAACGTTACAGCTTGAAACGTCTCTAAAACCATCGAAAAATTTTGTTCACGAATAAATCTACCACGGTTTTAAGGATCGAAGCTTCCTCTTTACAAGGACCACTCAAAACTTGGCGTACGACTTTCATTGGCCGTTGTAGGAAACAGACACAGGGTACGAGTTCGGTCATGTAGAAACCTCGTAAAGCTTGTGTTACTATAAAGTAGGTAATACACCTTTCATTCGAAGCTCAATAAAGTAACTATAAAAATCGTGCATCAAAGTTTAAGTAGACATTGTAAAGAGGGAAACTTTACTCTTGAAATCTATGGTAGGTTCAAACGTTACAAAAATTTTCCGACTCATTTACAGACGTTTCAATTCGCAACATTTACCAGCCAAATTTACAATTTCTCATGTGTTGCTTTATGTAAAAGCAGGTCGCAACAAAATGAACGCTGCGTAGCGTAAGTAGGATCATCAAGCTTTAGAATGGGTCCGATTTCGTTGTCATACAACACGCTGTTACGAAAATTAAACAGTTCAAATGTTGACTTTATCAAAAATCAGAAGTACAGTGTACGAATACCTTTTTCGCTGTATATATGTCTATTTTATAATCGATACAGTTTCATGAGATTCGGATAGTGGTATGAAATACTTAGAACAGCTAACAGTATCATCTAGTACAGTTATTTAAGCAGTTTAAGTAATGTAATCCGTTAAATGTTTGAGATAGATGGTGTAGATATAATCTGCGGAATCCGGCTCAAAACGTTTACACACCGCTATCGTGCGCAATCTATTAAATTGTGTGTACCGCTTATTGGCCTACTTTAGAATTACCCATTGCATTAACATGGAATTATTTCGAAAGAAATATGCTTACGATCAACTTCGAATTTCGATTTCCATTCGATATCCATACTTTTACGAATAAAACGTCCGTGGCTTATTTTCTTTCGCGCGTTATTTTATTTTCGCTTCAATCTTTTTTGATTTTAAAAACGCCGTGGTTACTCAACAATTATCCGTAATTGAACAGGCTGTCACAATATAGCCTTGTTTCGCAAAACTCTGTTATATCTAAAATCACTAGCAACGGCCACAGTAATTGTTCAAACGTGCGGTTGGTTAACCGATTTACCCGAACCGACCGGAGGGCAAATAAACCAATTCCACAATTCATATCTCCTAACCATGTTGCTTTATATCTGTTTGTCATATCAATAATTTGTATGCGGTATTTTACCAATATTTTCTACAGTAAATCACCAAAATTATTTAACACCTTTTATGCTGTGTTTATTCTCTACAATTTACGTGTATTCTTTATTCTTTTATTCGTCCATTATATTTTCAATAATTGCCAGAAAATCAGTATTTTATTGTACTACAGCAGTATTCATTTCGACCTCAAATCATAACAGCTACACATACCCCATTCTTCCAAATTACAGTATCAGTAATTTTCTTTTCGAAAGCAGACCACGGTTGCGTGACGCGCCGGACAAACACATTCTTTATACCATATACTTCCAATCACGCATCAATGACATGCATCCAATGACGTATCTCACGGGCTCATCCCTAGGATCAGTCATCTATAAAACAGGAATCGAGAGTATCGTTATTCTGCCAGATACTGATCCAACTCCGTCTAAGGGTAGCTTTTAGAGCGCGCCTAATGCAGTAATACTACGAAGTACGATACAATTAGCCTACTCTACGGATAGGCTAATTGTCCCTACTGTTACTTTCCATTTTATAGTATTTAGTTCGAACAATACGAACAATACGAACAATACTATAGCTTCTCTCTGTTACTACGGTCAGAGAGAATCAGATGGTTCTCCATATATTTATTTGTCCGGTTCGCAGTCCAGTGACAATTGCAACAAAGAACATTCTAATAATAGCATAGCAGGAAACATGCGTAAACTTCTGTAAAAGAAAGTTCAAAGGTTCGACGAAAGTCGACGAATTTACATTAAAGACAGAAGAAACGGATGGCCGGTCGGTAAATCGTTAGTAAAATGTTAATTACCCGAGCGAGGCCGTGCGGGGGTGTAAAAATACGAGCGTAGCAGATGATTGGTAATTTTGGTCGGCGTGTTACGTGGAATTTCCGTGACTCTCGCGGATGACCTGTGTACACAGATACCGAAAATCGAATTTGCCGGGTTCATGCGGCGCAGATCTTTGACCTCGACGGGCCTGTGGGAGGGGGTGATATTTCGAAAATCAAATTCTGCGGGGTCGGAGCCGTAACGAATGCAATTTAAGGCAGCCTCGCTCGAAAGTTACGGCATAGAGAATCCTCTGCAATCAACTCATTACGGACTTCGCTAAATCAATTCTTCTTCCCTCTTCGTGGATCGAAACTTGCCGTCGTCGATGCTTCGGCTGCCACGGCCGTCCCCCGCATAGCCCCCGCGACCGCCATTCATCGATTCGGCCGAGAGTCGAGGGGAAATCGAGGATTTTTCATCCGGCAACGCGAGTGCACGGGAAACTTTCTTCCTCGAATATGAACGAGAGAGTATTTACATCCCGACGCTCGGAATCCTCAAACTGTTTGCCCTCCAATGCTTATCCACCCGCCCCCTAATTGCTTGTTTCATCAACCCAGCGCTGATTAATTTATTTTCCTTAATTCTATGATCACCCACGATACGGATTCTATGGTTTCACGGTAATGGTAATGCATCGAGATTCGATGCTGTACTAGAGTGATCGTTTAAACGAGGGCTTGAATGAAACTGTGAACATGCTTAATTCGTTATGAGGTAATAGCTACATTTTGACTTTTAACTTTTCCGTTCTATGAAAATAGTTGTAAATCCGTTGCAAGTTTTACTCCATATATTTATGTATAAACAGAGAATTTATGCTTCAGAAATTGAGAAAACTTTTAGTTGAACAATTATTATTAGCTTTAGAAGTTAAAATATTTTAAACCTAATAACAATCTGGAGTTTGTTATTCATCTGTGTTGATTCTGTTTTCAGTTCTTCAAAGAATGTTAAGTACAATGTAAAAAGCTGAAATTTTACATTTTATTTTTATAGATCTGTTAAGAATATATGAATAAGAAAACTATTGAATCTGTACTTTTATAGAAAAATTAAAGGATAACGTAACAGTTAATACTAAGCAGCAAAAGTTATAATTCAAAAGCTACAAGTTTACTAATTAGCTTACACTCATAAAAGTCTACAGTTAAAAACATAAAAGTTTACATAAAAATCCGAGATACATTACACAAAATTTACCGTGCCGAGTAAAAGTTGGACTGTTTTTAACAAGATACGATGTTTGAGCAAGTTGTTATCAGATGTTGAATGTTTAATCAAGGGAAATGATATATCATTGGAATGTACGTATTTTTGATATCACTTATATTAAACGTAACTGAAAACTTTAATTGAATCGTGTTGTACATTCTACAGACAGAGATTCAACATTATTAAAGGAGAAATAATATTACGAAATTGTAGTAACAATACGTATTCATGAATTTACCACAAAATAAATACACTTATTTTGTAAAATGAACATTTATAGAATGATGATATTTTAAATTTACAGTTTAAAACATCTGTTTTAAGATAATATTTCTCGATTTAATGTTTAACGCACCCTAACCCCTGTAATATTACAGTATTTCTTATATTGTAAACTGCCAAGTTCGACGAAATGCGCACACTTTATAAACTTTCTTGCATGAATGCCTTTTGCAACTTCATCCTACCCTTTTAATTTAAAGAAAGAAACAGAACAAAATTTTTCTATAGTACAATATTCTTAAGAAGTGTATAACAAATAATATTACAAAACTGTAGTAATAATAACTCCGTATTTATTAATGCACCTGTAACAAAATAAATTAAATCCGTTTCAAATGCAATCTAATTTCGCCAGAGTCTAATCACAATCAAATAAAAAAATTGTTTTGCACGTCCAAAAAAAAAAAAATAGAAATAAATTCTTCGGAGATTATGAAATTAACCATATCATAAAATCTAAATTCATGGAATCGTATTAAACTTTGCGACGACCGCGACACAACCGCCCCAGAAAAATTGAAAATCGATATCTATCCGGGCAAGTTTACTCCACGAAATTCGAGCTCCGAATGCGAAGTGGCAAAAACTAGTTGCATGATTGTATCGTTCCGCGTGATCGTGGTTACATCCCCATGCTCGCGAACAAATCCTTCCCCCGAAGATCCTTGGCCGGAACGATCGAAGTCGAGGCTCCGCGAATCCTCGGATCAAAGTATCCGAAATTACTCGGCCAGCTGCGCGGCCGTGCATGTAATCCCCTCATTTCGCATTTTGCAATTCCACGCGAGAGCATGGAACGCGAGCTGAGATTCCAGCAAACAAATTGGCTCGGCGTGGGGATGGTGGGCGGCGGGAGCAGGCGGGTGGGGAAGGTAAGGGAAAGGGAGACACAGGGCGGGATAAACACACAGCTTTAGACTGGAAAAAGGAGGGAGGTGGTACGATACTCAATTTCTCGAAATTACGCTAGACTGTAGCGGACTCTTTTTACTTGCGACGCGCGAAGAGAGACGTTTCTTGCCGCAGTGCCGAGCTCGCGACGAGACTGACAATCAATTACTTCGAACGCCCACGATTGCGGAATTGCCCACCGTTCCGCTCGACTTTACTTCGGCTATTTATTTGCTACATCCAAAATTCCACGCTGATATAAAAAATGTTTCGCGGATAAATTATATGCAGGAATCGATGTTAGATAACATCTAACTCGGTTCAGGGATAAGAATTAACGAACAAGATTTTGTTTGATATTTGCGAATAGAAATTTCTTTTTTTTATTACATCTACAACTAGCTTCCTTGAGCTAACTAGCAAATTTGATGAATTAATTTTGACTGGCATGCGGTAAATCGCTCAATAGCGTTGCCGCTGACATTACCTGTAATGTTCATTCTTTAACTTGGTTCTGCAAGTCGGCTGGTTTGCTCCTTTTCAGTCTTCTGTTTTGTGGTGTGTGATCTAGATCCCTGATGTGTTCATTAGGGTGGTTTGTTATTCGTTTCTTGTGTGCCATAGTGGATTTTTCTATCTGTTGTTTGATATTATGCATACCCAAATCTTTATGTAGTGAATCTAAAGTGATGTACCATGGAGCGTCAGCAATAGTTCTCAGTGCTTTGTTCTGGAACCTTTGAATGATATCTATATTGCTTCTCATGACGCATCCCCAAAGTTGTATCTCATATGTCTAAATTGGAATGATCACGACCTTATACAGGACTAGTTTATTGTATAATGTAAGTTTTGATTTTCGTCCCAGGATCCAATACATTGTTCTCATTTTGTGGTCAAGTTGCTTTCTCTTCTATTTCATGTGGTCTTTCAATGTCAGTCTCTTATCCATGTGCAGACCAAGGTATCTGACACAGTTCTTTTCCTCAAGGTTCATTGTAATATGTGCTGATTTGTTTGCGTTGATTTTGATTTTTCATTTTTTGGCCCATTCTGAAGTCTTATCCAAAGCTCCCTGCAGTAATCGTGACGCCTCCGCAGGGTTTTCATGAGAATCCAAGAACGCAGTGTCGTCCGCCAATGTAGCCACTAATAGATTTTCGTCTTCAGGGAGGTCTGCTGTGAAAATTTAGTATAATGTGGGACCCAAGACGCTACCCTAGAGAACTCCGGCGAGTATGGGGTTGATCTTCGAGTATTTGCCGTTTTGGTTAACCTGGTAGAACCATGCGTTTCTCAAAGCTTTCTTCTATCACATTGACTATACGATGTACTTGTTCAATAGTAGAGTGCTGCTTGCAAAAGCCAAATTGATGTTGCGGGATTATGCTTTTTTCTGTTAATATTGGTGTTAGCCTGTTTAAGAGTAATCTTTCAAATAGTGTTGACAAGATTGAGAACAAAGAGATAGACCTATAAGAGGTCACTTCTGTGGGTGGTTCGTCAGGCTTTTGGATAAGAATGATATTTGCAAATTTCCATCGGATGGGAAAATATTGGATTTTTAGTATCGCGTTATATATTTGTGTGAGTCGCTGTCGGCCAATGGTATTTCGTTCGGTGTGACGATTGTGGATAAGTGATTTGCAAAAGTATCGACTTTTTCTTGATCGTTCCTAGTCCATCGATTGGTATCCATTTTTACAGGAGAGAACAGAAAATCTAGATCATTTATCCGAATATGATTTTATATATTAAATTATTTTACTTATATTTTATATAAATAAGAAATTATTATATGATAATTAATTTCGATACATGATATAGAATAATTTCTTCGATGGTAATTTTTGCAATCTCTTTTTTCAACTGTTATATCGAAAAGTTTGTTACTTTTCAGTAAATTGATCATTGATGCATACCTAAATAAGTCACCATGCATTCCAAGATCTATATTTACAGCATATACAATATATGCGTGTGTGCTTAAAAGATTACCTAAAAGACGATTAATAATTATTGGCATCGTTATTCGAATGTTTTGACAAGAAACAATTGTTACTAAATTCTACAAAAGCAACCTTTTTCTGACACTGAAAAGACGCTTCAAATTTACATCGCCTAACTACAATATTATCACCAACTGTTGGATTTGATTAAAAACTATTTGGTGTGTTTTATACCTACCAAGAACCTAAGCATTCACAAAAAGCTTCCAGCCGATTTTAAATTTCGAGGAACTATGATGAAAACAATGTTTCTTACATCAACATGTTCGGTAGATTGAATCGGTTTCAGAACCGCATCGATTACAACAAAACCGTAGAAACATATTCGGGTATAGAGTTCGCAATTTGTCTGCGGATAAGAATTTTTCGAATCCATAATAAGCGGATCGTGTCGCAGCCATTTTTGCAGAATTAATTAGGAGGGCCGCCCTATGGCAGTGATTTTTCCGTGGGCAGAGACCCGGTGAGAGAGCCGGTCGGAAGGTATAATGGGTGCATTTAGTCGGAAGAAATCGGCGCTATTTCTGGGTGAGAAAGTTCGCCGCGTAATAGTTCGAAACAAGAACAATACGACACTCCTGGATCGTTTCCTGCAGCGCGGCGTCTCGAAACTGGTCGCGGCCCCTCGGTAAATGGACTCGTTCCGATGTTTCGTGGAAGTTCTCCGACGCGCTCCCGTTGGTCCCGACGTCATAAATTAACTATTTAACCGGCCCGAGAAACATAGTAAATCAATACGTCAAGCAACGGTTTATTGACTGGACATGATTTAACTTCCTCTCCCTCCCTGCGCTGCGCCGCCAGTGATAACCTCGATTAGAATTGAACGCAATACACCGTGAAGTTATTTATTTGCCCCTATCGCCGATAAATCATTTCTTGTTTTTGCCCCGACGAACCGAGTTTTTTCATTCCTCGGACTTGTTATGCGACGGCTGACGGCCAATGGGACACCGATTGTCGAGAAACGGGATTTTTATTCATGCTCGACAAGTTTTCTGCGATTTTTATACGTGTCGTACTTTTTGCTGCACGGTTCCTGGTTATTTATAAGCGTTCAGCGGTTCATTGTGCGGGCCAATGCGATGCTTTTTGTTTATTTATCGCCACACGTCGTTCGCGAATTATAGAACAGTTTCTTCTGGAAAATTTTTCGCAGCAACAAATGTTATAATCACGGTTTTATGTGTTTGAAATATTAAACTTTTGGCTGTCAAGTATATGTGTCATGCAAATCGATGTCGGGGTAATCTTCTTCTCTTCTTATTTTTACTATGGCAAACAATTTTGTTTTTATGTAAATAAATGTAAAATTTGTTTGTCTTATATATTGGCGTGTTGCACCACTGTGGTGACGTCGGACGGCATAGCGTTAAGCATTGGACTTATTGTTACCTTACCTTACTATAATAATGTTCTAATATTTCATACTAATTCACGATTTGAAAATTCGTATTTTAGACTACCTTTTGGACCTAATATTGCATTGTGCGCCGATTGCTGCGCGATTATTAAAAAAAACATGTCTCCGACTTAACAGTGAACCGCGGAAGCAAGCAAGATTTTCACGAGCGATTTTCTTTTAAATCGGATTGCGCGCGAAACTGCTCAAACATTGTTCATTTCTATGTAATTATCGCGTACGCACGTTTCTCATATTTCTGTAGCAAACTGGCATGGCTACAAAGCCTCCGTGCCGTTTATTGTTAACGCCGGCGTAACTCTGCGCACGATTCCCGCAATTAGCGATCCAATATAAATTTCCGGGAACGAGCGCGATCGACGCGCATAATTTTCTATCGGGAAGATAAAACAATTTGCTGGTCCGTACGGACCTGGAGTCCGCGTATCATCCGGTTAAAAACCGGGTTAGGTTGTGCGAGACAGCGGTGCGATAACGACGATAATTAGAACAAATGCGTAGAAATTTCGCGCGATTTGTCGTTACACGAACAGTATCCGCCGGGTTAATTAATGTTATTAATATCAATTCACGATAATTCAGCAGCGACCTCCCATCCCTTGATAGTTTCGTAATAATATGTTACCTCGTGAATGCGCCAGTTGAAAATTCAGTTCGGAAACCCGCCGGCTGAAGACGAAAGGTGCACCCGGCTCTGAAAACGTTGAATTTCGCCGGCCTAACCCAACAAAGAGAAAATGCGATGTCGCGACTTCCACGCAATGAAAACGATAGTGCGGAACGTTTGGATTTGTGCTC
Organism: Augochlora pura; assembly: GCF_028453695.1. Classification (NCBI taxonomy): domain Eukaryota; kingdom Metazoa; phylum Arthropoda; class Insecta; order Hymenoptera; family Halictidae; genus Augochlora; species Augochlora pura. Next base: position 20,388,997 of record NC_135778.1, on the reverse strand, counting down.
CGAACTATGCAGTTTTCATTGCTACTCCGCCTCGTTCGGAATTCTACAAATAATTCATTCGCTCTATCTGCTGTTTGTTCTCGTGTACAGTGGAAGGATTTATTTATGTGTCTGTACGATGTGTAGGTGCGATATGTATTCACGAGTATGTACGTAAATGGTTCATTCGAATTTTCTCTCAAATCAAAATGATCTTATCGTAAAGTGCGGTTTTCGAGTTTCAATTTCTGCTCTTTTTTTTTCAATTTCTGACTTTAGAAAGGAATTTGTCGCAAAATATAAATTTCCATCTTTTATTTGAGTCTTGAAATGTTTGAAAATTCTCACGGGAACACATTTTAAATCCGACTTGTATTAACTTCTTAAAATGTAATCATTCTTGTTCAGGCTACAATTCGACATTCATATAATACATAACAAATGTTTGGAACATGCAAGGGTTCTATATTCTCAGTAATAAATATGCAAGCAAATTATTATTGTTATTAACATTGCCATAGAGTTTATAAAGTATTAAAATTTGGCACTGAGAAGTAGTTTCGTATATTTGTGAATATTAAACTTGCCAAGTTCTAAGAGTGACTAGCACGTCATGCTTTATAAAAATAAGAAAACCAAATCTATTCAACCTATCTTGACCCATTCAATCGTTTCCTATGAAACAGTCTTTATAACTTCGAGACATTCAAAAGACAAAATATATTAGGGTATCCCATAAGTTTCTTCCCTTTTCTTGATGTGAAATTAATGCACGATATTTGTTGTTTAAGGTGGATTTATTATGTTATATATGAACCGTTCTGTTCTATAACCTTCTTCCATCTCTCAGGAAGCCTCATTATGCCCTCTTTCCAACATTGTTGAAGCTTATTTGTAAAATATTCAACCAGGTGCAATTTTATTTCGCTTATGGATTTGAAAGATTTACCACGGAGAGAATTTTTTAACACTTCACCGACTGATAGCCAATAAATCCGCTTTTTACCCCGTACGATAACCTGTGAATTGTTTGTCATGGTAACCAATAATTAAATATCTATTAGTATGATAAATGTGTTAGATTGTACTACAGTAAACTTCATTATTGTTATATAATTTTTTTAAACATCAAATATCTTTCGCGATTAACAAAATTAATAAAATCAAAATAGAAACGAAAATGTAACATTGAGCTAAATTTTTACAGCTAAATCCCCGGTTGCTAAAGTGTTAAGGAGAGGAAAAAGTGGTAATCGGATGGAGCAAGGTCTGGGGAGCTAGGAGGATGAGGTAGAGTGTCCCAATCAAACTGTAATAATTTTTGCCTTGCGGCCAACGCAACATGCGGTCTTGCGTTGTCGCAATGGAAAACGACGCCTCGTCGGTTCGCCAATTCTGGCCGTTTTTCTGCTATGGCGGCTTTTTAATTGATCCAGTTCATTGCAATGTTTGTCAGCATTGATCGTATCACATTGAGGAAGGAGCTCGTAGTACACTACACCTTTCCAGTCCCACCAAATGCACAAAAGAACCGTCTTCGGATGAAGTCCAGGCTTCGCAACGGTTGAAGGTCTATTTTCCTTAGACCAAGTGCGTTTTCGATGCACATTTTGGTATAAAATCCACGTATCGTCTACAGTGACAAGCTTCTTTAAGAAAGGATCCCTTTCATGTCGCTGGAGAAGCAAATCGCACGTAGGGTTGCGGTTCATAAGGCCGGTATCCGTCAATAGGTGTAGAACCCAAACTTCATATCGATTCGCATATCTCATCTTGATTAAATGATTATGTACCGTTGTCTTGGGAATATTAGTGGCATCCACTATCTCACGCACACTACATCGCGGATTTTCAGTTAGCACAGTTTTGATAATGTCCGTATCCGTCGTTGCTGGGCGGCCCCTTGCGGTCTTCATCTTTCAATTCGAAATTTCCAGCTCTAAATTTTTGAAACCAATTGCGGATGATCCTAATAGTCGTAGTACTACTCCCGTAAACGGTGCAAATCTCGTCGGCAGTGTCCTTTGCACTATTGCCTTTTTTAAAGTAACGAAGTATAACATGTCGCAAATGCTTCTTTTGGTTCTCCATATTGAACGGTGCAGAAAAAATTTTAAAAGAGACTTTGTCACCAATGGAACGTACTTTGAAAGAGTTCTGGGATGACTGAAACCGATGCCATAAACGGCTAAGAGCAACTTAAAGTCACTCATAGTCTGGTGCAGAAAGAAGTTATGGGACAACCTAATAGAATCTACCTTTTTGACTATCTCGGTAAGTTCAGCATAAATTGCGCTAACGCATTACTGTCCATTATGATGTAGCTATAATATATTTCTGTGCTCTCGAAGTGTCACGAGCACGGCTCTTTTATTCCGTTATCTATACGATCGGTTTATTCGCTAGATGACGTAAATGCGGTGCTTAAGTGATTCTTATCGGGCAAAAAGAACAACGAGCATATCATTACCACCCTCGCGTGGAAGGGTCTTCTCGTCCACTAGCTCGCTTCCCCTAAGTGCAGCTTCTTCTTCGGGTGGCGCAACTTCCGCTTCCATGTTCGCCACCCAAGTTAACGAGGCGTGCGTTAATACACATTACTTAATGACTTCCGGCACAGTTTAACGGAGCGTTAACGTACAAACTTGCCGCGTCCCTGACCGAAACAGGCTTCCGGGCACCTCAAATCATGGTTACCATGCTGTTGCGTCGGAAGTCTAACCTTGAAATACGCCACAGCTGGTTCCATTCATTCCCATTCAAACGTGAACAATCGCTCAATTTTCCAATTGTTTGCCGTTGTAACTGCATAACTTCCTGCCTTCCAATTAACCCTTCATTACTGCTTGACTTGAACGAAACGCGTGTAGCGTCGAACGGAGTTAGGGAACTTGTAAAAGAATGACATTTTGTCATCGAAATTCAGTCAATGGTATATACTGGTAAATGTTCTAAATTAAAGCTACAGAAATACATTGATACTTTCATTTATTTGCAAAACATGTTCCCCCGGGCTTACAAGGGAGACCCAGGGGTGGTATACTATAATAGTGCTCCTACAACTATATGGAGCTAAACCTGAGCAAATGCCATATTATTTTATTTAGAAGATAGATACTTTCTAGAACTCTGTATATAACAGGAACACACCCTCTACTAACTCTGTTCAAATTCTTTGAACTCTCTTTTTATGTGATATATAATGATTTCATATGAAAAAAGTTTCTACCTTGATTGTAACAATCTCTTCTTAATCATTTTCGTACAGTATGTTATGTATTTGCTTACTATTCTTATTTCGATAGGATTAATCTAACTCTAACCGTGACTTAACCCTGTTCAAAATGGCTGTGCCAACATAAAAGTGTCAAAACTATGAAGCTGAATATTAAGTTAAAATATATGATAGAATTTGTATATACCTCATATTCAAATTTAATAGGATTCTACTTATTTTACTTATGAATATCCAATTTGTAGCATAGAAATTTAATGGAATAAGCACTGGCAAATATACAATATGCAAAATAAGAATATTAAAAGTTCACACACTATTATATTTATTATACATTAATTTATATTTAATGTATAAAGTCTAACGTTATCTACGCGTTCCATCAGATTTGGGACCCGTAAGAAACTCGACCGATTTACAGTTCGGCTTTGCTCTCGGCGTATCAAAACTTTTCATTACCAATTTGTTGCTCAGAAACCATACATTTTATTCGCTTCGCAAATGCGTTAAAATTCAATTGAAATTCCCCAAAGTCTCGCGACTCCGCCAAGAAATTGTAGAAAGCTCGTGCTTCCTCCCCGACACAAGCCAACAGATCGATTAAGTCAACGACGGCGACCAGTGTCAGCTTCGCAAAGAAAGATGGCGAATGGTAGTGTCGCGTGACGCGGCTCATAGCAGCTCGTGCTAACAGTTTCAACACTGTCGATTACACCTAGCACTGTAATCCACGGCGAACAATTCGTACCTGTCAAACGTTGGGATCCCGTGCACAGTGCTCGGAATTATTCCGCCGAGGCCAGGTTCGTCCGGTTTAAGATTCATCAGTGTGGCCAAGTGTCCGGCTGCTTTGAATCATCGCGAACTATGGCAACCATAGCGAACTGCACAAGCGACGATCCGGCACGGTCAATTATTGCACGAAGCAAGTTAATGTGGCTCCTCGGCTATGCTGTTTCATTCATTCGGTCGCTGCGAGCAGCAGGCCGTAAGGGGAAAGGTTAATGGTTCGGGGAGACTCGACTACGAGTCCCAGTTTTTCGTTCCTGCAACTCCGCTGACTGCATGGAAACGCCGGTTTATAGTTACTGCGCTCCCCTTTCCCGCGTCTGCGAGAACGCCATCGTGCGAGGAAGCGCCACGGAACGAAAACTTGAACGCGACTCGTCTCCACTTGGCAGACGTGTCCGCATAGAATATATTCATCATCCTCGATTAACCCCTCGAGTGTAATATCGCGGTGGAGTCGTGAGGAAATGTCAAATACTATTTGTCACGTGTGAAGGTTATTCGTTCTAATTGAAAGAAAATTCACATTTATTTCGTTTTCAAAATTGAATGCATACTTTTACAAATCGTTTGATGAATTTTCATTTCGCAGATGTCTCGAGATTGAAAGAATGTAATTTGAGATATTTTTGGAAAATGCTTTAGAGGTTACTGTAGAAACCGAATGGAGGTGGTCGGACGAAGTATAGTTTGTTTTGTTAAATGAAAAGCCTTCGCAAAAAGCAGAAAAATTTACTTTACTACTTTCATTCCTACTAATAAAAATATAATAGGCCTTTTTCAAATGTTCAATTCCATAAGAAAGGTATCTTTTTCGTGGATGTTAATAATCGTTTTGTGGCAACATATTTGTGGCAAACATAACCTGCACAATGAAAGGTGTATTCAATATTGAATAATTGTTTTAACTTCAATGCAGCATACGTAAAATGAAGTTCGAAATGATATTTTGATTACAATAGAATCATTTTCAAAAAGATCGTCTTGATCCGCGTCAGATTGAATTTGGTTTGCAAGAAAATGAATTTGAAGCGCAGAAAAATGAATTTTATTTCTAAGAAAATGAATTTGATACACAGAGAAGTGAATTTAATTTGCAAGAAAATGAAGCTGAAGCGCAGAAAAATTAATTTGATTTGAAAGAAGACGAATATAATTTGTAAAAGGATGAATTTGATTTCTAAACAAATTACTGAATGCAAAGAAGCTCTAGTTGTTCTAATTTGGTATTCGCGTAATGAAAATAACAATGAATTAATAAATTAATTATGCATACAAATGAGGTAGGAGAAAATGTACTGTTCATCCGCTCTAAGTACGTATAATACAGAGAAAGCCGAATTGATAAATGAACTTTGTGATAAAAAAAGATACACACGCGTTTCTATTAAATATAAATTCCACCACTTGACGCTGTATCGATCACGTTCATTCACAAACGTATAATCAAATATGGCGTCCGTTGGATAAGTAGCCAAGCTCACGGAGTATTTCATTCCCCTAAAAAATACATCATTCGAAACATTCAGCTTTACCTTTCACAAGCGAATTCTATTCTGTCGTAGTATTCGATATGCTACAAACTATATTAACGAGCATCAAACACCAAAAAATTAAACATCCATAGCATCGAACTATATGCCGTGTTTGGTATGTACAGTTGTCTTGAATAATATTGACCAGAATAATAAAGAATAAATTTCGATCTTCACGTATATTTTATAGATTTTATGCATTTATGGCGTAAATTGGTACGGGAGATATAAAACAGTTAATAGACGAGAAGAATTTACAAATATTGTTACATTACTCTCAATTCATTAATATTAAAATAATAGTTTATTAAAATCTACGCTACTGTTGCAGATATTTATATTCTGCAGTTCTTTTTAAATAGAACTACATATTACTTACAAAATTGATTCAAATTGTTAAACGAAAGTCTACATTTGTATTTAACTCTTGTTTCACATAATTGATTAGGCAATTTTAATTTTGCCTAAAGCAGTCCAGCTATCAAGCTTTTTAACATCATCAACCCTTCAGTTCCTAATACTTGATTTAAATTGTTACTTATTTTGATTTTTTGTAACGATTCTTTGGTGTACATCCAGTGTAAAAGTTATACAGTATATTTGTTCTTATATTGTATTCCTGGTGTACGACAAATTGTCGTCATTTAAGCTGTTAGAATTACGTAAAAGCGCGTTGTGCAATACTAAACGTGGACTCATTTTAAAGCTTGAACCTTCTACTTACGTAATGCATCGTTCATTTTCCTGTAACCTATATTTGCATAATGTAACAGGTGGTGAAACTGGAGACATGCAGTTTCTGGAAAATGATTCCAATTGAAACATCTGTAAGTACATTGGTAAATGTTAGTCACGACTGCACCTAACATAAATTTCAATATTAAACCTTCCCGTTTAGAATGACAACTTAAACTTTGATGTACAATTTGTTTTAGTTACTCTACTGAATTTCGAATGAAATATGTGCTGTCTATTTTACATTAATACAAAGTTCACAATGGACTCGACACGAATGAATTTGTTTTTTCTTTCCATTTCATAAAACGATTAAAAAAGTTTTATTCATTTATCACAGATCGCGTGAAAAATAGCAAAAACGTATAAAACGTTTTTGAATTACTGTGAACTGATTGAAATTACATCATGCAATTAATGAAGACTTTTATTGTGCATAAAAATCCTCGATCTCGTCATAAATTATAAAAGTGTTATTATGGTATGACGACAAATTATAATAGTTTAAAAGCGAATACTTTTTACGCTAACTGCATGTACGTAGAAAAATGAGGTATGCTTTTAAAACCGTCTGTCTTTCGGGGGTTAGGAAAAAGTCGGTAATAATTCAAGGCGGTTATCAAGCGAAGTGTTGCCCGGCTTCAGCGGGATGTTTAAGGGTAGCGGCTCGATTTGTTGAAGAAGTTAGTTCGAGATTATGACGCCAGTAAGACGATAGCGTTTCCGTGATTCACGATTATGTGGAACTCGCTTCCTTTTTACGACTGTCAGTGGCCGTAGCGTTTCCCCGCGAAACTTTCGTCCGCCGTACACTTTCCCGTGAACATTGTAACTGCGGGGATTCCTTTTTATTGTTCCGCACAGGCCGCTGCTTTGCGAACGGCTGTCTGTCTATTTGCAGTTCCTCCGAGGCGAACTTCCTTTTGAGACCCGGATCCTCGAACCGCGATAGCGTGTTCCGTGATTCGCCGCCATGGCTGCCCGATATCGGGGCAATAAAAATTCTTCGGGAAAGTGGAGCGTTAACTGTGCCTCGCTTCCCCCCACTCGATAGTTTAAGACGTATATTTAGACCATTCTCTAGTCCGCTAATTAACTGTGCGCACTTTGCAGTGTGTAAAATATAAAGATAACATTGGTAACTATAAAGGGCGTCCCAAAAATGTTTAACGATTCAGAAATGGGAAATTCCTCAGGTCATTTTAAACAACTTTTTCCTTAGTGAAAATCCAAACCGCGGCTTTGTTTACGAATTATTTACGAGAAACAATGACCAATGAGGGGCAGGCTCGGCTAGTGCGAGGCAATCGGGCTAATGGGCGGAACTAGACATCGTCTACTTGTTTGGTACGGCTGGCGCAAAGAAGCAGAGCTTGCATTTCATTGGTCACTACTTTTTTATTAATAACGCGTTAACGACGCCTCGGAGAACATTTTTGTAGAGGAAAAAGTTACTTCAAATGACTTCAGGAATTCGTCATTTCCCGATTGCAAGTGACTTTGGGAACACCTTGCATATAGAAACTTAACAAATGTGACATAGATTCGCGATCAATCGAATTTTTTCAAATATTGTTTTAAATTTCGCGATCTATTGCCACCCATTGATTTCAATTGTATCGTATTCATCGTAGGTTCGTTTCTTTCATGATTGGCCATATGAATCGTTTATTTTGGTAGTGCCATTTTTCTAAGTCCATTTTCCAAAAATACGCTCATGTGGAGTATACGCATCATCATCCAATAGCTTTGCCTTTAACCAACGTTTGCTTCGCTAAAGCTGTCATTAAATACTCCAATCTTTATTTCATACAACAAAAATATGTTTAAATTTTTCAAACATTTCTGTCTTTAAAAATATGTTTTCGCACAATAAAAATTAGTGATTTAATAATGTCTTTAATAAAATAAAATGTGTCTTCGACTTTTTACCCTAATTCTATGAAAATTAAAACAGAATTTTATTTCGACGTAAAAGAACAGAAGAATGTTTATACTTAATAGGACATTACTAAAAATCTTCATCACGAGTCAGACTCGTCAAAGTATTGCAAGGAATTAATGGTGCACAGTTCGCCAGGAATTAATATTTCATCAATATTTCATGACGTTTTCGCACAATTGAAATATTTAATTTCCGAAACAAATCTATTTTTATTGAATAATCATTTAATAAAATAATTTTTATTTGATTAAAATTCCAACTGGGTTGATCGGTTTTAAATCAATGTTAAATAAATTCTGAATTCCATGGAATTTATATTTTCCGGATAAACTCGATTTTCATAAAGCTTTTATTTAATCGGAATTTTCTCAGGAACGGTCGGTAACAAATAAAATTTGTATTTACCTTGGGATTCAAATCGATGTCGATTCTGTTCAACGCAAACATTAGCGGAAAGAACGTTTTCAATTGAAATATAATTTGCGATAAACACGGTTGAAATTAAGTGAATTACTGTCAAATAGTTCATCATATTCCGGACGATAGTCCCCTTCGTCCTTGTAGCAACATATCATCACCAATCTCACTATGATGTCCCGTCCAAACGCAACTATAGTAACCCGCTAACCAGACTAACCAAGTAATACTTGTCGGCGAACAACACCGATAATATATTTGCCACAAATGCCTAACTAGCGTTCGCGACACCTCGAAGCCATGCTCGCACGTGTGCGAGCCGAGCGCGTGCCAACCGGAAGTTAAGGGAATACCGAAAGTTTATGGAGGTCTCGTGCGCCCCTGAACGCCGCCGCCATTTTCTTGCGTTCGCATTAATTTCCATACGTGACGATCTCTGCTTCGTGGAACAACCGTTAACCATTAAACGCGCGAATGTCAGAGATCAAAAACAAAATTTACATTACCGTTCGATATAATATTATTTTTATTAATATTTAATTATGTTTTTATTATCTCGCCGAGCTATTTTAACTCGTAATGGTTTAGAAGTATTTCAAGTTTTACATATGACACCAAATATATACAAGCTATTCATCTTACGAGGGGAAATTATGTGTTACAGATTCATATATCAAAGATAGAAAAAAGATTTATTTGATCTATTTATTAGATAGATAAATATACAATGATAATGGCACTGAAATGATTTCTGCTATATACATGGATATTCAAACCAATAAGTAAAAGTGACATGCTGCGTCCATTGCGACTGTCAACCACTTAGACACGGATGGATTTTGCGCGAATGAAATTTTTCGTAACTAAATTACCATTTTTCTTAATATACATATATGGGTTTTTGATATAGCTCTATTATAGTATTAGCTATATGTATATGTTCTTTCCTTAGTGTATTGTACATATGCACTTTCACTTGAATCGTTTACTTTAATAATTAATAATACAATTGATATATAATAACTAATAATACAAGCCACTATAATGGCGCGTCGTGCCTGAGAGGTTAAGGGTTAATTGAGCCAAAAGTCACGAGTTTCAATACTTTATAAACGCACAGCATTAAATACACATTTCACGTGACAAATACTGAATTTTTAATATCTTTTAATAAATGTTCTGTATAATTTTTCAGAAGACAAGAGTGACAGAATCTCAAAAGAAAAATTAATTTCGTCGGCGTTGAAAACATTTTTATCGTAAAGCTGTCGTGCATGTATGTTGTTACAGTCTTTTTTTCTTGTCAACCACGTTCTTGAAAGTCCTCCCATCGTAATCACTTATCTCACAGCAGAATCTTAGTGTGGTACGTAACGTTTTTATAAAAATCACATTTCCGCCACGCGGGAAAGCGATACGGGATATTCTTTCATAAAACTCATTTTCATTTTTTTTTCTTGTTGCAGCGGAGACTTCAGAGGAGTCGAGGGGGGCGGGATCTACGTTACATAAGTTCCATCGCAGAACACTTTTGAACTCAATTACCGACTTCGTATCTGTAATATCACACCTTCGTTCTCGGACCTTTCCGATTTTTCACGGCATTTTACACAACAATCGATAAGCGCAATCTACCCATTCTTCTGCTAGGCTAACATTGCATTTTAATTTTAATATACTTCCAACGAGATACGTTCAGAGATGAGTTTAAATAATTGATTAGGAAAATGTGTGCTAGCCCGATGAACAAATTACAAATACATGTAACGATGCGCCGTTAATATTTTAAAACTTGTCAATGCAGTGACATTGATTTTTTCACTAATTGTTACATATTTTGCTGATTTATATTCCATTCATACATAATGCCACGCATGTTAAAATACTCTAGCATTTTTCAATTGTTCTAAATAGATTAAAATTATAGAAATTATGTTATATTATATGATGAGAATTATAATAATATTATAAAAAGAATATAATATAATTACCGTAAGTTACTTTATTATTCGTGTACCACTAGTTTAATAATACTACAAACTTTAATCACATATTTTCGTCATTTATACCGGTTATTGGTAAACAAAAAATTCTAACTATTTATAATCACTAATTATTAACCGAAATCATTTTAAGGAAAAATTGAATGGTTATACTGCAACTTTTTCAGTTGGAGCAGTAGTCTTTGATCCTAGTCATACTCGGTGATATTTTTGTCAAATACCACCATTCAAGTATTTAATATTCCGAAATTGGTGCCCATTGAATACCTGAACTTGGTTCCGAGTTCTCGTGCTATGCCCATGAAATTTCGTCGAAGGACACGGGAAATTAGCAAGGAAGATCGGTGAGCGTGGTAAGACATGGATGGCGGTGAGCCCGCCGGGCGAATTTACGCGGCGAACTTCGGACCTTTGAAGGATGTTCGATGAGACGCGGTTCCAAGCGCCTGGACGCCCGGCCGAGCTACTTCGCTCAATAAACACGAGCCCTTTGTCCTGCCATCGGAGCGTTATAAGGAAGGCACGGGGCTCAAGTCGAAATACGGCTCGCGCAGGAGCAGCAGTTATCGGATTCGCGAACTTCGCGACACTCGCGGAAATACAATTGAACCGTGTCGGGGCCAGCCGGCATTGTTCGGGGACGATCGCGATTTTCAACGGCGAATTATAGAACGCGGGCGTCGGGGTAACAAGTTCGAATAATTCCAGATTGCTTGGAATATTTCAGACCTGCTGCTACTGCTGACAAATGCGCTTACAGAAACCCGATGATCAATTCTATGGAATTATTATTCGACTGTCTTCGTTCAACGTGCAGAGAATTGTAAAATAACTTTGTAGCATTGAACTCGCAAACTGCGGGTCATTATGGAAATTCTCGTTTTGATGAATCATTTCATGAAAGAAGAGGTTTTCTTATATTGATTAAAGCATGCTGGCCAGAAGATAGCACGATGAATTTTTGTTAATACGTGTTTCTTACGATAGTAATATTTTATAGATTTAATAAGTGTAATATTAAAATATAAACAATTTCCACTCTAATTTCTCGTGCATTATTGTTTCAATCGCTTCTCACTTGTTTCACGTGTAATAGAGTGACGTTTAAATGCAACGGGTTGAATTATAGTATACAGAGTGAATAAACTTTTCATAATACAAAGTGCAACCGTATAAGCAAGTATTTATAGTCGAACACGAGGAATTATATATATATTATAGTCGAATCAAGGAAACGACAGATTGAAATATTGATGCCCGTGTAGAAAGTTTGAAAGCTCCAGATATAACCGGATTTCCTAATGACATAATTCTAAAAGTAAAACGAACGCGGATTGCATACTATTTAGCCGTACAGTCTTGTTAAAACTAACCTCACGGATTTGTATTTTACAGTGTTTTATAAAGATATAGTGTGGTAATAATTAGGTACAATTAAGTATAGTAATAATTAAACTACGAATTTTAAGCATTTAGAAAATTCAAAATAACAAAAGCTTTCAAACAATTTCAAAATGTTATTGCATTACTATCAGGTTATTCAAGTTATTAAGGAAAGAAATACATGTCTGTGTAGTTCAAGCATCTCACAATTAACGAAGAAGATTGTTATTTTGCATTAGGATCCACAATCTAGTCATGATAAATGTATTGATAGAGGTAGGATATGGTCACAGTTAAGTTCAATTATGCAACTAAATATATTACGCAAGATACGAATTGTATGCATCAATTACATAACATTCCAGTCATTAATTAAAGACTTCTAGGTAGTGATCATAAACAAGTATATACAGGGTGTCCCAAAAATGTCTCGCAATCGGGAAATGGGGGGTACCTGTGAGTTATTAATGAATGAAGTTGGCTGCGCGCGCACGCTTCAACCTGCTGTTACGCGCGCGAGGAACGATGGCCAACAATGAAAATCGAATTTTAACTGTTTTTCATCAATCGCGAAGTAGTCGTATACAGATCAGCTGTGTCGGTCTAATCGATGAAAAATAATTGAAATTCGCTTCTAAGAAAACGAAGCATTGTTGACCATCGTTCCTCGCGTGCGTAACAGCAGGTTAAAGCGTGCGCGCGCAGCCAACTTTATTCACTAATAACTTGTAAACGAGGCCGCGGATTGCATTTTCGCTAAGGAAAAAGTTACTTAAAATGATCACAGGTACCCCCCATTTCCCGATTGCCAGACATTTTTGGGACACAAGGTAGACAGAAGTGCATATTATCTCTTAGAAAAACGTATGATAACAGTTATTTAAAATGTATCTCCACATCATTCATACTATGAGGAACGTATTTAGATTCAAAGGCGTAAAATTACGTTACTGACGTCTTTGTTTTTTTTTTTGCGGATTCGAATGAGGGAAATCGAAAAATGTTTCCAAAGTGTAGCACTATGGATTTTTATTTGACTGCAGCCAAATAGAAAAATTCTGCATGCCGAAATAAAAACCAAGGAAACAAGACTAGCCGATTTCGATGCATTCAAGATATTAACAATCACGTGGTGGTAGCTCACAGTATTTTTTATTTGTACCATAGTTACCAATTACATATCTCCATTTAACATTCACCGAAGCTTTTGAAAGCATTTGCTTCAATGACGCGCTGCAGAGATCAACAGATCTGATGACGACTCGCCGAAATTACTTTCGCTCAGTCAAATTGGTATCGGTCACACCGTGCTCCCCATTCTCTCTCTCCCTCTCCCTCTCTCTCTCTCTCTCTCTCTTACCCTTTCCGCAGCTTTTTCGGCTTTTTCTAGCGAACCGTGCACCAGTAGTCGATAAAATCGAATCGTTTTTTGATCGGCGCACGGCGACCGTTGCGAATTTTGTTGCTTTGACGTTTTTTCCGTAGCGGCGGTTTTGTTTTCAGCGAGCGTGTGTGTCCCGACGCTGAATGGCCGTCGTGTCAATTTTCGGGAGTCCTCTTCCATTTTTTTATTGCACACTACGCCGGCCCCATGGATCGCAGCCGTAAGTGATTATTTAGGTAGAAAGTGTTTCAAGAATTGTTCTGGCGGATCGGCTTTCATAGCCGATTTTGCGCGGGCGCGCGCTATTCCCACTTTTTTTTAATTTTCTCTCGTGGCCGATTGTTATCGCTTCGCGCCCGTTTTGGCCAGTCAATAGGAGAAGATGTCCCTATCCACATATATGATCTTTTTGAAACATTTCCATGCGCCCGTGTTTTATTACCGCTCGGTGTTTACTTCGATATTTGCCTATCATTTTATGATAGAACGTTCGTACTTTTTTTTCTACATATTCTCGTGTTATGATCATTGAGATCGCGCTTGGGAGTTCATACGTGTTTAAAACACTGTTTCGATACCAACAAAAGACGTCGAAACAAATCATTTTTCGTCCGATATGGTAAACTTTGTTTCACGCGTCAAACTCTGTCGGTTTTTATGAACGAAGAAACATTTAATTGATCTTAAGATATTGTGCAAGTAAGGATAAAGTACAGCTGTACAATACGATAATGAATATGAGCAGGGACAAAGTCAAACAGCGTACAGTGCGCTACATAATAAAGAAGTTTGAAAATAAAGGAATTGTTGCTGATAAAGCTCGTTCAGGTCGTCCGAAGAAATTAACGAGCAAAGAAGAGAATGCTATAATTCGCGAAATAAAAAAAGACCCTGCAACATCTGCTCCCAAATTGGCAAATATGGTTAAATAAATGTTTCATATCAAGTTCATCCCCAATTGTGTCGTTGATTACTATGGGACAATAATTATCACGAAAAGAAAGATAGAAAATAATTATCACAAGGAAAAAAAGCCTTACATTAATAAAATAAGCTAACGAAAGAGGTTGTAGATCGCAAAGATTATATTATTAAAAATACATCTGGAACAAAGTGATATTATCAGGCGAATTGAAATTTAATATCTCCAGTTCAAATGGTCGGAATTATGTGTGGCGAGAATCAAATACAGAGATGCAAGCGACGCATTTATATCAAACAGTCAAACATGGAGGTGGTAATATCATGATATGGGATTGCATAGCAACCAATGAGCCGCAAAATTAGTGTTTATCGATGAATACGAATATCTAAATATTTATAAAAATAATTTAAACGACAGTGCCAGAAAATTAGGATTACTGGAAGACTTTTACTTGTAACAAGATAATGATTCCAAGAACACAACTTGCATCGTTAAAGAATGGATCGTGTATAATACATCACATATGTTGCGTACTGTAACAAATAGCCCGGACCTCAATCCGAACACATAGCTATAGGCACAAATCGGAAAAAAGTCTAAATAAATATGAAATTACATCAAATCAAATGTTAATGAATAAAATAACAGAAATATGGAATTCAATAGAACTCAGCTTCACAAAAATGCTATTACGTAGTATAGAACGTCATTTAAGAGAAGTAATCAATGCCAATGGCGATACTAGAAATTATTAACACGTGGAAATGTAACAATAATTGCAGCGTTCGAATACTTTTCTTGGCCAAGCTTGGTGCGTATTTCGAATAAATATGTTATAAATACTGTATATATGATCGAATTATATTTGAATTTTACCAACACACTCCTGGAACTTCACTTGCTATAGACACTAAATTGTTTTAAACATTTCGAATTAATGTACATATTTCACGTTCTGAAAAATAAAAAATCGAACCATTCGAATACTTTCGTTATCCACTGTATGTAAAAGTTATAAGATCGAATAAATTGAGTTATACCGTTGGATACACTTGATTCTTCTGAATAGGACGCTGGAAAATCGTGGACACTGAATCGCGAAACGAGGCGTCGAACCGTTCCGTTTGCCTTCCAGTGTCTCGACTCGGCCGTCTCGAAGACCGAATCCAAAGTCGAATAAGCCGAGGCCGAAGCCGATCCCGACACGGGTCGACGGCCATTACGTAACACGAAATTAAGACGCCCCGACGACCGGCGAAATTACGTCTGGGAATTGCGCGACCTTTGAAGGAATTTTGCAGCCGTGAGCCTGAGCGTCGGAATCGAGTCGAAGATGTCGGGAGGTCGTACGAACGACTGGACGGTCGATTAGTCTGGACGTTGATGGTGTATTACGAGGGCCACAGGAAATCTCTTCCCTTGCTCTCTCGATGGGAAAAAGAAATTTATGGGAGGGCGCTCGCGCGAAAATCCGCTACTGGTAATTTGTCTGCTAGATTTTTGGTCGGTGTTTTCCACGGATTTATTCGCGCCGAACGAAATTGCTTCGGAATTCGTTCGCTAATTTATTTGATAAGTTTGCCGAGCTCGAAATCTCTGTCCGTCAGTTTTTAGACAGATCTTATTCGCTCGTGTCGCAAGCGTTGCAGAATTCATGCGCGCTCTAATACGAATGTAGACTGAATATAAATGTTACTCGCTCCGTCTGAATCGAAACAAATGTTGACTGTTCCGACATCGTTAACAAAAATGTTGATCTATTAATTCCTAATTAACTTCTTTAACTGAGGAAAAGGTGCGCTTGGCCTCCATGTGTTACACTCGATGCGAACAATTTATATTTTGCACAAAGAGGAATGTACCCAATAAATTGCTTCGACAAATATTCTAATAAAAATAGCTAGCAGACAATAACTTAATGTAAATATAAATACATATTAATTATTATAGAAAACTCTCAATGAAACGCGGTTATCATACAAGTGTTACGTGTCGCTGATTAATGTAACATTTCTGAAAAATCTATTCCATCTCACAGTTTTCTATAATAATGTTTTAACATTGCGTCAATTAGATATCGAATGACGAAATCAAACTGTAAAAAGTACAATATCATCCTAAAATCTTACCGTGTCGCAGCTTTAATTTCACAATTACTACAATTATTCGGATTCTGTGTAGAAAATTATCCTCGGAATCCATTCAATGTATGCTACAATAAAACTTCAGCAGAAGAAGAAGAAACACAATCGTAATCGTTTCTACAACATAAAGCGATACAAATTAAACAGGTTGCTGTTAAATAAATGCAACGAATTTCGAAGTTGGTCCGTTGAGAAGCTTGTCCAAGTACGCGCTACTTTCGTCGCAATAAAGGGGCCGCTATCTTCGTCCTCGGTATCTCTTCGGGCTCGGGGAACCGGAAGCAGTTTAGAATGCTTGTGAATATTTTTCGCTGGCCCAGGCGAAGAATAAACGGTTTCTTCCGAGGTCCTTTGTTTCCCAGAATGAACGGAGGGAAACAGTTTAAGAGAGTTTTGCCATATTTTTAGTGGCAGTGGGAAGTCTCCGCTTCTTTCGTAGTTGTCCCAGTTTCCTTGCAGTTTTCGGGGTTTCGTGTACAAACTGAGAGTGCCTTCTTTCTTTGACTACCTCCTGGGGTGGATAATAATCGCTGATTTCGGTGCAGCTCCCAAGAGTTTATCTCCCGGAGCGATATATTTTATAATCGCTTAACGAACTCCTGCGTTTGTAATATTCTTATTAACGCTACGCGGGTGGTGGAGTTATTTGCTCGTACTTGGAATTTAATGTTAATAATAATCTGATATACTTTCCTAATTTTATTAACCTCTTCAGGGATACTGTCACCTATGTGTACGCTTAGTTTTCTTCAAATTATGATTGTTCCGCAGAATCCCTCAGTAATACTAACAAAACCTCATCGAATGAAATTAGACGGATGATAAATTAAAATGAAACAATTAAATAGATCGTACCTTACTTTAAAAATTCGTCTCCGAAAAGGTTAAATTCGATAAAATTGTTTTAGTAACGTGAAAGTTTTTAGGCTGTTGGTAGATTAATCAAAATGCTAAAGCATCGAGTCACTCTTTAATGTGTCTGATTAGAAAATTTATAGAATATACGGGTTTCGATGAGTTCGGTCTTTAGTGTGCACGAATGTACGTATAACATTCGGGGCACTCAGAAATTTATAAGAGCTGTTTGTATGCAGCATGAGCCGAGCACGTGATTTTTCGTTTAAGTATCTCTCTTCTTGCACCATTTTTACGGTCCCGTCATAATGCGAGCGTACGCATTAATAATTTCGCAAGGTCTCTCCAGGAATATTTCTCTAGAATACGTGGTCTAATGTTTTCATACGGTAACGTGCGTCTTACAATTTCGCATTAAATATCGAAGATAAGGCTACGAGCGTTCCCCATTCATGAGGTATTCGCCAGAAAATTTAATGTCCCGTTAAAATATTTTTGCTTCGTATTACTTATAAATTGCGATAGCCTTCTATTACCGTAGAAAATGGTTCAATTATTTTTCATTGTTACGATTTATTTAATGATGTGAGTTCAGTTACTTTAGACCAGAAAATAGATTGCACGACCTATATTCAGTCAGTGTGTCAGTCACCCTTCAGTCTGTCACCGTATTTATAAATCAGTCAGCGTATCCAAATCCCTTCGTTCGAAGCCTCTTATTAAATCGTTACGCTTA
The DNA here is from genome assembly GCF_028453695.1 of Augochlora pura. Classification (NCBI taxonomy): domain Eukaryota; kingdom Metazoa; phylum Arthropoda; class Insecta; order Hymenoptera; family Halictidae; genus Augochlora; species Augochlora pura. Next base: position 20,370,932 of record NC_135778.1, on the reverse strand, counting down.
TGTATCAACGTGTTAAGTGGAAAGCTGGTTTTGTTTCGTTCCGCACCTCGTGATTATGGACCTGCTGTTAAATAATTGCAATTAACCTAATTTAGGAGTATCTCTAGATGGATCGCTCCACTGCTCATTCGAGAGAAAGTTTGTACAAATCACATTTTTGTCCCGCTGCTTATCAATTCTATATTTAATTGCAGATTTTATGCAGCCCAGATATTATAAGATTACAAAAACACTTTCTCATTCAGTTTTGGTGTTAGGAAAATTCCTAACGTAAAAACCTTTATAAAATTTAAACTTTTATAAAATTGGTTTACAGTTTATCAATGAGTGAACGTTGTTTGTAGCAACAGGAATTGGAAAGAGGCTTGCTATTATAATTTCTAATAAATAAAGAAGAATACTTTTATGTGTCAGGTTGTCCGAAAAATTTGTTTTTAAAGAAATCTCGTTTTTAAGGGTGTTAGTAAAACACTTGATTCATTATTTTGAAAGGAAATCAGTTTTTCTACACATATAAGATGTCATAGCTATTAGTAATTTTTAGACCAATTTATCGTTAACTCTGAGCGTTAAAAAATCGTTTTTCATTTTCTCGTGAAAGAACAGAAAGTCAAGGGAAATCGTAGATAAAAATTGAAATTTTATACGACCATTGTTCTAAAAAATGTGCGTCGATTTTTCGGCTTTTGAAATATTAAGCAGGGAACTTCACAAACTAAACTAAATTGGATTATGTATAGCTGCACTTGATATAGGAGACTCCTCAGCGTTTCGAAAAGCGCAGAATCTAGAGTGCTTCAATCATCGTCGCACAGAGAACCGATCGCTCTCCTGGCCGTATCATCATAGCCATCTCTTCAAAGTGCATTTATCAGGTCAAAGATCGGCGTCAGCTAAATTCACGGCGCCGCGCGAATCAAGCAATCAGAAAACCTTTGTCCAATTCCATCTCTCGCCGTATAATGACAAACGAAAATGTCTGTGCAATTCAGTGATCACGGACCGTTCTTTGTCTCGCGTTGCACGATAGAACCACGGCTCTGCAAATCACGTTTATACAAACGACCAATTATTCCATCGGCACAATCTGAATACATTTATACAGAATTTATGGCGAACACACTCTCCCGTATACTCGCACCGCATAGCAACGAAGTTTTAATTACTAATCGCATCGGACTGTTATTAAAATTTTCTGTGATCATTGCGCGAGAAATTGTTTTTCCTGTATCGCTAAAATACGGTTCAAATCGTTACCTGACTGTCGAGTCACCTGACCAGAACGTGTAATCGAGGTTCTAGTCTATTATTTAATTGCCATCAATATTTAATCTCTGTATTATAGATTTCTGCGACGTGCAAGCGTTTCTCGGCACTTCTGATGATCTAGTAACGATCAGAGACACGTTGGCACAGATTTTGCTTGATTGGAAGCTGACGTTGAAAGGTTTATTGCAATTGTTTTATGAACTTTTCTGGTAAGTGACCTTAGTAAAAAGTTCTGTAGTTCACAGATAAAACTATATTTTTATTGTAAGAGTGTTGTATATTTTTGAATACGGTTCTATGTGAAAAATCCTAAAGAAAATTCTTTTTTAGTAATTATTGTGTTATCATTAATGTTTCCACTGTCTAATTAGTATACAATAAATGGTCAAAATTACTTTGACCTACTTACGTCCGCTGCGATATTTTTCAGTTGGATGAAGGAATTAGGATACGGCTCTCTTGTTAATCAATGCATGATTTCGTGAATTCTATTGAATTTTATTTCTCGATGGAAAATTTGAAAAATCGCAGGTATTTTTGTATCGAAATACGATAACTGTTAGGTTGTCCTAGAAATTTAGCTCATTTTTTACTGGTGCACACGATGCAACTTTAAAATGGCTATCAACGTTTTCTTCATCGGAAAATTAACGATTTCTTTCTTTAAAGAGATTTTAAAAGTACGATTCGAAAATGACAATTTCGTCCATAAATCAAGACATAATTTGAACCAGCCAACTTTAAGAATTTCTTTCGAAATAACTATTTAAAAGTAGATTATCAAGCTTCGTTTACATAGTGCTGAGACATCGAAAAATCTAGTAACAGGCTTGCAGCAACTAAAGTGTTAATAAAGCAAATAGTGAGACTAAACAACGAAAAATTTGAATAAATACCAGAAGATTACCAAAAAAAGAACAATCGCAGTTGCACAGTCCTATTGCTCAGCATCAAGGTCGCATTATGACGGGAACTTTTGAAACAATTTCACGACCTAGTAACAACTAAATGAAAAACTAAAATTCGCTATCTTTCTAAATCTGTAAATAAACGAACCTTAACGCAATGTTCGCTGAAGCGTACACAAAGCGTGGTCACGAGTATCATTCGAATACATCGAAACGCAAGAAACGTATCAGGGTTTCATCCTACACGTCTATCGCTGTTCGCCAAAGTGTCAAACTCGAACGGCTGACAGAGCCAAAGGGAGACCAAGTAGCTACGAACAAAATGAAACAAGAAAACCGCAAAAGCATAAAAAGCCCGGCGGTTCGGCCGGTCGAAAGTCGCCGCGGTTCGTGGAATCTTTGATTCGAGGCTCATAAAGGAGAGTGCCCGTGAATGTTTAAGCGTGCCAGTCACCGGGCACCGACGGTAATGAAAGCAACGTTTGATCATCGACCACGAAGTAATCGACTTACCGTGGCTGAATCTCCTTCCCTCTCGTTCCCTCTTCGCTGATCTTCTTGCCACCGGTATATTCCCTCGACGCGTCTCTCTTCCCCCCCGGTCTCTCCCCTCGATGCGAAGAAGAAACACTCGCGAACTGCCCGCATGGCAACCACTTTACGTGACAGATTTTCACCCCTGCTCTCTACGCTTCCCGGCATCCCCCAGCGATCTAAGACGAGATCATTCAGCGTTCGGATCGGATCGGAACGGCGCCGATTCGCAACCGGTTTTAATCAGTTCCTACGAACTATCAACTACTACGCCGCCGGTCTCCGCGAGGGTCTATGGGACACGTCATCCCCTAAATTCACTTTCGAGAGACACTCGAGGCCAGACAACGTCACTGCGAATTCGAGCCTCCGCGTTTCCCGGAGCACGTTCAGAGGGTCGCAAGGTCCAAGAGCGTCTGCGAGTCACTGGGTTAGGGCTCTCACGAACTTCCACTTGCGGTGGAAGCGCAGCCGCGACTGATGAGACGGCCGGGGCAGACGATTACTCCACCCCCGCGGACCGCGGGGGTCGAAGTCCCGCGTCAGACTGCAGGGTGTCATCCTCGCTGGCCGCCTCGAACCTCCGCGATTTCCGGCGGCCGCGAGGCTCTCCGTCGCGGCCGAATCGCGCATGCTCCCCGAATCCACCGACGCGCCGTATCACGGGGGTGCGCCACCCCCTTAGCTGTATGCGGTCCTCTCTTCCCTCTTTCTCTCGCCCACGAAGGCGTGCGCGCGCGCGCTTCTTTTCGCGAAAAGTGGGGGCTCGGATCCTGTGGCTGCGCCCCTTCGCGTTTGTGTGCACGCGAGACACAGTGTCTCTGTCCCTCTGCGCTCGAGTGTGCTTTCGATGAGGGGGTTGCATCGCTACGCTCGAGTGTCTGCGTTTGATTCTTTGTGTCGTTACCGGGGAGTTGATTTCTTTTTTACTCTTGGCTGCTGATGCTTTTTTCTGCGATTTTCACGGAGGTCGCTTTGTGCCCCTTTGCGGGGCCCTTCATTTTTGGTGTTTTTTTCCTTTTTTTCATGGGACTCCAGATCTTCAGATTCGGAGATGCTGGGGTTTATCGCGAGGCTGGAACTAGAATTGATAGGGGGGCATTTGATGAATATGTTAGTAATTTACGCAAAATGTTCCGTAATATCAAAGTTTAATTAGTTACTATAAAAAGTAACAGATTTTCAATATTGATTCCTATTTCTTACGAATCTAACATCCATCTAACTCAATGTCCAAATAGTCACAATAGTAGAATAGAATTTTACATCCATTTAATAGACATATGTAACGTCAATATTTCGTAAATCATGTTCCAAACCTTCATAAAAGTCTGGCATGATATTATAGGGGAAGGGTTTAAATACACGATAAAATGCTTCCATTAAAATGTTTTATTTCCTATCACATGTAGAAATGCAAGTTACTAATTGTGTTAAGACGCGTTATACGATTGTACCGTCCCGTCTTTCCGTTTGGGTTTGCGCTACGTTCAATTTGGTTATTGACGTGTTTTAGAATCGATTTTTAATGTTTATTTAATAACTTCATTACTTTACGACACTGGTACGGCTGAATAGTACCAGATGACATACCTGGGAAGGCTAGCGTGACCGTACCGTCCTTGATGGCAATTGATGTGACCTAAACCCATATAGGGCACAAAGGGGACTCGGCAATTTTATTTCTCGCAATTTCTAAGGAATACAGCGGACATCATTGTCAACGACGTCATGACCTTTTGGCGTTAGACTGCCGAACCAACCCCCATCGGACCACTTGACAAGTTTGTGTAATTGGTCGGCCCAGTGCGACCAATTACAATTGTTTTTTTGTAAAATCCTTGTGGAGGGGCTTTTCACTTCCACGTCTTAGCGGAGCAACGAAGCTCAAATCAGAATTTTGTCAACCGTCGATCATACACCACGTTGTTTTGTACATAGTTGCTTTTTATTAAAATACAAGTATTATATTTGGTGATCAACTGTCTCGCATCCTATCTATTAGGTTGTCTTATAAGTTTCTTCCGAGCTACGCTATGAATGACTTTAAGTTGCTGCTTTTATATAAACATGTAGGCTTATCCCTTAGTCGTTTATGGCATCGGTTTCAGTCGTCCAGAGTTCATTCAAAGTACGTTTCGTTGGTGACAAAGTTTCTTTTAAAAATTTTTCTGCACCGTTCAATATGGAGAGCCAAAAGAGGCATTTGCGACATGTTATGCTTCATTGCTATAAAAAAGTCAATAGTGCAAAGGACAGTGCAGACGAGATTTGCACCGTTTACGGGAGTAATACTACGACTATTAGGACCGTCCGCAATTGGTTTAAAAAATTTAGAACTGGAAATTTCGACTTGAAAGATAAAGACCGCAGCGGCCGCCCAGCAACGACGAATACGGACATTATCAAGACTGTGCTCACTGAAAATCCGCGATATAGTGTGCGTGAGATAGTGGATGCCACTAATATTCCCAAGACAACTTTACATAAGCATTTAATCGAGATGGGATATACGAATCGATATGAAGTTTGGGTTCCACACCGATTGACGGAGACCGGCCTTATGAACCGCGTCTCTACGTACGATTTGCTTCTCCAGCGACATGAAAGGGATCCTTTCTTAAAGAGGCTTGTCACTGGAAACGAGACTTGGATTTTATACCAAAATGTGTATCAAAAACGAACTTGGTCTAAGGAAAATAATCCTTCAACTGTTGGGAAGCTTGAACTTTATCCGTAGAAGGTTCTTTTGTGCATTTGGTGGGACTGGAAAAGTGTATTGTACTACGAGCTCCTTCCTCAAGGTGATACAATCAATGCTGACAAATATTGCAATCAAGTGGATCAATTAAAAAGCCGCCATAGCAGAAAAATTGCCAGAATTGGCGAACCGACGAGGCGTTGTTTTCCATCACGACAACGCAAGACCGCATGTTGCGTGGGCCGTAATGCAAAAATTATTACAGTTTGATTGGGACGTTCTACCTCATCCTCCTAGCTCCCCAGACCTTGCTCCATCGGATTATTACTTGTTCCTTTCCTTAAAAAATTCTGTCCGTGGTAAATCTTTTAAATTCATAAGCGAAATAAAAACGCAGCTAGATGAATATTTTGCAAATAAGTTTCAAAAATGTTGGAAAGAGGGCATAATGAGGCTTCCTGAGAGATGGAAGAAGATTATAGGACAGAAAGGTTTATATATAACATAATAAATCCACCTCAAACAACAAATATCGTGTATACATTTTGCATCAAAAAAGGGAAGAAATTTATGGGACACCCTAATATCTACAACTTTAAATACCTTCAATGAATATTGGGTTCAGTCGGAGACGTACATTGGAGTCGCAAATATTACCTGCGAACCTGTACGTACCCTTAACAAATTGTGTTCTTTATAAGTTTCGCTAATTACAGGATTTGGTACATTTAACTAGATGTTTTGCAAGATAAAGGAATGCCGCTGGATTGTCGAGCCAAGGAGAGTGAGTGTTGAATGAATGGTGTTGCGAGTGGTGTTTGATGTTGGTTATGGAGGTTGTTGTGGTTTAGCGTTGTAATTAGATGCTGGACGGCCTTTCCTTAGCGCGTGGTCTTCCTAGTACTAGAAATTGATGTTTGGCCTCTCGAGATGTTGTGCCACGTTAATATTATGACTAGTTTGTTTGTCAGAGTGCTATGTAAGCGCCAGGGCGAGAGACAAATGTACAACAATAGCAGTTTGAAAGTTGCATTAAGTTTCAGTAATGCAACCTTAACTGTAGCAATTCATCTTCTGCACGTACACTCTAACATTGTGTTATGATACAACACTTTTTACACAATCTCTGCTATCTACACAACTGTCTTTGACAATTATTTTACGCGGTCACTATAAAATACTGCTATGAATCAATTCAAAATTACTTATTTGTGATGAATAGACTGCGAATCATTATGCAAAATAAAAATTATCTTATAGAATTGCAATGAAAAGGAAATTTCTTCCTGTCTTTTTTAAATATTGTTCTAACTTTTAATTGCTCATTTCTGTCATAAATAGATTGCGGATTACCATTTGGAAAAAGATCCATTTAAATACAACACGGTTGTTAGAAAATTCAAATTAGTATACTTCCAAGTGGGAAATTCACATAAACCATAAGGTTTATGTAGTAGTATAAACTACTGACGATTCCACTCTTCTGATAAAATTTGCCTATCCGAAGCCACGAAAAAATTATCATCCGCGAAAGCGTTAAGTACGACGCATGTGTCTTTTACGGTAAGAACAAACGACTTAGATTACTATGAGTATGGGATGGGTCGGTGTGTCTGTAGTCGCACTTGTTAGACTCTGGAAATGAGTTATTAATGCGGCGCGTGCTTGAGTGAGTTCCGGGAGCGGCGTGCGAGTCTCAAAGATTGAAGAGTCACGTACCGTGTGCGCGCGATGGCTGTGTGATAAGTTGAGAGCGTAACATCGCCGAAGAAACGAGATAGTTTGATGAAGGGTTGGTCCTGAGAAAGTTTCCAAGCATCTACGCTGTTTAAATTTTTCAAAGGATCGATCGAAATGAACGCAATTGGGACAAGAACGACTATGCATCGACAAAAAGGGAACAAACAAAGAATTGCGAACAGACTTGTGCCATTGAGATCTGAAGTTGTCAATATTTTGTCGTATTCTAACATCTTCTCTGTTCCATTTTGTTTCAACAATCGTACGTACAGTGGGTGTAAAAAGTATTCGTACAGCAATCAATATCAACAGAAACATTATAGAACTTTGTTTATTACAAATAAATGTTAACAAAAAAGATGTGTAGATATCCTTTGATATCTTCGGATCAAATGTCATGAAAAAGAAATTGTTTATTTATATTCTTTATAAAACTATTAGCAAAAAGCTTAAATGCGGACGGAAATATACGCGGAATAAGTATTCGTACACTTCCAACTTCACAATATCGTCTCTTAATTTGTATACATTAACATAACAAAAATCAGCTTATTTGTTATTCTAGTATTTAGATGGATTCCTCTTAGATTGTATAATCGCTGTAAGCCTTCGTGACATTGACTGTACTAACTTTCTGGTGATAGTACTAGAAATGTTATTCCATTCTTGCAGTAGTGCATTTTTTAAATCTTTTTTTGAAGAAATATGGTGATTTCGAATTTTTTCTCCGAGATGACTGCATAAGTGCTCTATGACGTTTATGTCTGGAGACTGTAGAGGGATTTTTAACTGATGTGGTACGTTATACAGGATCCATTGCCTTGTATTATAAGCATTATGCTTCGAATCATTGTCTTGTAAAAAGATATAATTGTCTTGTAGTTGCATTTTATTTGCACTAGCTTGAATATGTGTTTTTAAAATATCGATGTATAATTTATGATCCATGATACCATCGATAAAATGTAGAGATCCAACCCCATTCGCACTCATACAGCCCCAAACTGTGACCGATCCGCCGCCATGTTTTACAGTCGCCTGCAAGTTTTCTTTTTCATGCTCGGTATTTTTTTTTCCTCCATACCGTACATCGTCCATCTGATCAGAATATGTAAAATTTGCTTTCATCAGTAAATATTACACGGTTCCAATACTCCATTGGAACGTTTACATATTCTTTTGCGAATTGCAGTCTCTTCTTTCTATCAGTTTCGTTCACAAAATATTTCTTACGAGCTACTCTGACATGATATCCTCTATCCCGTAGAAAATTACGCACTGTACTGCTGCAGACACTGATACTAAGGACACTTTCAAGTTCAGCTGCGATTTTTGCCGCACTAATCTTTGGATTTTGTTTTATTTTACCCATTATCCATCGGCCGGTGTATTCATTTATTAATCGTTTACGTCCGCACTTTGCTTTATTAATTAAAGTTTGTCGATTTCCATATCTGTCAATGATGCCTTGAATTGTAAACCTCGGTCTATTCATAATTTCCGAAATCTCCCGTAATGTTTTACACTTATTATGCAGATTTATAATCATTTTTCTTTCACTTTCAGTCGTTTCCTTTCCTTCTCCATATAGAGCACTATTTGTTCTGACGAGGTCTCTAGACATACTGATGATATTTATGTTAACATTCCATGGATTACCAGATAATTGTCATGTATACTGTAACGGAAAGCGTCATAGAACAGGAACTGTACGAATACTTATTACGAGTATATTTCAGTCCATGTTTAAGAGTTTTGCTAATAGTTTCATAAAGAATATAAATAAACAATTTCTTTTTCATGACATTTGCTCCGAAGATATCAAAGAATATGTACACATCTTTTTTGTTAAAATTTATTTGTAATAAACGAAGTTCTATAATGTTTTTGTTGGAATTAATTGCTGTACGAATACTTTCCACACCCACTGTATGTGCAATGATAAAGTATCGATAGCCGTAATTGTTTTAAGGAAAACTAAAAGTAAACATAAACGTAAAGAGCAAATGCAAAAAAATAAGCGAAAAGAAAACATAATCATGACAGGATCTTGACACAACCTTAACAAACTTTGACATAACTTTAACATAACTTTGATACAACTATGATATAACTTTGGTATAATTTTGACATAACATTGACATAACTTGAACATAACTTTGACATAACCTTGATATATTTCTCCACATAAGTCTCTTTTGCTATTCACACTAAACGTAACAAAGCAGATCAAAACTCCGGCTTCCGAATTATTTATTTCGGAAATATTTGTATGAGAAATGATTGACTACATTCCTTTATTTAAGCATATACTATAATAGAAGCTGCACAGGAAGTGAGTGAATGATACCTTCTAACTTCTATACATTTTGATGTTGATGATGAAACAAACTTGTTAACTTTAATTGTCTCACAATTTCTTAAGATTAATTGTCTCACAAAACAAATAATTCCCTTGCAATACCAAAAGATTTTTCTTACTTCTATGTCCTTATTCATCCTAGACATTGATCCCTAGACTTTGATAACGGACGAATCAAATTCATATTTAATAGTGTAGGATCGTCGTCTCATAACAATGGTTATTGCTTTCATTGTTTATAAATCCAATTACTTTTCATATAGATTACTATTATCAACCATTCGTCGCTTTGAAATATTACTTTTAATATAGAAATTAAATATAACGTGTATGGCACACTTTTACTGCTAAATATTTCATAGTTATTCATAAAGAACTTGAACATACAAAGTGAAAAAAATACGCATTAATTTGGAATATTATTGGTAGTAGATCCTGTCAGTCTTCGCGTCCGCATTTGAATAAAATGCTAAAATATCGAACTGATCAAACTCCACCTTAAAATTCGCTTTGAAATCGTCGCCTAGGGGGTAGTTTAGAATTATTATAGGCAAGCGTTGAAAAATCGCCCGTTATCAATTACCTTGGGTTTCTTCGAGGTCTTCTTAAGAAGGAATAGCAACTCGATATTCCTCTTTACGAACGTGACGCGTGTTCCGTGCGCAGACATTTACCCGCAGGTTCGCCAGCGTTTTTCGGGGTTGCGTGAGCGAACGGGATGGACACGCTCGAACGCCGACGCGAAAAACGCGATCGGACCAATGTACGCTGATCGCAAAAACGAATCGCTGATAGAAAATTCAAGGGTCTCCGTGTACGCCGGGACAAAAACGTGAAGCGACGGGAAACAGCGACCAGCCGATCAATCGACGCGTGTAACCGCTTCGGCGATGCAGCTTCGCCGAGGCTGACGAAAAAACAATTTGTTCGGGCCCCGGCGACGTCCAGGAAAGTCGTACGAGAATTATTTGATCGATTCTCGAGTAGTCCGCTCATACAAAAAGGAAATCGGCACCGACTTCTCTGAAAAGGAATGAATTTTTTTCCGCCGCTTGTTGAAAAGCTCCAATCGCGCGGGTTCGAGCTGTCCGAAAAATTTGCAGATGTGACCAACAATGCTCCTCGGAATTTGTGGAAGAATTATATCATATTCTAATGACGGATGATACATAAGGATTAACGAATAAAATTTTATTAAATATTACCAAAAAATATCCAATGTTACGATTGTATTTACGATTAATCCTTTCTGTAAACGCTGCAGGATTTTTATTTAAAACACTGACATTATTATTTAAACGATAGATAGAATTTGTTACGACGAATTGATAATTATCATTCGTATAAAATATTCGACTAAAAAGAATTCATTGAAATAATTATTTCAGAGAAGTATTAATTCGAGGAATTTCAAATGATGCTTTACTCTTAATTCTACTAGGCTTCAATACGAAATTTTGATTATGTTTAGCATACGAAAAAGTTAAGATATTCGCTAGGATAAATTTTTATTTTCTAGGTTCCATGTCATTATTAAATTCGCTTCGATTTCGTAATGGAATAGGGAAAAAGTAGGGGATTTGTATATTTGATGGAAAGGATCGCGACAACAGTAGGGCAAGCCGTCCCTTGGACGCGATGTATCGATTATCTGTGAGGTTGAAAGTGTACCAAATCGATCCGTGACTCGTGAAACAATTTGGCTGACGTACCACGTTACATAATATCTGCGTGGTAATTCGATATTGATTCGAGGCAGCCCGCTAGCACGAATATTATTATCCGCAGGTAACAACAGGCTCGACGATCGACCGTCAGTCTTGAACCGGAAGTAATCATCATTTTAACAAGACGGCCCGCAACGTTGCCAGCGAGCCGACAGAGTCGACGACACGGACAGCTAAAAGTTTTTTTTTTAGCAGCCTATTGTCAGCGCTTATATTATAATATGGAACCAATCATTTTGTGCGTCAATTAAGGAACCACGAGCACGGAGATGCACGGAGGCTCAACGTCTTCGTTGGAAACGGTGGACGATTCTTAGCATAGTCTTTCAATTGAACGCTGCCTCATCGCTCGCATTTCCTGCGACAGTTTGACGCATTGCTCACTGATGCTGTATGAAAAATGTAGGACGCCGATTTTTGTTTTACTAATCGAGTAGATTAACGTCATAATGATATAAGTCACAATTTCGAGAATTTTGACTGATATCTTAAAATGTAATCTGTAGGTACGTGTCAAAAATTAAAAGAACAAGTCAGATCAATTGTGAAGTTACTGTAAATTAATTTCTATTATTCAGTTAATTTATAGTAACTTCCTAATTGATTTTATTTAACTTTTTATCATAATTTAACTTTTGAACTTTTAGTATATATATAGATTATATTTAAAGATGCGAGTCAAAATTTTCGAAAATGTCACAACATTATGATTTTAACACGCTCGTATAGAACAAGCGTACACTATAGTGATTTACTAATGACTATAGAATTATAATTCGATGATAAATGAGTTTCAACAATAATATAATACAGATCCGTATACGAAATTTCCGTTCCATTGTCACCTTGATGGCGTAATAAAAAGATCAGATTGAAGAAATTCAAGAGAAAAGATGCAATTTCGATGAAAACGATTAAACCCCACTGCTACGGAAAGTTGGTAAATTTTCTGCAGCGAAGTGGCGAAAGATATTAAAGGCATAACACTGGCAAAGAAATTGTGGCACGTTGCTGCCGGTGTGACGGCGCGGTGCGATTTCGTATTCCGACTCGAACGAGACGGAAATAATTCATCCGGTTCCGGCATGTTTTCGCGCGACCCGCGGATTTATCGGATCGCGTCCCTGCTCCGCGGACCGTGAAACGTTTCGGCCGCGAACACGGCTCGGCCGAACCCTTAGCCTTCAATTAATTACGCCCGGAATCGAAAATGCAGAAAGTCCGAGCGGCTTCGGGGTTCGCCTCATCCGTCAAACGTCCCGGAAAGTTTCGCTATCGGAACGGTGGTTAATGCAGTTTAAGCGGCGCGTCCAACTACCTCGAAAGTTTTACTATCGTCGCTACTATTACACCGGATGGAAACGGGGATTCGTCGGTCAGGAAACGCCAGTTTTATTATTCGGGGCAAGTACTTTCATCGATTAACTTCGATTCGACAATTCGCTGCTCATTTTTCTGCCGCGTCGATCTGCTCTCCTTCACTTTTCTTCGGACTCCGAACGTTCAAGAAAGCATTTTACAGAACAGAAATGGGTATTGTTCGAATTTTTTCAAGTAATTATTATTATTTTTTCTACGAATAAATTATTTGTATAACTATTTGTACGAATAAATTATTTGTATAACTATTTATACAAATAAATTATTCGCATAACTCTTTATACGAATAAGTAATTTAAATACCGATTTAAATTGTAATTTGAATAATTTGAATACATTTGATCCGTAATTATACATACTCCGAGAAATGGGAGGTTCCTGAGGCCATTTCAAGTAACCTTTTCCTTTGCCGAAATACAATCCGCGGCTTTGTAAACGGGTTATTAATGAAAAAAGTAGCTGCGCGCGGACGATTTTTCCTGCTGCTGCGCATGCGAGCCAACTATGACGGAAGGTCAGGTCTACGCTACGACTTTGAGTCACGTTCGAAGGAACAAACAAGGATTTTAGAAATGTCCTATTAATTTCAAAAATTTCACAAATATTATTAATGAAAAACTCACCCATTCAGTTGTAAATGTTGTAATCCAGAAGTTGTAAAATGTATGCAAAACAACACAGATTACACTAACGTTCACTTTCACTGCACTATTATTCCACAATGATCACGAATTATGCCTCCATGTAAGTATTGCACAAACATCCAAAATATCTTGTACAGTCGTCGCGGCGCGTACATTTTAAAAAGCGGCGAAGTTACAGGGATGAAATCTGGAACGAAACTGACGATGTGCACGAAGATCTTCACGCAGACTATTTTGATCGTCACAACAACGCAGACTATGGTTTCAAGAAAATCTGAGATGCTTTGACGGAAAACAGCACTTCCAAACTGCAACACGGTGTAAGGATTTTTCGATAGCCAGACTGGTACGCCGGCAGAATAGTCGACAGTGAAAGTCATAAAATAAGGCTGAATGAGACAGATGTTTCGAGTGTTTTTGAGCATCAATGAGGGAAAAGACTGTGGCGGTGAAAATTACGGGAACTCCTTCCTACAGTTATTTGGCCACACGCAGGGCCAAATAGTGACTCACACTGAATGGGTGAGTTTTCCATTAATAATATTTGTGAAATTTTTGAAATTAATTGGAAATTCATAAAATTCTTGTTCGTTAATTTGATCGTGGAAAAGGTTACTCGAAATGGCCTCAGTAACCCCCCAGTTCCCGGAATATGTATAATTACGGATCACCCTGCATACAGTGGATTTAGTTGGATATATGCATAAATAGTTGTGGTGGAAATTGTCTTTTCTAAAGGTCATATTTTTTGAGATTTCAAGGTCTGATTTCAAGGTCTGATTTCAAGGTGAGATTTCAAAAAATTTGCGCGACTAGAATGACCTTAAGTTATAGATCGCTGGATTCGTCTTAAAATCGGTAGTAATGTCATCGAAGAAAATACATAGTTCCATTTGAAAAAACAACGATGACCTTGAAATCTCAAAAAATACGACCTTTAAAAAAAAATCATTTCCACCACAGCATGTACCCCTTCGAACCAAACAATTTGTTCGTGAAGCATTTCCGCGTATCATCAACGATAATGGGGATATTGCTTTGTAACACTTTTGTTTGGACGCAACATGGTCCAACCATTTTATGGGCCAGGCCTCGGTGCCTTGACCGTCCTAGCGAGCACACTCATAAAGCCATTAGAATCTTAAACCTTCAGCCATCAGGGCTCAACCATTTCCCGTGTCCAGATTTTGTATGCTCCCTTGTTATTTCATTTTCACTTTCCACTTCCTCTGCCACCTCTCCTTCCACCTTCCTACTAGCTGACAAATAAAGGGCCCGAAAGGGAGCGAGCGAGGAGCATTACCATTACAAAGTAACATCGAGCATTATACTTCGACAACGCGTCGACAAACACGATTTTTTGTACCACCGGCAACATCATTACATTCACGCGTCTCTCCATTGTATAGTTACCACGTTTTAAAATATATGTATGAAACATTAATTATCGGGCGCCGTTTTAACCGTTCCCGAAGTGACGGATGTTGAGAATCGATATACCGAAACTCCCATCAAAGCACATACAACTTTATTTGCCCCACCCTGTATATTTAAATAAATACAGGGTGCGCCATCTCGAGCTTCGGTATGGAAATATTGAATAACTTCGGCAACTAGTGAAAGTGAATGTTTGTTAGTGTTTTTTTATTTAATTTAGTCCTTTACAATTTGTTTCAACTATACTTAGAATATAACATCCAACAAATGACCACCTTTACCAGCCACACAAAATCGTGCTCTTTTTTTTTAATTTTCCATTACTTCGGCCAGCATTTCGGGAGATATTGCCTCTATTTCAGCTCGAATGTTGGTCTTGAGCGCTTCCAATGTCGTGGGCTTGTTGGTGTATACTTTACTTTTTAAATAACCCCACAAAAAAAAGTCCGGCGGCGTCAAATCCGGCGATCTTGGAGGCCACTCAATATCGCCACCTTTCGACATCAAACGGCCGGGGAACTTTCACTTCAAAAAGTTCATTGTTTTGATCGCCGTGTGGCATGGGGCGCCGTCTTGTTGAAACCAGAAGTTCAATAAATTTTTTTCGCGCATTTTTGGAATCACATAGTGCGCCAAAATCCACCGATAACGGTCGCCATCGACGGTTTCGCCTTCACGAAAGAAAAATGGTCCGATGATGGTTTTGGCGCTAACGCTGGCCCAAACAGTGACTTTCTGGTCATGCAATGGCTTCTCGTGGATAATGTGAGGATTGTCTGTACCCCAAAATCGACAATTTTGTTTGTTCACTCCGCCAGAGAGATGGAAATGGGCCTCGACCGTGAACAAAATTTGATTCCAAAACTCGGAATCAACCTCGGCCATCCGAACCACGCTTTTCCCGTATTCCAAGCGACGGGGCTCGTCTGTAGGCAATAATCGTTGAGTTATTTGCACTTTGTAAGGAAACATATGAAGATCTTCCTTTAAAATCCTCCTAAGAGTGGTTCCTTTGATGTTTAGTTGCTGGGCACGGTGACGATACGACAGATTTGGGCTTTCATAAACACTCTGCTTGACAGTTTGAACAATTTCATTGGAGCGTTTTTTACGAACTGAAACGTGTTGATGATTTGCCACAGACCCCGATTCTTCGAAATTTTTAGTCAGATTGCGCATGGTGTTATCAGAAGGCACTTTACGATCGCGGTATTTTCGACGGTATGCACGTTGAGCAAGCACAATTGAACGACCATTTTCCAAATACATGGTCACAATTTCCGTGCGTTCTTTAGGTGTAAAATTATTCATGGTTATAATTGTACTGAAATGACGTCTCCAAATTATTTTTTCTCAAGTCGCTATGACAACGGATAACAAAGTTATTCAATATTTCCATACCGAAGCTCGAGCTGGCGCACCCTGTATATTGTGGTACCGGGAATATTTCAGCATCCGATAGGTAATTTTAAGAGTAGGTTTAAGGTGCCTCGGCCCAACGGCGACGCGAATGCCCACATCTGGGGTTTGTGGAAATTTGGGAAAGGGAGGCAGGTACGCAGAAAAAGCCGAGTCGGAGTTGAAACGGGAGATTCTTGTTTTAAAAGTCGTTGCGAAAGGGTCGCAGAGCAAGTTGTTTAAAGTAGAGAGTCGTAGTAGTGTACGCGTTGTAATAAGTCGTACGGAGTTGAAAATTGTATTTATAAGTTGTCATAATAGTAGATTAACAAGTTGTTAAACCGCGCAACTATCGTACAATATAGTCTTAATTTCTACTTGATCCAAACTTGTAGTAATAATTAATTAAATATATATATTGTTCCTACGATATAAGTTAATTTTGAGAAAGCTCGTCATAGACTAATGATCTCTTCCATAAATAACACGGCGTAAACAGTTTGTTCTTTCTCCAGAAAGGAAAGGGAATAACAACCATCGCCACTGTCAACGTTGTCGCGAGAGTAAGTAGTTCCGGTTTCATGTGCACTTTCGGTGCTTAATTTGCTCGTGGTCGGGTGACAGACAGAAGGGTGCCGTACAACTTCCTCGTAATTTCACGGGCTATTCGAATCTCGTCAGCGTGCCCATTCGATGGAAATCCGAGCCGATTCAGCTGTGAATAATATTCGATCGAGCTATTCTCCGGCGTGCCGGCAATAAATACCGCGGCCCTTCATTGTCTCCGCAGAGCGTTAATTAAAATGCAGCTAATTGTAACGCGGCGGCGGCAACAATGCCGAGATTCCACTACGGTTATTTAATCCGCCGATAAATATGCGAGCTCGATTTTCACGCGGCCGTCTCTCGCACGCGGCCGCAAACGTGACCTGGTATCCGCGCGTTGTCCCACGAAAAATAGGGAATCCGCAACGGCGAAACGTTCGTTGAATACGAACGACCGGCGAAGAAAAACCCGCCGAGCCGATGGACCGGAAATGACGACCATTATTCGCCTCCTAGCTGCAAAATTAACCGTCGCTCCAAGCAGTCGAGCACTTTGTCGACGCCGCCGTTCGACCATTGTCTTCGGACGATTTTACTAATTGGACGTAATCGGTCAGCCTAATTTCTGACGGCGGAACTGGAATTCGTGAAATAGCGGATGCTTTGCTTTCGACGAACACCCCAGACCTCGATGCAGTACGATTTAAGTTGAACCTTAGACATCGTACAACTTATTTATTCTGTATGACAAGTACAAACGCTAATTATATTATTTCCAAACCGCTTTTCGCGTGAATTTCGTTTCAATCGTCCAACTACAATACATACATTATGAAGATATTAATTTATTATGACATCAAGAAGTGTACAGTTATAGAAATTTGTTTCAATATTTTAACTAGACGAACCCTCCATCTTACTGTATTAGTATAGAAAGTGATGACTATTGAACAGATAAGTAGGGGAAGCCGAACAAATGATATCAAATGTAACTAACTACAATAGAGGATGACAGAATACAGAAATGAATGCTTAAAATTTCAAAGATATTACTTTATCCTTTGTATTAATTGATAGTTTATTTTGGTACGATGAAGTATAATATCACAGGTATTAAGCAATCTTATAATGGCAAGAATCCATTGCTTACGTAAGTAGTATAGGGCAATGCATGATCAGCCATGCCAGTATAATACCGCTGTCATGAGCAGACAATGACAACCCAGGTGTAATGATTCTGTACAATTAGTAGAACAATATCCTCCTATAAAGCAATTGTATAGGAGTAGTTTATAGAAAGAACAGAAGGTCGGAGTCGGTCTGCGGAACAATATCGGTCTTACGTAGATCAAGAGAATAGAATAGAAACCGCGGAAACGGATCCAATGTGGTAGTATCGCAGTATGCACAATACGATCGTTCCTGATCATACAAATAAAACGGCACACTCGAGTAAACTAGAACGACTTTGCCAGACGAGTGGAACGGCAACGAGTTGTTTCAATGTGTCCTTTCGAAATTCAATCAAATTCCAGGTTCGATATACGAAGATTATGCTTTTATCTGCTACATGCTTCATAGCACAGTAGAGCCACGATTATCCGGATCTTTAGTATCAGAATTCTTTATCGTCTAAATACATTCAACACAAATACATTCTAAAGCAACTCATACACGCGAAGCGATTTATCGTAAAAATTAATAGCAATGAAATCTGGCGCTGTAATTAAGTGACTATCCAGGGTATCTCTGAAATCGTAGTAGAACCGGGCAAGGGGGTGATTCTACATAAAAAAAGAAGAAAATATTTTGGTATAACATTTTTTCATCCGGTGCACCGTTTTCGTGATAATCGACTTCAAAGTTCGTTTAACTTGTAAACGATTTAATACAATTTGCTTGTCGCGTATTTCACTGCTCCGCTTGTCTCTGTCCGGGACAGTGTTTACAAACAGTGATAATTGTGTGGTTGAAACAATACAAAGTGTGTCTACTGATTACTCATTTTTTATTCTTTCCTACTACTTACTATTCCAATGCTACAATAATTGTTGAAAATGTCCTCCTTGCTGTTGCATACATAAGTTTGCTCGATGAAATAATGACATCTCGACAGATTGTAAGTTGTCATCGATTTTTTATTTTTCGAATGCCTCAGCAATCTTGTGTTTCAAATCTGTAACATTTGAAATATCGTTCATGCTGTAAACTTGTTCTCTGATACGACCCCATAAATGAAAAAATAAAGGCGTGAGGTCCGGAGATCTTGGTGGCAAACGTATCTTACCGCCGCGGCCGATCCAACAGGAATGACTGTTATTTAAAAAATTCGTGACTTCGTCGCACAATTTTCACTGTTTGTAAACATTGTCCCGGACAGAGACAAGCAGATCAGTGAAATACACGACAAGCAAACTGTATTAAATGGTTTACAAGTTGTGTTAAGACAAGAGGATTAGAAATGACTTTATGGTATGGCCGACCATCTGTGAGTTTTCAACAATTCGTCTAAGGCTATTGCAATTTCTTGTGGCACAAACATGTGGCACATAAAATTAAACAGATTTCAGGATGATGAAGGTCATGCCATCATTTAGTCTCACAGGTCCAATAAGCCCTGCCATGAAGTCCCAAGATTAAGGAGAAAGGAAATCGGTCGCCAAGTATGGGCATCGGCAATCCTGGCCAGCTGGAATTTCCGCGCGTTGACAAACACCCGTCCACCCGCCAGTGCAAGCAGCCCGCTCAGTCATTCCCACCACAGACAACGTGCCTCGGCCACATTGGAAGGGATGGTGGGTTTTTTTTACGACTCCGGGAAAACGAGGGGCGTTTAAGGCCCAAAAGAGAAGTTGATTGAGAGAAGTCGCGAAAATCAGAATACATCATAGCTTCAAACAGAACAGGACAGTATACATTAGAGCTTCACACAATACAGAATAGATCATAGCTTAAAACAGTACAGTACAGTATAGATCAGAGCTTCACACAAGACAGAATAGTTTAGAGATCCAGACAGTATCAGACATAGAGATACGCGTAATGGTTAGGTTCCGCGTAACAAATAAAGTCAGTCATTTAGTCCCCCAACAGTGGGTGGTCCTTCGAGTTAGTAGGGACCAAGTGCAATATTCAGAGGGTCTCGATCATCCATCTGACGAATCCCGAACAAGTTGAACGAACTTTGAAGTCGATTATCACGGAAACGAAGCACCGGATGAAAAAATGTTATACCAAAATATTTTCTTCTTTTTTGATGTAGAATCACCCCCCTGCCCGGTTCTAACTTACAGCTCAGTTTTGTCGTAAATACATAAAATCTACAGTCCGTTTAGGATAAGAACAGATTGGTTATATTTATAACAGTAAAAAGACTGCAAGAATTTCAAAATGTCCATACATTATGTTATATATATAGTTTATAGAATTATTAGAGAAATTTTCTTGCAATTGTTGCGAAAGATGTTCATTCGGAGGCCTTGAAATTCTGTAATTTGGTCTGCGAACAATATTAACGCGTTACACTATAATACAAGAATACTAGAGGAAATATTAATTCCAAATCTGAGTATTATTAATTTCTTCCAAATCAACACAGAACATGATTTTTCTGTTGTCGTACCTCAGAAAAAAATGTAAACCAATACATGCAAGAAACAAAAATTATCTAAGTCGATTAGGATATTTACTGAAAACGAAGTAATCGCACTTCAAATGATTCAACCCTGTGTTCCACAACCCGTTAAATATTTCTACACAGATCCAATAAACTCTTCAATCTACCAACAAGATATTCATCCATTTTAATCCTTTCGGAATGAGCGCCGGATATAACTGCCATCCATGTGATGACCGTCATGATTAATAGAATTTTATACAAATATCTCTTACTATTAAAGCTAAAGACAACGCTTTTTGAAAAAAACATTGTTTTATTCAGCACAGTTTTGGTTTAACGCTTAGGAAAATCTTCATATAAAAGAGATCTGATCATCTGTGCGAATTTTCGGCGCGGCCCCTCGCATAGCGGCGGACAGACTGCTCGTGTCGAAAGGGTTAAAGATTTTATCTTTAGCTTTAAATCTGAAAAATTCGTCACAGTTGGACTGCCACGAATTTGCCGAATAAAAGCGTTAACTTTAGGCGCGCCCAGTATTCATGACTGTGTCGCTGTCATCGACAAATGGCCACACTCGTCACGCTATTTCGCCGTCCTCCAAAAATTCGCGTCGTTGACCGTAACGAATCGCTTGAAGCAACAAGTAACACAGAAAAATGTAAACGTACCTGCGCGGATTCTGCGACAGCGAGTCGCGAGAAGAGGCCATCGAACAGGGAACGCATCTTCGAAGGTTCCCCGATAGATTTAGTGCGGTGCTCGCGACTGAAAACGAGCGACAACGAGTCGAGCGGAACGCGAACCAGAGGCCAAGTTTACGTATAAATTCTCGGAAAGCCGAGTACGCTTTCAGAGGCGAGAAGGAGGACCACTATTTCGCAAACAGTTCGATAGTGGGCACGGCGATCCTCGGGAGATCCTGTTCCTTGCATCCTGTTTAACGTTCCTCCGTTCCCGTGACGTTTCCATAGCTTCTGTTCCGGTTAACGATTAGGTTCGGCGCCGGATTAAAGACGTCGGCGAGTAACGAGCCCTAATGGGGACAAGTTGGCCCTTTGATACCCCTTTAATCATATTTGGGAATCTTATTGCAAGACTGCTCGAGGCATCGCCGGAATTTCGATCATTATGAACGTTGGCTACGATAATGGTTTCTCGATACATCGCTGCGAAAAGCCTCCATGTTTACAAGTGCTAAAACTGTAATTTTTCATTTGCGAATTAGAAAATTGAAGCTGTATAGAATGCATAATTGATAGATTAACGGTGTGGACCAGAATGTATTAGGACGACCCATAAGTTTCTTTCCTTTTTTTGATGCGAAATGAATGCACGATATTTGTTGTTTAAGGTGGATTTATTATGTTATATATGAACCGTTCTGTTCTATAACCTTCTTCCATCTCTCAAGAAGCCTCATTATGCCCTCTTTCCAAAATTGTTGAAGCTTATCTGCAAAATATTCATCTAGGTTCGTTTTTATTTCGCTTATGGATTTAAAAGATTTACCACGGAGAGAATTTTTTAAGGAAAGGAATAAGTAATAATCGGATGGAGCAAGGTCTGGGGAGCTAGGAGGATGAGATAGAGTGTCCCAATCAAACTGTAATAATTTTTGCCTTACGGCCAACGCAATATGCGGTCTTGCGTTGTCGCAATGGAAAACGACGCCTCGTCGGTTCGCCAATTCTGGCCGTTTTTCTGCTATGGCGCCTTTTTAATTGATCCAGTTCATTGCAATATTTGTCAGCATTGATCGTATCACCTTGAAGAAGGAGCTCGTAGTACATTACACTTTTCCAGTCCCACCAAATGCACAAAAGAACCTTCTTCGGATAAAGTCCAGGCTTCCCAACAGTTAAAGGATTATTTTCCTTAGACCAAGTTCGTTTTTGATACACATTTTGGTATAAAATCCAAGTCTCGTTTCTAGTGACAAGCCTCTTTAAGAAAGTATCCCTTTCATGCCGCTGCAGAAGCGAATCGCACGTAGAGACGCGGTTCATAAGGCCGGTCTTCGTCAATAGGTGTGGAACCCAAACTTCATATCGATTCGTATATCCCATCTTGATTAAATGCTTATGTAAAGTTGTCTTGGGAATATTAGAGGCATCCACTATCTCACGCACACTATATCGCGGATTTTCAGTGAGCACAGTCTTGATAATGTTCGTATTCGTCGTTGCTGGGCGGCCGCTGCGGTCCGCATCTTTCAACTCGAAATTTCCAGCTCTAAATCTTTTAAACCAATTGCGAATGGCCCTAATAGTCATAGTACCGCTCCCGTAAACGGCGCAAATCTCGTCTGCAGTGTCCTTTGCACTATTGCCTTTTTTTGAAGCAGTGAAGCATAAGATGTCGCAAATGCTTCTTTTGGCTCTCCATATTGAACGGTGCAGAAAAAATTTTAAAAGAGACTTTGTTACCAACGAAACGTACTTTTCAAGGGCCCTGGGACGACTGAAACCGATGCCATAAACGGCTACGAGATAAGCCTGCATGTTTATATAAACACATCCACTTTGAAACACTCATAGCGTAGCGCGGAAGAAACTTATGGGACAACCTAATATTATGCAAGATGAATTATACGAGATTTTTATTGATTGCAAATCAATATTGTCATTTCTATGAATCTTGTGCAGGAAGTACGTTAACAATAAGTAATTTAGGAGAGCAATAAAATTTAATATGACAGAAAATGGTAGACGGTATGGAGTTTAATATTCTCGATTGTTTGAGTCGTGATTGCGGATTTTCATGCAAAATAAAACTTGTTTGCAGTAATTCTGAAGAATAAAAACCGAGTAGCAAAGTTTATGCTTTCTTCGATCATTTTAATGTCAAATACATTACGTGTACACTATATATTACTTTATAAAAAAAGGTATTTCAATAAATAGCAGTTTGAAGATAAATTCGTATCGTGTGTTCAAAGATGTCAGATTTACAATCTTAACCCTTTGCACTTGGCTGTCCCCTCTCAGGGGATATCGTAATTCTAATATATGACGAAACATTAAAGTTTATTTGCGATTCGCAACTATTTCTCGATGTCTACAAATTCATATAAATCGAATATTATTATAACAATATTATATATTCATATACATATATACATATATATCGCATACTATATAATAATATTATTGTTTATAAGCGCTGGTAGGTAACATCCATGATAGCGCCGAGTGCTAAGGGTTAATCCGACACGTTAATAGATTCTTAAGCAAAAGCAATAGTTCATTGAAACTTTGTTCATCGTTTCTATTACTAAGACCAAATGATGTCTTTAGTTGCTGTTAAAATTAGAAGATTTTATAAAAAGGATCTGTTAATCGATAATTTTCAAGAGACAGACATAGCTAAACAAATCTTTCAGTTAAATGACACTAATCTTTACCCTTTTCTATATTTACTTCTTGTATGCTACCGACAAGAAACACATTGCTTTACTATTTATGTCAGGTTATGTCAGGTTTGATCCATCATAACCTCTACATATATGATGTATAATTTATAACGTAAGTAGAATTAATATGATAGACTTCATACAAATATGAATAAAATATAAAATCAAATAAATAATATAAAAAGTACATATTTCTTCTATTAAACTATATTATTTTAACTAACACTGAAATTACTTTAAAAAGCGATTTTACGGACAAATAATATTTCATTAATTATCTCCAAAATACAAATAGTCAGCAGACATTTAAAAAGAAATTGATTTTTGCAATAACAATTGGAATATCTTGATAACAATATACCGACGCCCTCCAATTCTTTGAAAAAGAATTAGCTGTGTGCGAGACATTCTCGGGAAGAAACACGGAATGGATAAAATCGAGAGAGCAACGCACACAAATTCAAGAAGGACTTCAAAGAGTTTTGTTTCTTCGATCGAACGAGCACGGAATCTTCGCGAAAAGAATTTTAATCGTTATCAGGTTGTTTTCTTCTTTCCTCTGACGACCGGTGAGACGGCGACCGTCTTCTTAGAAGGGTAGCTAAACTCTAGCCCCGGTTGGCCGGCGGATTTTATCTGGAAAAAGGAAGCGGACTATCCTGTAGAGACGCGGCAAGCAACTTGACGGAAGATATATATCAATTGCGGCAGATCTGTCCGACGATATCCCCTCGCTCGCGCGTCTTCTTTCTGAGGAACCGTATGAAACGGCAGCGAGCTCTGAGCCAGCTTTCGAGGACCCGGCTCGAAGAGAAAATAAGATGGCTCTGGACGAAACGACGCGACGCGACGCGACGCTGAGAAA
This sequence comes from Augochlora pura, assembly GCF_028453695.1. NCBI lineage: Eukaryota > Metazoa > Arthropoda > Insecta > Hymenoptera > Halictidae > Augochlora > Augochlora pura. Next base: position 20,346,390 of record NC_135778.1, on the reverse strand, counting down.
GTACTAGATCAATCTATTTCTTCCTGGCATTGTCGGTGAATATTCAGATGCTCCCGAAACATTGTTTTTGTAACTATTATACAACAGATTTAAAGCTCTTCCGTTCTGACAATCAATCGAATTTTATAGATTTTAATTGTCATTCATCTTACTGACTTTTGTTTACATCATAAAATAATTGCAATTGCCATCTTCATTTACTAGATAATCGTTGTAACATTTATGATGTAGTAGTCGATAACTTTCGGTACCGTTACTATCCTGGCACCCTTAGTCTATTACATTGGGAATTTTTATTAACCCTTTGCAGTCGTATGAGTTGGATTCTACATTGAATATTTCACTGATAGTTATTTATTTTCCTAGTTTAGATAACATTCATGAATAGTACGAAAATTAATAGGTCGTAAAATTCCAGAGCAGAATATGATTTATTTATAATAATTGTCTTTCTTTTTATTAAGTTTTGAATCCTTAACGTTTATTTAGCCAATTTGGCAGAAGATTTATATGAAAACGTATAAATTCAAACTAAAGACTACGGAATAAAAAAGATGCAGCAAAGCAGAATAATGAAACATACTCACATACATAATTTCCATACAAAATTTTCATACAGAATTTTCGTATGTAATTTTCATTCATAATTTTCATACATAATTTTCATATGCAATTTTCTGAATTCATAATGTTATAGCAAATTTTTAAGTAAAAAGATGGAAACAGTTTTGACTGCAGAAGTTTCGCATATTATTCATTCATAATTATAAGCTGCTAAAAATAAATATACGCTTCTTTCATGCTCTATCGCTATGGTAGAAAATAAAATATTCTATATTTGTTGCTCTTATTATCGTAAATGCCACTTTGAGACTTAAATCGTCTACTTTGGTCTTATCATTCAGTCTTCGTCAAACGTTATAGCAAATAATACGAACTAGAAGTGAGTAGGTACCCGACTGTTGTGGACTCGTCAGATGGATGATCGAGATCCCCTGAATATTGCATCTACTAGTTCGAAGGACCACCCACTATTGTGGGACTAAATGACTGACTTTTTTTGTTACGCGTATCTCTCTATGTCTTCTCCACTGGGTGAAGCTCTACTGTGTTCTGTTCTATCTGAAGTTCTGATCTGTTCTGTCTGAAGCTATGACCTATTCTGCTTGAAGCTATGATCTATTCTGTTTGAAGCTATGATCTATTCTGTTTGAAGCTACGATCTATTCTGATTTCCGCGACTTTTCTCCCTCAACCTCTCTTTTGGACCTTAAGTGCCCCTCCCTTTTCCGGAGTCGAGAAAAAGCTGGCCATCCCTTCCAATGTGCCCGAAGCACATTATCTGTGGTGGAGATGACGGGTGTTTAGCAATACGCGGGAATTCCAGCTGGCCAGGATTGCCGATGCCGATATCTGGCGGCCGATTTCCTTTTTTCTTAGTCTTGGGACTTCATGGCAGGGCTTATTGGACCTGGGAGACTAAATGATGGCATGACCTTCATCATCCTGAAATCTTTTTAATTTTATGTGTCACATGTTGGCTGCGGACCGGTCCGCTAAAGAGACTGCAATAACCCTAAAAGAATTGCTGAAAAACTCACAGATGGTCAGCTATAACATAAAGTCATTTCAAAAACTCTTGCCTTAACACCGACAATTCCCTAACACAAACGTGTAGAATAGGAACTTATGGGACTAACATAGGATTGTAACGACGGATCAATAAAACTGGAGATCGTCGGAAGCCGAAACACCCATGAACAGAATAGAGTGCGCTGGATGATTTCAACGTGGAATAGATGAGGTCAATGTAGTGACCATAAATGATCACTTCCTATCTGTATACCGTAATGTGCTTGTTTGTTTGGGTAAAGATTGGAATTCACCAATGCCTTGACTATTTCAAAATAGTTCACAGGCTTAGGAGTGCACGAGAAGCGTGCAGATATGTGCGTACTCACAGTCGCACATGGAGACGTACACACTAAGGTGGTTGGATTCGATAGACGGCGTGTGAACCATGGAAACCGTAGACGTGAAACAGGACCGACTTCGCTCTATACATATATAGGACATCAAACGCTAGGAATTTGATACAGAGTGTCATGCTCCTCGGAGTCCTTTACACACACTACAGCAGCTCCTAGAGAATCTATGTAGTCAACAATGGGACATAGGGCGTAAATACAAGACAGTACTCAGACGGAAATTTGATACAGACTGTAATCGACTCAAGACGCTCTGTACAGCTGGAGCACGGGACTCCTAGAGTCTTCCGAACACCGAGTTTATCGAGGCCTTTGAAACTCTCAGTAGTCTCTAGAGTTAAGGATGTAGTCCCCAGACTCCTTCGACTTTCGTCAAATTTTTAGTACTTCAAAAGGGCATAGCCGATTAAGATGGTCAAAACTGCCCTTAGAGGATTTTCAATGAGCCATACACCGTTCGATAGCTGACCAATAAAAACTCATCTGTGCAAAATTTTAACCCTGTAACTTGTCCGTGATGGTAGTTACAGGGTAAATTAGATTTCGCAGTTTTCCGGCATTTTTCCACCTTTAGCGGCTTTCTAAAATTTTGAAAAAAATATGGCTTATTTTGAACATCAATCCGGATGTTACAGAATTTTTTCAGATTTTTCAGTTGCAAGCTGTGATTATCAAAAATGAAAAACCCCCCAAAAATCGGAAAATTGAAGATTTCTCGAAAACTAAAATATGCAACACTTTTATATTAATTCCCTGATAAGGTACTATCACGGCTCGTATACTCAATTTTTCTCAGATTTTTTGCTCGCCTGTAACATTGTCAAAAAAAAAATGAAATCCCAATTATGTATGAATTAATAATGATTCTCAAAGAAACCAATTTATCATAATGTTGAGGAGAAAAATAATAACAGTTATTTCTCTGTCTTTACAAGCTAACAAATATCATTCATAGCGTCCCTGTTACACAAGTTAAAGTTGAATGTGCATTTTCAACACTGAGATATATACAATATACAATAACAATACGTATAATTTAAATTCCACTTTAAAAAATTTTAAGGCCAATCATTTATCGAGCCAAATTTTCACTTCTTCGTATGAATGGAAGTGTTGTTCTGAAATTGTGTGCTGCATTGATCGAAATAAGTGGTAGTCCGGAAGGGTTAAGTCTGGTGAATATTAATAAAAAATAGACTTAAAATAGGTCAAAATAGATCACTTTTCACCATCAATCGCAACTAATGCAAAAGAACTTTTTCTTCCTTATCTAGCAATTAAAATTTCATAAGTGATTTTTCGTATTTCGATGTCTCTTTTCTTTAATTTATACGAAACTCATTTTCTTTCCTCCTGCAACTCTCCCGACGCGCGTAGACGTTCGGAAATCATCGATTGAACAACATTCACTGCTTCCGTCAATTGCTTAAACATTTGAGACAAGTCTTCGTCCAATAATGCTTGCAAGTCTGTATCTTCGAACTTCTTCGACTAACTTAGACTTTAGCTACTTGTCTTTTACATCGAAATTACTATCTTTAAAAAGTTTAAACCATTGTCTACAAATTTTTTTGGTTAGAACATATTCACCATAAGCTTCAACCAACAAATGATAACTTTCAACGGCCGATTTCTTCAAATGAAATAGGTTATTAAACTTCCTCGCAAAATGTCTGTTTTTGGTACGAAATTTGACATTTTTGCACAATAAGAATTAGTCCACGCTAAACAATGTAAACAAAGCAACACCATCTCTTGTCATATTCAACTTCGTTAACCGAAATACCTATTATAAAATCGAACAGTTGATTGCACTGGAACGAAGACATTGGAACGTAACCATGAACGATTCAAACAAGTATTAGCGATCAGATCTACAATAGTATTTTCCTGGTTATGTTTAACCAATTAACGAACTGAGTCAATGGTTTCATTCATTGAATATCGCAATATTACAGACGATAGTAATACCCTTCGTGTCACAAGAGGCCAATTTCCATGTATCACAACTCCCTGTAACACGAATTCCTATAACGCGTAATGCATTGTCGCGTTACACGAGAGTCCACCGTATTATACGATTCACGCTCGAATCAGAACATATCCGGCACCGTGTAACAAGGGTCAATCGTATCCGAGAAACGAACTAGAAATTTTTCCCTTCGATTGTACGTCGGTATCGCGCCACCGGCCGCCATTTCGACGTCCTTTTTACGATCGCGTTTTCCATGAGGATCTCTCTATATCGGCGAGCCGGCCTCGGCTGTTCCCTTTTTTCTTTCTGCGATCGTTTCGTCCATCGAGGATTAGAAAAGTCTCGTGCCAGAATTCTGGAATAAAAACGACGACAAGGGGAGGTGGGGGTGGAGGGGATGGGTGGTTTCGAATACTCTCCACGGTGCTCTAACTGCGCGAATCCTCCGGAGTATCCTTAGGCTTCCGTTATCTGCGCCGTCCCCTGCCGCACCTAGTGGCAGTCCCACCTTGTCCATTTCAGTTCCACGTACCCTCTATTCCGTGCCGGATTCAATCGAGCCAGGAATCTCGTCGTGCATGAAATCGTACTACGAAGCGGGTCCGGCCCTTCTGGGACACTACGCTTAATTTTATGTACGAGATCCCTTTTATTCAGCAGGAACCTTCGAACTACGAATTCGATCCTACCTTTTCTCTCTCTTCCACCATAGCTCCTTTCTCTTCCTAATAAGGGCTTCCGATTTATAATATTTTTCGTGAAAAAATCGGATGCAATTTATAGACTGTCAGCATGCTGCTTTAACCCTCCGCCTCCTATGCCGGAGTCATTCGTGACTCGTTGTAACGTATACAGTACCGAAGTATGTCTGCGTTAGTAGCAAAGAGACCGCCAATATTTACACCAGTCCCACGATAATGCCGTATTATATTCCCAACAATAATCCCACCGTAATAGGAGACATCTCTGATTTTGAGGCAGATTAATTGTATACAACATTTTGAGAGAGAAAGACGTGCGCTAAGAGTTCTATTATATATATTTACTAATTTATTATTCATTATTTCCATTATTTTTGTTATCTTTGTTATTGTTATATTCGTTTATTACTTCGTAAAATGTCTACCTTTAAAAAAAAATGATCAATTTCTTATTGATGAGATTGAAGAAGAGGCTCTTCACAATTGTAGACAATCATCTGATGGTGGAAGTGCATGTAACAGTGATACTGAACCCGAAGAACAAAATTCTGATTCGGATGAAGAAAATAAGAATCTGCAGAAAGTGTAGCGGTATCTGGTCGTAACTGGCTACTTATTGCACCAATGGACACTACAACATTGCAGAATCTTCCACGCAAATGTTCACTTACCGAACAAAGTGAATATATAGAAACAGAAGATGAGTGCTTCCATTTATTTATCAATGACGAAATAATCGACGATATCATATTATGGGCAAATGAAAAAGCGAGGGAGAGCATACCATCGAACAAGAAATGGAAACCAATAGACCGCATAGAAATAGATGCATTTTTCGGACTATTATTGCTAATTGGGAGATTCAGAGAATCGCGAGAATGCAAAAGCGATTTGTGGAAAGATGATGATGCACTTTCAAGAAGATTTTATGCTGATGTAATGTCTAGAGATAGATTTACGGATATACTAAGGTATATTCGCTTCGACGATACCGCTACACGTGAAGCAAGGAAAACGGGCGACAATTTTATGTAATATGTGTAAAAAGTGAAATGACTCCGCCACAGGAGCCCGTGCTACAGTAGTCGGAGGGTTAAAGGGACCTTTGAAAATTTTTATCTCGATGATCGTATTATTTTATTTTGGAAATGTCATATTTGGAACGACTCAGTTTAGGGAACACTGTCAATTTCTTTAGTTGAAAATGTTTATTAATTATAATGTTGTGATCTATCGCTTACGTTAAAATGAATAAAAAATATAACAAATTATACACTTTCATTTTTTATTAGGCATGCTGTTGAAGTTGATTTTAAAGAGAAGCATTTTCAAAAAAGAGAATTTACTGGAAAAATGTTACACTATAGAGCCGAGTAATATAGTAAATAGTAATACAGTAAATATTACGATGTCTCCTAATATTTCAGCTCAACCACCCGACGCTCAAAAGAACATTCTAATTGTAAGGAATATGTTATACATTGCAGAGACTTATCGTTAGGCAGTGGAATTAGATACACAGAATGTATATGACATGTACAAAAAATATGTAAAACAATGAATATTATTTATTGTGGTTTACATTCCAATTTCTAATTAATTTATTTCAAATTTTGTGTGGTAAGTTAACATCTTTCTAAGCTCAAGATTAATCTGAAATCTAAACGTGTTTTCTCGACATCAAAGGACGCAATTGGTGAATTTTTGTGTATTTTTGACCATATTTTGTATCAATTTCTCCTATTCCTTCAGTATTGATTACAAATAAAGTTGTATTAACTTTTGTTAAAGTACCAACCCCTGGATTCTGTTGGGAAATAATTCTTCTCCAATTTGCTTCGAACTAGTTCATATATTTTTCAAAATTATTGTAACTTCGGGAAATAATGGATTCCTGAGATCATTTGAAGGAACCTTTTTCTTAGCGAAAATGCAAATCGCAGCTTTGTTTACGAGTTATTAACGAAAAACAGTGGCCAATGAGAGGCGAGTGAGGGAAGTTTTAACGTGCAGCAACGGAGTCAAGCTAGCGAGTGGAATCCTGTTTCACTTCGGGGCGCGGTGAAAGGGGGAGTCTACGCTCAGACTCGAAGCCGTATTCGCAGGAATAAACAAGTTCCAGACCGTGCATTTTCCAAATCTTTTTTACTACGTGACAGTAATCATTTTAAGAAGAACACTGTTCATATTTATTTCAGAATGTTTGAAGAATATCCGCTAATTTTTCGAACCCAAAATAATAAATAGTTTCACCGTAACAGCTACTTTAATTTTTCGGTGTGCATGATACCTCATGTATGCTGTATCAAATTTATATGCGATGCGCACAAAGAAAATAAACATTAAATAATCCCGTCGTAATACGTAAATGACATATACATAATATTTCATATAAATGGCAATTCATAAATATTGTAATTTAGATAATTTCGTGTCCAAACAGAATTCAGCGAATAATTCGCAAATCTATGTTATTGATTAAGAACCCAGTTAAAGGACGCGATGGATTTACTAGTTTAAGAAATGTCAGAAATGTTAGAAATGTTATTAATAAGAAACGGAACCGTTTAATTGTAAATCTACGCCATGCTCGGACGTTAGTGCATTGATTTCGTAAAATGTACGAAGAACAACATAGCTGATCTGTATATGACCACTGAACCCCGCCCCCTTCCGTATTGGCCCGCCTACTTATAGTTTGATCCCGCCCTGTTCTAGTTTAGTCCCACCTTTTATGGTAGACCTCGGTGCGTGCACCCTGCAGCTGTTCTGTAATTGTGTAAATTTCAAAAAACTTCGAATCTTTACGAGGTTTGAACATTTATAAACAGACACCCTGTACATGTAGACTCGCATACAAAATGTGTCAGAAATGTGTGACATGTAAAATATACGCAACATGTAAAATATGCAAAATAAAACCAATATTTTTAGACTCATGTAATTGGGAAATAAATATCAGTCCAAGAACCATCCATTTACCCTTAAAAGATATGCATTTGCATAGAAATCCGCTGCCAACTTATGCGAAACGTTTCGGAAAGACTATCAAGGTTCAATGAACATTAGGAACAGGTTAGTATGGCATAAATACTGGTTCCGGACTAATCGAACTTTTGATGGAAAAATATGTAAATGGCAATTATGGTTTTCTGAAGCTAAACAATGAGCGTGGCCCGTACATCAGCGTGCAGCCTGCTCGTACATCGTTATTAAAAAAGCTTAAGGGAAACGTTCTACGCATGAAAAACAGTGGAGTGCTCGCAATAAACAAATGTGGGTTTCTAAAACACGCATTTCCGGAACATTGTTTCCTTTCGAATGAAAAATATGACAATGGCGTCGTGCTCGTTTTTAGAACGCACCCTTTGTTTCGGTAATGTTTTCTGAATTATTAGCAATGAACGTATGTATCCGGTGACGCCATTATACGCGACTGCGCTTACATTTCTATGTAACGATGCATTAACTTTGATACTAACTATTAAATAAATTTTATAATAATCTTCGGTATTTGATAAATCCAGAGATTATTAGTTGAAGAATACTCGACGGATAGTTGAATCAAATCTATTCGTTTCTTTCGAAAGAAATTGTTCCTTCCTTTAGATGGAATAAAATATTAGATAGAATTTACTCCTGTATATTTATTGCAATTAACCGAACCAATTGTAGCGTTCGCAATTCGAATCATAATTTCCTCTATGCTACCTTTTTCCTTCGGTGCGTTACAGTTTCCAGCAGCGCAGCACGCAGATTCATACATTAATTTCCGCAAGTACAATGTAAACTCGAATTTATTCCCTTCATTAAGAGTTTCATTAGGTTTCAAATAAACCATGGTCCTATTAATCTTCATTAAAATTTTCATTGTGTCGTGTTTTCCGTGCGTTCACGTTCGCAGTACATTCATAAAATTCTCCGTCCACTTATATCTCCGTTCATTTCGACGATTATTCCTCCGTTGTATGAAATTTCTGTCACGATTAAAACCGATACCATTCACGCGGGCGTATTATAAAAATGAGATAGATAAATTTCATCGGAAACACGTCGAAGAGCCGGCTAAATTCTTGTTATTTCAAATGATTTTACTGCCGACAGTTCCGCGATGTTATCCCGCCGTTATTTGGTAACTGGGTAACGCGTATTTGTTACAACACACCGATAACTTATCGATCCTGTTCCACTGATAAAAGAAGTACATTTCCGCGATGTGTGCCGGAAAGATTAAGAAGAGAGAATTCCCGAGAAGGAACGAACGCGGAGAGAAAGTGATTCGAAGTGAAAACAATAAGACAAACCCGCGATAACAGCGCCGGTTCAATTTTCCGCGCACGTTTTTATTATTTACAGTTCATTTTACGTATTATCGCTGATCAATGAGAGAACGAATTCTGAATGCCAATGCAGCAGAAACAGCTGCCACTATCGAATCAACACACAATTCTTGATAAATCTAGTTTAGATTCTCGCAACTGATAATTCGATTATCAATTTATTATTTTCACCGGAAATTTCAGTCTCTTAGTATTGACAAGTAATTATCTGGATTTATACGCAACGGTACGTTAAAATTGGAAACTGTTAATATTTAAGATAAGCTCGGTACATACTTCTTTTTATTACTACATTTAACGGCCAATTTCAAATTATCTGTAGATTTAATTCTCCTTATTACTTAACAATTAAAACAGTAATTGTTTTTCTTAACACTGTGCCGACCGATCAATCAACCGTAAATATTTCTGTTATTATAGGGTAATTAAATCTAGTAACATCTTTATATTTTTCATAACATTGGTATTAAACAATATTTATTACTCGCGAAAAGCGATCTATTATTTAAAAAATTGTACAATAATGTTGGAGGTTACAGCAGCTCAATACTGAATGTTAGTTTCTATTTCTATATTGTTTATTTTATTTATCGCGAAAGGTATTTAATATTTAAAAAATTGCATAATAATATTGGTACTTACAGTAATATAATTTAATACGTTTATCTTAATAATAGATAACAAATTATTGGTTGCCATGGCAACTGATTCACAGGTTACCGATCGAGGGAAGAAGTCAATTTATAGGATACCGGTCGGTAAAGCGTTAAAATAAACTACAACAAATTTATAAAACATGAAATGATCCTATTAATAATATCCCTTACCGATCCAATGTTGTCACATATGCAGCAAAAATCAATTAAACCGTAAAGTCTAGCAGGAAATTTTGGAAGAATAGGCAAGATGTGTTTTCTGAAAATATATCAATAAATTTTTATTAAAAGATAAATACATTTTCTCTATATTCGATGTCAACATGTTTAATCCATAATTCCCTCTCGTAACAGAAATAGCTCGGACTTGGCGATCTAACTTGGTGGTCTAACTTCGCGGTGTGTAAACGTGAAATATTATACTTCTAGTCAGCTAAAAAAGTTAAATAAAATGGTCGACAATAAACCAAATTCTACTTCATCCCTAACATTAAGGGCTGCTTTCGACTTCTCCAAAGATTTAACTCTCTCCACTGCTGCAAATTAAAACAAAACTTTCTTTCATAAAATAAAACACCAAGAGTTTGTAATATATAAAATGATTCTCTTAAAATTAATATGAGAATAAAATTTTTATATTAGGAAAGCTTCTAACTGCCTAAAATATAATAAGAGCTATAGTCTCTTCCTTAAAATAAAACAAATTTCGTAAAATTCAGAATAGTGCAAGTAATACATTTTCTATGATAATTGGACGAAACAGACTGTTTTAATTTCAATGGGACATTAGATAGAACAAACGCTTTGAATGCTTGACAAATGTCCAGTTAACGGTGCTCTTTATTGTCTGTTGTTAATTTAATGTCACCGGATGCATCTGAAGTCATATTTCGGCGCGGTCTGTCGCGGCCATTCAGCAGCGATCCATCGTGATCCAGTTGGATCGATGGTCCCGCGAGATACGTCCCGATATCCGTAACGAGCCGGTGGCACCACGTTGAACCGGGACAGATTGTTTCGGAGCTCGGTCACGAAGTCGGCGAATTATTAACCTCGGATGGCAGCGGGGATGACTTTCTCGTCGAGTCAAAGGTCGGCCTGTTCTCGGCTCGTGTTCGGTAACAGCTTAACGCGTCCACGGGCCGGTAAACAGAGCCGAGATATTCATCGTTACGGTGCATGGCGCACGGTCTCGGTAAACCACTGTCTCGTAACTTCATTTGCTGCTAATACCACGGGCCGTGGTGCTAATGCTATCTGTCCACTGGAAAGGTCTCTTCCCGCCTAAGTATTCGGAGATGAGCAAATCTTTGACTTCGAAATCGATTTCGACTGTTACATATGCATCTGTGGACTCGGTCGATAAGACTGTAACCTTCTAACTACAATGACAGAGTCGTCTTGTCATTCTTTTAAAATCGGTGATAGACAGTCCAGAATTTCTTGATTATATGTTGAAAGAGTACTATGATTTCATCTGTCATCCAGCAAATTATTACGATTAATATAATACAGCAAGTTCTTTCTAATGTATTATTCAACCAGTTAACTGTTTGTGACGATTACACTCGTTACAACGCGTTTGTTAACAACTGACTGGTTAAGAAGGATATAAGGTTGTATCAAAATTATTGTAACTACAGGAAATGAGGTATTCCTGACGTTATTTGGAGTAATTTTTCCTGAGCAAAAATGCGACCTGTGGCTTCGTTTATGAATTATTAACGAAAAACAGTAGCGAATGAGAGGTGGGCGCGCGAATTTTCAACGTGCTGTTACGTGATTGAAATAACCACTTTAATGACCACAAATAACCGCTCGAATGACCACTGATAACCACAAGAATAACCACTGATAATCACTTGAATCATCGCTGATGACTACTTGAACAACCACTGAGAACCACTTGAATGACTACTGAGAACCACTTGAATGACCATTACTAATCACTACGATGGTCACTAGTGACCACAGGGTTGACCAAGGGTCAGCAGTAATCCTTGGAGGTCCACCATGGGACAGAGCACTTCACGAGAACACATGCGACCGGCTAACAATCGCTAATAAATTCAACAATAACATACCGCTGAACGGTTAACCGACAGTAACCGTTAACCACTAATTTTGATATTGCGGATTTAAAATCGAATTTCTTTCATTAATAGATTTATTATTCCTGGCTCTTTAATATTTAAAACAATTGCATTTGTTAGAAATATGGTCGTACACTCTCTTGACTATTTGGCCATTTAATTTGTTAGTGACAATAATTGATCGAGGTGTGGAATAATTTTTCGAGCATGAATATCTCGACAAATTGTTGTCTTAATAAATTGATTGCTTCTTGACGTTTAATATTTACAAAATTCCTTTTTGCCGATTATATGATATTATTAACAGAAATAATTAATAACTTCAAACACACACAGTCATCTTAGAACCATAAATGCGTCGAAAAATCATTACATCGAAAATATTCTATTGACAAATTTATTGTTTCTAGTTGTGTATTGATTATAAGAATTCCTAATGAAACCTTGTAGTACTTTCTTGTCTGTTTTACTATCTAATGTTTAAAGAAAATTAACCAACAGAGCACAAAATAAAGCGATACTTTCGAAGCACAAGTATTAGATAATCTATCTTCACGTGGATATAAAGATATCAAATTCTTGAAAACAATGTCAATTGTGTAATAGAGAAAATAGTTATTTGTATCCACACATGTTCATAGAAAGTAAAAGCTCTAACCTATTTTGAATTTCTACATTGGTAACTCAGAAGCCAGTTAGTGTAAATCCAAAACTGAAACGAATAAGGACTTTGCAAATTTACTGAAAGAAAGCAATGCCACTAATAATTCAATGCACAATTTTTACCATTAAATGACACAAAAATCAATTTAATTAATAAAAAAAAAACAAAGTAAAAATTTCATAGTTTATTTATAAAAAATAATACCCTCCGATAAATTTTGTTTTGCCATTGCGTGGTCAATATAATCTAATAATATAATCTATATTGTCTATATACGAAGAATTGACTGTGTTGATTTATCGATGGGATGATCGCATGATAAAGATGTATTTGCAGTGCGCATCTCATTTTTAAAGAAGAATCAACATACACCGATAGATTTTTGAACCGTCTATGCATGTAGTATTTACTTGTTTTTATATCTATTTATTTATATAATTATTTATGATTAGCCAAATTATATTTTTTCTATATTTGTCAAGTTGCAACTATATCTGTTATATATTTTTCTATTAAGCGCCCGCAAATAGCGCTAAATTTGTAATACCCCCGGGCATTCTTTGTAAGCCCGGGAGAACATTTATTGATAAATAAATTCGTAGTATCATGAATGTAAGGCGAGCATTAAATTGTAAGGACAATGTAGCTTTTAAGACATTGTAGGGACCGAGAAGAGCGATATCAAAGAGACGAGCGGCATTTGCCGTTGCGATGGCAATAGTTTAAACAACGAAGATCGACTAACGGTTTTCATCTATTGAAAGGGACGGCAGAGTTGTTCTGAAAGTCGAGGAGCAAAGAAGTCTAAGAGTTGTCGAGTAGTCGTGTTCTCAGTTTCGGTATTTTTCTATTAATTATTCTAGTATATAGTTTTCTAAATTTAAACGAATTTATTATTAAATATATTCTTGCATATACATAAAATAAGCCACCATGCCTGTACGGTGGCACGTGTTGAATCTATGCTTTCATTTTAGAAATTCACTATATACCGTGGGCTAAGTGGGCCCTCGCGTGTAGACGCAGCATAACACACGATCCTCCTCTGATAGGGACGCATATTCGTGCGTATCTTAAGCAACCGATTCTGGAGGGTAAGATTATCCGCATGCATACGTTCATAGTTTATCGATACGGCCGGCAAGGTGTTAGGTAACGATCGCTTGACGTATAGTGTCTCACGGATTATCTACCCTACTATTGTTGTTCACGGTTCAATAAATAAGGAAAACAGTTCCGTATCCATTATACCGTAGTAGTAACGCCATAATGAAACATCTTGTGAACTTTTCCCATTCGATAAACAATGAATCATGTTTGAACTTATCGGGAATGAAAATTGAATTACAAGCATTTCGCATGGTTCTGACGACAGATAATGAAATTCAAAAAACATGAATTTTTACACAAAATTTTCTACTTGTTGTCTAGTAAACTGATACTTCTAACAATGTCGACAAACCATAAATTATGGAATTTAATTTTGAAACAGTTATTCCGATTTTAACCAGTTGGCCGCTATAATCTCTTTTTGAAGCATGTGTAAGTTATTATAATTATATATGATTTCCTTCATATTTTGTTTAAATACAACATTTTTATAAAATATAAAATTCAATTAAGCAGAAATTTTAGAAATTATTTCATATACCTACAAAGTGGTTTAGTGGCACATGACTTAATTGCATACTGTTTGGGTGGTACGCAGAAAAGCAGGATGAGAACGAGTGACATAATTCATAGAAATAAGCGAATCAGAACTTGGAGAAACCCTAGAACAATGCATGGGGCACCGTTCGAAGAATTGAAAGGCGTTCAAATGTATCTAGATAGCGCCTTGATGGTCGTCTTCGACGAGGTGACGCAGAAGTTCGAGCGTTAAAAAGACAAGAAAGTCCTCCCGACGAACAGGAACCGCGAACACGGTCGCCAGGACAATTTTCCAGGCTATTAGGGCCGACTAACAGCCACGCGACTGGCAGTTTACAAGCGCTGCTCGCACATTTTCCGGAGTATACATTACAAGCCCTCCGGGCGACGCGGCGCGCCGGCGGTCGGTGTCGCGATATGCAAAGGACTGGCAAGGATTATTCTCACGTTTTCCAAAACACTGGCGAACTGCAAGACTCGACACGGCCGATATGCAGATTCCGGCCGGCCCTGTCTCTCTTTCTCGCGACCGCTTACCCACACCTGCGCGAACCCTCTCGCTTCCGTTGGGAGAACAACCCTATCTCCGGCCTGGTTCGCAGCAGCGTACGCCATTAGGCTTGTACCTAGCCATCGCGTCAAAGTGGCGCACGATGCGGTTGGCACCTCTGCCAAACGATAACTGTTAACCACCCACCGCTCTCCCTCACCATCTCTGCTCGCCACTCGTCTCCATTCTCTCTGGAAACATCAGCAGTCGAGATCAGGAATGCTAGCGTCCCGTAGACCTCCCTCGAAAATTTTCCTAGCGCCGCTTCCGGAGCCCTTAATTTACACCTTGAACGTAGGGAATTATTGTCAGGGGAGTGGTAAGACTAATTGGATGAATTAGAGTCTTACTGCTGATCTTACGGGCGTTGATAACCAATGGAGCAGGATTGCGAGCAATCGAGGCTAATTGTTCGGGAAAATAACGTCAGCTATGTAACTTTTTATTCGAGGAATTACCAAGCGGAAGATAGTCGAAATTTATGTGTTCTGTAATATATGTATATGGGACTCATATATTAGAAACGCAAGCTACAAATTTGGTGTCAGCCCTACACTATTAATTAGCCATCCTCGATCATATTTTTAATCGAATGGGATAATGTTGTGTGTCTTCATTTATCTTTGTTAGTGCACAATTTTACGCGTTTATGACCAAACTGAGTAGATCAAGTGTAGAACCACTAAACGTTGAAGTTATTCGTGTATTTTCAATAATTAAACGTCGAATTAAAGATTGGAATACAATAAATATAATCTACCTTTCTTGTATAAGAATTTATTAGAGAGATAATTATTGGACATAACCTAGATTGCAAATCTTTATGCAAAATAAACATTACCTGAGTGAATTATAAGAAACGAGATTCGAATAAAAATGTTTCTTTTTGATGATTTCATGAAATGGGGGAGAATCTCCGTTTCTTGAAATTTCGTCGAAAATAATTTAGTTTTCACTGTTCTCTATTTCGAACCACTTATTGTTACGAACGCAGAGTAGCGAACGTAATGTAAAGAAAATCTGGAATATTCTTCAAGTTGCCGCTGACTCCGAAAAGATTTCAAGACGGCAGCAACCCCAACGTTCATATTTCTAACATTGCCTGCAGCTGATAAAAAAAGGGACAAGCGGTATGCGTTGGTTAGCAACGATAGAACGAAGAAGGTTATTTGATGAGGAAGGAAGGAGCGATTCGATGATGGGCACCCTCGCTGAGGGGGAGAGTGGTGCGAACGGGCAGAGATGTTGCGGGGAACCGGAAGGCGGAGATAAATAGACGGAGACGAGGCCGAGGATAGGGTGGATTTTTTCGGGAGTAGTGACAGATAGATTGACAGGGGCGGGAGAGATACGGCTAGTTCGTGGCTTGTCCGAAAAATGGGGAAGAAGGTGCGCCAAGGAGGGCGCACCTCGAGGGTGCATACCTTCAAGGGGAGATGGATGGATGGGTTGCTCATCTAAAAATCGAAAGAGGGAGTTGTTTCTGTCGACTTTGTTGAAAAATACAGAGGCTGCGTTCTTAACTGTGCACCACGTTAGACTTAGAACTTTGTGCAATACGTTGGTCACGTGTGTGACAATAATTTCTCACTAGTTCTTCAAATTAATTTCCCTATTAACATAATTAATATTTTATATTATATAATTTATCGAACCAATTTTTTGATAAATATAGCAGAAGTCGAGGAGTGCTTACACAGAAAACGTAGAACATGGGAAATAGTTTTTATTAAAAATGATTAAGAGATTTCCTTAAATTCGTTCGGTAAGAATAGTGTTAAATAAAAATTATTAAAAGGTATTTTTCGACTCTTTCGGTGTAAATAATGTTAAATACATTTGAACATAGAATTTTATTAGACTGTTTAGGAAACATTAGAGTTAAGGAAAGTTTCTGGTCTAGGATGCTAAAAAGGGGTCAGTTTTCGGATTTTTTTACAAGAAAATATCGTTTGAGCATTCAAAAAGTTATACAATTTTCTATTTCATCTCTAAGATTGTTCGCAAAGTTCGTTACAAATCTTTTATATGAATTCAATGGAACGAACTATATGAAATGTGAAATAAATTTCATGAACAACTTACTATGTATAGTTTGTTTCAAAACTATTATGTTAATTGGGAAGTTCCTTCTAATTTCGTAGTTCGTTTCATCGAATTTCGTATAAAAGAATTGAAAAGAACTTTTCGAACTACCTAATAACTATTAAGAATCGACGGCCCTCATTATACAGGGATTATCGACAAATTCTCTTCGTGTTCGCCCTTTGTATCTGAAGCTGTATAACCTCCACGATGCAGTCGTTTCTTCTGATCTAATATTTCTTTTCTATGCCATCGTCTCCATCTCATTTATTTAGAACTAAGTGCATTAATTCATACCATATTTAGGTTTTTAGAAGTTTCTTAAATGCAAATAAATTTAGGAATATAAAATTAGTTGAGCATTATGGTTCAGCAATTTTCAACGGTGTTTCAGAGTCCCCACCCAAATGCAAAAAGTTAGTAGAATAGTTTTTGGCTTAAACCTTCCTTGAACTTTATTTAGAGTTGTGCAATAAATCTCCCTTTTTTCTTTAACTATCTCTATAGAACTTAATTTATGTCATTGTTTATTCTCTATTCCTACCATAGATTCTAGCACACCTTACACTTATTTTACGGCTTATTGCTTTCACCATAAGTGGAAAATTTCTAAATTTTACATCTTATATACAGGGTGGGGCAAATAAAGTGTTACAGTGCAATATCTCCATTATCATTAATGATACGCGAAAATGCTTCAGAAACAAATTGTTTGGTTCGGAGGGGGACGTATTTTGGTGGAAATGTTTTTTTTTCAAGGTCATATTTTTTGAGATTTCAAGGTCATCGATGTTTTTTTAAATGAAACTATATATTTCTTTTTCGATGACATTATTGCCGATTTTAAGACGAATCCAGCGACCTATAATTCAAGGTCATTCTAGTCGCGCAAAGTATGAAAATCGTTGAAAAACCGAAGAGTATCGCAATAATCACATTCACAGGATCCACTAACCTTGGCATGGTTTTGTTTACAGAACATGCTCGAAATGATGTCCCTCCACTTCTAAACACTTATTGAGTCGTCGATGAAAAGATCTTCTCACTTCAGCCAACATTTGTGGTGTAATTTTGGTACATGCTCGGCGTATTCTTTCCTTCATGTCGTCAGGTGTGGTAGGTGGTACCGACATTACACTATCTTTCACAAAACCCCATAAGAAGTAATCTAATGGTGTCAAATCTGGCGAACGAGGTGGCCAAGCTACAGGACCGCCTCGTTCTATCCATTTTTCACCAAAAATCTCATTCATGACTTGTCTTGAACACACGGCATTATGGGGTGATGCTCCGTCTTGTTGCATCCACATGTTCATGCGAACATGCAAGGGCACGTCTTCCAATAATTGAGGGAGCACATTTTGCAAAAAGTTGGCATAAACTTGCCCAGTCAAGCGACCTCCTAAAAGTGTGGGCCAGTGACGTAATCTCCGACAATGCCGCACCAACAATTAACGGACCACGGATGTTGAAGTGGCACAGTTTTCATCCATCGAGGATTTTTATTTGCCCAATAATGCATATTATGCCTATTTACATTTCCCGTATTAGTAAATGTGGATTCATCAGGAAAAAGCACATGTCTCAAAAATGAGGCATTTGTGCGCATTTTTGTACTTATCCAATTACAAAAATTGACGCGATTTATATATACATACAAATATGTATACAAATCCTGATGCAATGACATTCGATACGGATGGAATTCGTGTTCATGCAAGATTCTTAAGACAGATCGCCGACTAATTCCACTCCCTGATTTTATTTGCCTGCTGCTTACATGTGGATCTAATGCAACTAAAGCTAAGATAGCAAGCGCATTATTTTGAATAGTAGTCGGTTGATGTTTGCCACGTGTTTGTGTTATTGTACCGGAGCGACGAAAACGGTCAGCTAATCGCTTAAAAGCCATGTGTGACTTTTGTGGCCTATCCGGATAACGAGTCGCGTACAACACTAGGGCTTTTCTGTAGCTTTTATGGCACTCCGTCAACACCATGAACATATCGAAAGCTTCTTGAGACTTGTTCATTATTGCGATCTGACGTATTCCGATTAGAAGGTAATGCACAACTAAGCAATATGTTTACGCTGTTACGTGAGGTGGGCGGCTTAATAAAACACGAATGAATGTTTGTTTACCTTTTATGAACCGTGTCACGTGATACACACGCGTGATACGAACACGTGATACGCACACGTGATACACAAAAATTCGAAAAGTACTCTGAAACAATTTATTTTCTATTGCAGTTGACTTTGGGTAACCTTGAATGACTTTCATAATAGGTCATTGTATTCGTCTTGAAACACTCTATCAGAATATAAGTAAAGACACTTACTGTTCCATTTAAAAAAACAGAATTGACCTTCATATGTCCTTGACGCCTCCACCTACAGAAAAATTGGTAATACCAGATGATGAGCCCCCCGATACCAAGTAAATTTGGTCTAATGCATTTTCTTCTATCTTCAAAAACAAGCGAGATATTCAGGTGACCTGTTTCAAATGCCCCACCCTGTATATATATTGATACAAATTATATTAAATTTCTATATAAAAATTTACATCATACTCATTTTGCAAGAATACATTTTATCGAGAGTCTGACAAACTCAGTGTTCATATTGTTATCACAAATTCGTGAATGTACCAAATAATAATGACAATAATCCAGCGTACATACATCGAGCGCGAGATGTAGTTGATTTTGCGAACGACAATTCGTGAAACCCTATGGCTCGGAGGTTTTTCTTCCGGATCCGTGGGGTACGGCGGTAACCGTGCCGCGGCGTTAAATCGAATGATAAAACGGTGCCGTTTAGCCGGACAGCCGCGTAGCCGGCGGAAAGCTTGGAAATAGCCCGAGCAGCGAAACGTTCACGCGACAGAGCCCGAGCCGGAGGGACGATGAACGATGGCGCGACTGAATTCCGAAAAGGGAATTGCTCTATCTGTTTGCTTTATGACCACGGTGCCCGCGCCGCTTTCGTGACCCAGTGGACGATCTAAAAACGAGCCCGACGAGCACACGGCGGGCACGAGGGGGTACGCCGCGAGACGAGGGGCGCACGCGAAAGATATATTTCCGGCGGGGTAAACAGACCGGCCGACAGCAGAAGCAGAAACACACCGGTCAGACACAAATCGGAACCGGGCACCGATAGCTGCTTGAGAAACTGCGACGGACACGGGCACACGGACACCGGTGATTAATTGTCGAGAAACGGACACGAATGGCAGCACAGACGCGAGGATTCCGCTGTAAACGTAGATCTCCGCCGAACAAACGCCCACGATTCACACGAACGCTGCGGACCGAGCCGCGGCCACTGCCATACACACCGTGGAACCCGTGATTTGTATATTCTCGCTAATGATCATTCGATGGCGAAACTGCCTGCGGATTCCCATTTTTCTGCAGGATGAATCGTGTAACATCAGCGCCTGAAATATCTCCGTTGTTCCGAGCTATGCGGAAAAACTACGCTGAAAATACTGTGCTTCTATTACACAATTCAATATGAATCTCGTAGGAGAATCTATGTACGTTATATTTTTGTTGATAATCGATTATTAGTATGGTAAAATTCTAAAAGTTCCAAAAGTCACTCGCAATAGGAAGATGAGGGGTTCCCGAGGTCATTTGAAACAACCTTTTCCTTGGCGCAAATTCAATCCGCGGCTTCGTTTACGAGTTATTAACAAAAAACAGTGACCAATGAGAGGCGAGATCAGCTAACGCGGCTCGGCCGAGCTAATGAGAAGAACTGCGCTTGGTCCGCCTTGTGTTAGCCAAGCTTGTCTTTCATTGGTCAATGTTTTGCGTTAATAATTCATAAACAAAGCCGCGTTTATGCTAAGGAAAAGGTTAATGCAAATGACCTGAGGAATTTCTCATCTCCCGAATGCGAGTGACTCTTGGAACAGCCTGTACGTTATGTCAGTACTAAAACTGTCAGTACTCAAATTGTTGTTCTAGAAGAAGCTAACAGCATACGAGTTTGGGGCAAGACGGTTTTGCGCGAGCCTGTTGCGAGCCGAACGTAGACTCGGTACCGCACTTGAAACACATACTCCGTTGAAACTAAACATACTCTGAACGCACACTAAACATGTACACGTAAACTACAAGCCCGACTGTGCAACATCGTCGTGTACCTCGGATTATTCTAATGTCGGCGGCACATTTTTCATTTAATGCGCTGTAACTTTTCGAGAAATAATCGCGACCACACAATTTTGCTCTGAAATTAAAGCGGGAAGTCCAAACTTTACGATGCTATAAACAGCGTACTCGAAGCAAATTTTTGTGATTCTGCAGAGGACGTTCAACTTTGTACTTTTCCGGTGTCACAAACATGTTCTTAGATTTACGATTACTACAGTTGTGTAGATGTATGCTAATACAAATTGGAAACAAATATACAGTAATAATTGACCATTTTTCGGTCAGGAATTACTGATGCTTCAATTTTTCTGCCGAGTTTATGTTATAAAGGAAGTCAACATTAAAATGCGTTAATACTTTACGCATGAATGGTGCTTGAATTAAACTGGTTTGAAATTGAACCAATTTATCTTCATTGGAACGATCAGTTAAGTGTTAGAATAGCTCCAAGTCTGAGCGTCGATACTGTAATACATACAAGCTATCTTTTAATTGTTTTCTATAAAAACTAGTGTAGGGATTATTATTTGGAAATCTCACGAAACTCCGTGGTAATATAACAAACGGCAACAAACAACGTTGGGTAGCAATAAAAGTAACAGTAATAGCTTGTTAGTGATATCGTACAGCCACCTCCTAGGACTTAACCTCTTAGGCACTGAGCACCACTATAGTGGCTTTCGCGGATAACATCTTTCGGTACTGTTGCGTCGAGTCCGCGTACGCTATTGCCGCAGATCACTCGAAGGCGCGTATCTAGAGAGAATTGAGGAATCAACGGGTTTTTGTAATTAACAATTTATTGAAATTTAATGATGTTTGAAATGGGATATGTTTCGGATGTTACGGAGCGGATGTTGGATAGATGGGCTGTAGCGATGTCTTGTTTTCGCTGCCCTTCGTTGTTTCACCCTTGTTGATCACCCTTGTTTCCTTTCTGCGTTACTGTTTCCTTCTTGCTAACTCTAACTCCCGACTGTTGACTATTGACTCTGATTTTTGACTGCCCGATTTCTTTTTTTTTTATTTATTTTTTAACTTATTAATAATGAGGTGGGGGAGGCCCGTACAAATGCCAGAACAAACCGGCTTAGCGGGAAAACAATGTAGTTGTCGTCAACAACATGAAGTCATATTATCTATTAGATTCTTGACTGCCTGATTTCTGAAAAATCCCTCATATTTATATGATTTTGGTGATCCGGTAAAGAACCAATCACAATCGATTGTTTGAAGGTCGCTTGTAGGCCCGTGTGGTGGTCGGTCGGTCGGTCGGTCGGTCGCCCGATGAATTTTCCGAGGTGGTGCTGCTTCGACCGTTTTATGGCCTTAACATTTCTTGCACTCGCAGAGCCTTTGTGTCGAATATTTTCAATAGAGAGAATATAATATTTGTGCAGAATTGTTGTTCCGAGACGGGACAGGTACGGTGCACCACTATAGTGGCTTTCGCGGATGCCGTCTGATAAATTGTTAAAGTTAAAATGCGTGTATCATATCTTTAAGAAAAATTATAATTTAATCATCAAACACTTCATTCGAATGTACTCATGGAAAGAACAGCATTATCCGTCACACATTACAGTGCCGTATCATTTACGCGTAATTCGCGTTGGACTTTGCCGTACTGACAAACAGCCCCGCGTAAAGTTCCGCCGTGCCTAAGAGGTTAAACAACAACAACGACGCAATAACAATAACGACGTCTACACTTAACAACGACAACGCAACAACTAGTCTTTTCCCTCATTGTCTGTGAAAGATTCTTCAATGCTCCAAAACATTCGAAACATCTGTTTCATTCATTCCCTATTTTATGACTTTTACTCTCGACTATTCTGCCGGCGTACCCGTCTGGTTTTCGTTTGAAAATCCTTACATCGTGTTGCAGTTTGGAAAACCTTTCCTTTCGTCACAGCATCTCAGATTTCTTTAAAACATAGTGTGCGTTGCTATGACAATCGACACAGTCTGTGTGAACATCTTCGTGGAGAACGTCAGTTTCGTTCGAGATTTCGTCGCTATAACTTTTCCGTTCTTTAAAATGAACACGTCGCAAGAGCAGTACCAAATATTGTTTGTGTATGAGCAATGCAAAGGCAACGCGACTGCTGCAGTAAAAAGATTACAAGAGGCGAGATTACAACACTGTATTTGAAATTAATCGGCCCTTTCCAGAGCCACACAAAATAACGCTGGAAACTTCGGACTTGTGTCAATTGTTGAATAATTCGTGATCAGTGTGGAATAATAGTGCAGCGAAAGTGAAAGTTAATATAATCTGTGCCGTTCTACATACGTGGATTACAACATTTACATCTGAATTGGTAAGTTTTTCATTAATAATATTTGCGAAATTTTTGACATTAATAGGAAATTCATGAAATTCTTGTTGGATGCGCGAACGCGGCTAATAGCCGATACGCGGCCGTCTCTCCTGTTAGCGAGACGAGCTTCAGCCGGTTGGCTCGCATGCGCAGCAGCACGAAAAATCGTCCGTGCGCAGCTATCTTTTTTCCTTAATAACTAGTTAACAAAGCCACGGATTGCATTACAGCAAAGGAAAAGGTTACTTGAAATGACCTCAGGAACCCCTCATTTCACGGAGTATGTATAATTTAGAAACACCCTGTATACACGACAACTACGACAACGCATAACTTTGGACGACGACGGTTCTCTGACCAATGCCTACATCTGTTTCGTTGGCCCTTTGTTTGTGAGTTATTAATAAAAAACAGTGACCAATGAGAAGCGGTATCAGCTGATGCGAGGCGGCCAAGCCAATGAGAGGAACTGCGCTTGGTCCGAATTCTGTCAGCCAAGCTTGTCACTCATTGGTCAATGTTTTTCGTTAATAACTCGTAAACAAAGTAGCGTTTGCGCTAAAGAAAAATTACTTCAAATGACCTGAGGAATTTCTCATCTCCCTTACCATTCTCTCTCTGTCTCTCTCTCTCTCTCTCTCTCTCTCTGTCTCTCTCTTGCATACAGTCTTTCAAACAATGTCTCATTGTAGCTCATTCTCTTTCTTGCTTCCCTTATTTCCCTCTCACTGGCTGACGCTCTATCTTTCGGCCACGTAGAACTTCGAGGAACCTATACAATGATTTCCGATTACTCAGGGCCGCCCAAAAAATATCAGTCTCATTCATTCTGTATTTTATAAATCTGAAGCAGCTATTATATCAGGTTGCTACTTACCGGAGAATACGGAAAGCAATTAAGTAAAGAAACTTCCCACTTTGTCAGTCCCGGGACAAATTTGCAGGAACCGTAACCGAAGAAACATTTCATTAGGTATTCCATTAACGGTCGGCCCGCGTTACAAAGATGAAAAGCTGATTAAACTTCCGCGAACGTACGCGACGCCGTTTTACAAATTGCATAAAATCCCGGCGATATCGAACTCGGGAAACATTCCAACTCGCATCCATTCGCATCGCGCCGCTTTAAAATTGATGACTCGTAGAAGATTCCCAGGGCACGGAAGGTAGTCACTACTTAGGTAACTTCCGCGAAGTACGAACAATTCTCGAGGCTTCTAAAAATAATTGAACTTCTCTCCGGTTCCGCGAGGCCACCTGCGCTATCGGTCTCGAAAAAATGTTCCGTTTCTCAGGATTCTTTTCTCTTTGATCGCGTCCAGATATATTCGAACGAACGTGCGAGAGCTGCCTGTTGGGCGCACGTTCGTCGAACAAGAGAGAACGGGGAAACGAGTAGCAAAACGTAAAAACCGAACGGACAGGCTGGCGGGGGTGGCGAGAGGCGTGGAGGGGACCGAGCTTATCCTAATTGCCGGTAATAAAAGCTTTTTATCGGTCAGAGTTATGCTTTCGTTCGCTTCGCTGGCAACCATTATCTCACCTGGCCCCCGGCAAAAAAATAATATCTGACCAACACGCGGACAGACGGCGGTAATGTCGCGAGACGCCAGTGCGACGAGGACGAATGTTGTCGCGAATCGAAAGGAAACCCCTGTGCAGATTCTGATCTACAATAATTTGTCAGAGCTGCAACACGTTCTCTGCGAAAAGCGTAGATCAAATCGACCAAATGATGAATGCTGAGTTTATGTTTCTGGCATTACCGGAAGCAGATCTTTCCCTTTGAATCGCCCGTTAGATTACATTGTTCCTTCATTATCAAGATTTAAAAACCATCGAAACCCTGAACGGATACCATGGTGTGTTTCTCTCACCTGAAAACAATAATCGAACAAGATATGAAACGCCACCAATCAAACAAAACTACACGATGCAAATCGAAACTTTTACCAAGCAATACCGACCACCAATATGACTAGGAAGCATAAAATCATAATGCCACGATTTCCAACAAAACACACGAAAGTGACAGACGAACGTATAATAAAAATAAAGAAACGACTGACTGTATGCGGCAAGTACGAGTTAAAATAAAAATAAGAAATTGTAAAAGGATATTTAAAGATATTTCCAGAAATTGCGCATAAAAGTCCACCAGTGCCTCAGGGTTGACCAAAAATCAGTAATAAATATCCTGAAAGTAACCCAAAGATAGCCAACAATGATAAACAATTGTTGATTCAAAGCTTGAAACAAGACTCTAGAATTATCATCCTAGAACTATTCATTAATTTATCCTAGATCATTCAATTTCGCTAAAATCTGTAATAATAAAACAATATTTAATAATATACATTCTCAGATGAAATCCTTACAGATTTTTACAGTAAATAGCACTGCACATGTAATTCGTGGATTCGTGACGTCAGCTCCCGAAACCACTCCGCAGAAAAATCTGAAGTATCCTCCATAATATCCGAATTAAAGGTTTGAATGTGGGGCGAAATCGGACGTGAAAACACGACGGAGCACTCCGGAAACGTATTTCAAAGGGTCCGAACGTTTTATCAGAGTCAATCCAACGGGCGCGACTTCCGGTTTCAACGTTCCTCCTCTGTCCATCCCGAGGACTACGACGACGGCGAGGAGGATGTCCCAGGTCCCGGTCCGCTCTCTATCTTCTCCTGGCCGATACTCGTGGGTATATTCTTTACGAGACGACGTGCGCGCGATGAGAAAAGTGGGCACCGATCGTATATCAGAGGCGCAGGGGGCGAGGTCGATCGGTTATCGGCGGAAAATATTGCGGGTCGGCGAGAGAGCAGCATGGAGACATTTCTCTGACTGCCAGCGGCTCGACGTTTCTCGATAGAACTCGGGAATCGGAGTAATTGGCCCGGGTCCACCATCTTTTCTCCTGAAAACGCGTACGATTTTCACGAGATTTCAACTTCGACGTTGGCCATTTTCATAAAGTACACTGATGCCTTTTGTTATCACTCTGTTCATTTAAACCCCCGACGGACCAGAAGTACTTCTATTTTACATACCGCCAAGTCCAAGCTATCTTTCATACACAGGGAAATTATTATATATACTAAAGCTTTTATATCAAATGTAGAAAGAAAGTACCTGTTCTTTAATAAAATTCACCAACATATTTTCGTGAAAATCATTGTGTCTATACTACCAATGTATTCTAAGAGATTTACGATTGCATTGATCTTTGCTGCATATATAATGGAAATTATAATTCTTTAAACTGTCTAGCGCCTATTTCCTTTTATTAACACTTTACTCAACGTTCTCTTAAATAACAATTCAATGAAAATCATTTGTTAAGTTATCAAAGAAAAAGTTGATGCCGTTTAGATATCTTTTAAGAAACTCCCTTCTGTTGATCTCCAACCTATCTTCATACTTATACTTATATATGAGCCGTCCAGTGCACACATCGATTAACTCCACTTTTTGAAAAATCTTAAATTTAAGTGTCAAAGCACTTGGTATAGTCATAACTTTTTATATTTATAATAACTTTCCTGAATAATAAAGATTAACACCATTAAACGGCAAAATTTTTTTGGCCATTGAAAAATAAGTAATTTATTTCAGAAGCCATTCTGATTAACTCCATACTCTAATGTAATCGTTGATTTGTTGCCATGCATCAATGCTTTTTTTTTAAACAGCCGAAGATGTTTCCCCCTCTCAATAATACTGGTAATAAAATCGCATTGGCAAACAGATAAAAAAAATGTTTGTTTGGCCAGAAACTGAAGGATCTCGTGGGTCTCAAGAAAGGGCATAGCCGATTAAAATGGTCAAAACTGCCCTTAGAGGTTTTTCAATGAGTCATATACCGTTCGATAGCTGACCAATAAAAACTCATCTGCGCAAAATTTTAACCCTGTAACTTGTCCGTGAGGGTAGTTACAGGGTAAATTAGATTTCGCGGTTTTCCGGCATTTTTCCACCTTTAGCGGCTTTCTAAAATTTTGAAAAAATATGGCTTATTTTAGACATCAAGCCGGATGTTATAGAATTTTTTCAGGTAAAAAAAATTTTCCCGTTAAAATCAGGGTCGCCACAGTAATATTCCTGATGAATTAATCACAAATAATATATTATAACAGAACTGTCAACATTCATTTTTATGGAAAAGCTGTAATCAAAATATATAATAACTAACTTTTTCTGTAATGAGAAACTTAAAAATTTAAAGACTGAATTTAACTTTACTGCTTTTTTCAGTTGCCAAATTGATTAACTCCACTAGTCACATAAAAACTGTAACATTACCGACGATTATTTTTTGGCTATTCTTTCTTGTTAATTTTATACATCGTTAAATGAAAGCTATATCTGTATTTATGCATTCTACATTATATATGTGAATCTATGTTATAACAGGAATTTTAAAAAACAATGTACATCATTTCATCGCGTTTCTCGATTTTTTGTTTTATGGAGTTAGTCGATGTGTGCACTGAACGGCTCAATACAAGAGTATATTTTTCGTAACACAAAATATTGTTATTTTCTCATAATGAATATAAAAACAGGTGAACGATTATAATTACTTGAGAAGCACAAGAAACTTTTGAAGTTAAAATTCGTAGGACAGTCTGATCAATCGCAAACGAGATCATCGTTCCAGCCTAGTCTAGGAGGGGAGCAGCCTAACCGAAATGGTTTCGCGAGCAGATCGTCCCGGAAGAGTTTCACTTTGACTCATTCGCGGAGACTCTCATTTCCGTTCGCTTAGTAAAAATCTCAGGAAGTGTGAGGTCCGAAGAGTTCTGCTAATCCGCGAAGCGCAGTTATAATAATCGCTCGGTGAAATTGCGAAGCAGCCAGAACGCGTTAAGAAACAGCGGTCCGAGGGTGGCTCGGTGCCCGACCCGTTTCCGCGGACTCGTCTCGCGAGAGCGCGTTGTTACGAGACGTCGTTCCGGAGCGGATATGTCCGCCGTAGTCGTTCCAGAATAATATTTTTGGCCGTGCTCCCAGGATCAAGGATTCGCGACGTGTCTTTCCTCGATCCCACGCCGCGCGCGCCCATCCGATGGCGATCACCGGTCCAAAACGGCGCTAGGTTACACGGAGAGTTTCGTCGGTGTCTCCGCTAAGTAGGCCTTACGAGGACCATTACCCGGCCCAGCTAGGCGTAATGGGCAAACGTTACAACGACGCGATGCCTCGTCGCGTTAATAAGCCCTGCAGCCCCATCCCCGCGACCGCCGCCGTCAAGTTCTGGAAACTGAAGATGCGCCGCACAGTGGTACACTTTCCCCGAAAATTGATCAGGAGGCAACTTCAGTATATAGGGGGAAGGTGCCAAAATCGTACTCCATTTAAAATTTGCTTGAAATTGAATTGCTGTGGCAATTAGCAAGATCTCTTAAAAGCTCAGCGAATGATAATCGTTCCTAACATTTTATGATGCGCGAGAGCGCGTTTCTGCGCTGTTCCCACCAATTTCTACAAAATAGGTAAGACTAATGAAAAATTTAGCAATGTACGCATTATCTATTTCAATAATAGTACAATCGTATTTATTTTTATGATAATATTAACTTAGATTACGTGTAATATTAATTTATATTTGCGCAAGTAATATTTACTGAATTTGCTGCAGTGGTACAATTATGGCAACTCTTCCACAAGGTACAGAGAAAATGTTATCCCTATATCTGTGTATTTATATTTAGCTGCTTAGAAAATAGATACTACTACTTAATTTCCCATATATTTTACCAGTCTAACAAACATATGATTAACAAAACTAGACAATCAAAATTACAATGAGTGTTGAAAATTCGCCCTTCCGCTATAATATATTTTTAAAGCCGTTTTTGAAAATTATTGACAATTGTCTCACATTTGATTATTGTAATTTCGTATTAGATTATAGAATTATGCGAAAAATTAATCTTCTCAGGTTATAAACTTTGAATAAATGTACTTTATTAATGGGGAACGTATATCGAATGTTTTCTCTTTGCGAGATTTCTAACCTAATTAAAATCAATGCTCGAGAATCAAAAACGCATTGCAGGTTGATCTGACTATCATTTCTCACCTTTTCTTTAAACCTATGATTATGTAAATTAAAACGGACAGCATACTTTGTAATACAATATAAATTCTAGATTGATTTTTATATCAAATTAAATATTAACTAGATTTTATTTGTAACATATCCGCATCGTATTTGTACGTACAGACATAGTCTGACTGCAGAGACAAAGTAGGACTCCCCATAGACAAATGTTACACTAAACAGTAACAGCTTAACACGTTCGTCGCTGACAATTAGACACTAAAATACCCACATAATTAAGGCAATTTAATTAATTAAAATAAAACTAAAAAGTTCACATTTATCATAGGGGATGACATTAGAACTCTTTCGTATTTAAAAAATTATAGCCGAATCCATTTTGCTCGAATATATTAGAATTCAACAAACAAAAACTAAGAATAACGTATATATATAGAAATCACACGCAATGTGCATATCTCTGGCGCGAGCTTTCGTTCAATGACAGTACTTCGGCGGATGACACTGCCGTAGTGAAAGGGATAACAAGCCTTGAATGAAAGGTACATTTCCACTTTACGACAACATAAAGTGCACCATGAAAAACCATGTTGCACCTTTGAAGGAGAGGCTTCGATCTTTAAATGTGATGACAGATTCAGTTGCGAGATGAATCCGCCGACGATTTTAGAACCGTTTTAATTACTATCGTCGCTTAATTAATATTTGTTTCTAACGAAACATCGCGTGCAAGGCGCACGTGAATCTCTCTTGCCGCGACCGTTTCCCTAGCTATACGACTTCCCGTGCCCCAATTATTTTCGAATCGTTGATTTCGGGGGAATATCTCTAATAAAGTGATTGCGTAGCAATTTCTCAAGCGGACCATCGCACGGATCCGGGCAAAAGTAAAAATTCGATTCAACTTTTCGTGTTTTATTGGCGTCCGCGCGTTCACGGTAGTTGCGAGCTCATCGAATTGGCAGCTTGTTCACCGGCGATTCCCACAAATCACAATTGGTTCGGCGACGCGGCGCAGGGTAACTAGATAGAGAAAGAGAGAGAGAGAGAGAGAGAGAGAGAGAGTAAAACGGTCGAACGTTAAAAGTGAACGCGTCGGGGTAGCCGCCGTGAGAATCGGCGGGCTGTGCCGCGAGAATCGAGGATTTTTATGGACAGAAAAAGCTTTCTGGATGCGTCGGCCATAAGTCAGCCGATACACGTTCACGGCGAACGCTTAGATAAGTTAATTACCCTGAGCAGCATAAATAACAGACAATCGCGGCTGATAACGAGGATGCACGACCCTTTTATACGCGTCGCCTGCCGCGCCCTGTCTCTGCGCGACACTTTTATATTTCGAGAATCATTCCGTGGTTTATACCAGTGCGTTATCAGATACGCGTTTCATAATGTCCACCCCTAATCGGGCCGTTCTTTTTTTCGACCACTTTTAAACGGTCATTGCCAGGACGATTCTCTCCTTTCTACTTCTGCCTACTACCCTGCCGCTGGTTTTTTTTCCCCCCGGTTGCTGTTTATCGAGGCGGGCGTACCTCGCAAGCGCGATAAGCCCGGAACGTTAGAATTACCGAGAATATACCTGGATGATCCGAACGACGCCATGAAGTCCGGCACACGAGGGGCATTATGTGTTTGTTTGTCCATTTCACGAGCACGCCGACGCAGTAAAGGATTCCGAGCTGTTCCCAGCGTGGAAAGTTTTTCTTTTGTGGAATATTTTTCTTCTATATGGTTGACATTGTTAATAACGTTACAATGCGTTACCGGAAATGTGGTGTTGAGCGTTGTTCTTATGAGTATCATCAGCAGTCTACTTAGAATCACAATTCTTTTCTGAGAAGAATATTCTCAGTTGTTCAAATATCTTAAAGCGAAACAGTATTGAGATCTCATAAATAATTGGTAGACATACTGGTAACAATAAATTGAAAAATATTCGTACATATCCGATAAAACTGGTTAAGGCTTTATTAGGAAGCCTATTCAATTACTTTTCAATGATTGAATTTTGGCTAAGAGTGGATCGTTAATAATTTTAAATGATCTTGTTACATTATGTTAATCTCAATAATTTGATGTTATTGTTTCTGTAGAAGTTTTTAAGAAATTTTTATCTCCTGACATTGATTTTAACCATTTGTGCTCGCGTACTAAGGCATTCAAAAGGTTCAAAAAAATTAATTATATAATATCTTTGCTCCTATTTTTCAAAAAACTGTTAAAAGCGCAAGTATTATACATACAAATAGTTTCAATTGTAAAAATCATATCAAGTTTAAGATTCATTAGGTCTGGATTTATTTAAAACATATAAAAATACACAAGATGAGCGTTTTATTATCGCCACAAGTACTAAATGAAACCATTTTAACATACATATGATATACGTTTTCTCACGACGTAAATCACATTAATAATTAATTTATACGAAAATCTTCAGGAAGCATTACGTAATCATTTGTCTCTTAATTGAGAGCTATAGAACTGTTCATATTTCACAAACCCCTTCATTTCATCTCTCAATTAAGAGACAAATGGTTATGCAATCATTATACTGCAACTATTTAAATTTCATTCAGCAGGCATGATATAAATCATCAACTTGTACATACGGTTTTCTTTACATACATTTATAGTCTAGAGGCACAGAAATTGCGACATATACCTTTCTCCTCCGATCTCTGCACAGAAACTAACGTTCCAGAACACCATAAGACCATTCGATGCGAGACTCTTTAATATCCAGATTCGACGCAGCTTTGTTATATCTGTTTGGCCCACTGGGCGATCGTCCATGGTATCCCATAACTCCGAAGGGAAAAAATGTTCGCCGGCAGCGTTGGTGGATCGTTAGGGCTCACACGGAGCTTAACGCCCCGGCATAAGTTAGCGGGCTTTAACAACAGCCGGCCGGACACGCAGTCGGATCTAATAAAAGTTGGTCAGCGTGAAACCGCGGCTTTAACGAGAGAGAGTCCGGGGATCCTCTGGTACAGGCGGCGGCGGCGGCGGCAGAAGGCGACGCGTCGGCCCCGGTTCCAGCTTATTAAAAGTGAAACGGCCTTAATAAACAAGCTTGCGAGAGGTCCGTCGGACCGTTCCACAGGGGGTGGCGTGACACAAAATTTCCAGCGCCCCCGTATCCCGGCCGGAAACGGGCGTGAAAAGCACTCGATACCGGGCGACGATTACACTTGGCCTCGTTCACCATCCCTCCCCCCCCCCTCCTCCTCCCTCGTAACCCCTTGCAACCCCTTGCAACACCCTCCTCCACACGCGTCGTCGACCTTTTTCGGCGGCTCTTCAACCGGGCCGGGTTTCAAGGGCCGAATAAATGGCAACGATCATTTCGCCGCCACCTTTATGACGCTCTACGATTTGTTTATTCTTCGGTGCCTCCCTCGACGCTCCGTTTAACCCAGACCCTCGATTATGGCGCGATTTAATTGCGCGGACCGTTTACGCTCTTGTTTCCACCCTTCCAGGGCGAGCTACGAGGGATTTTTACTCCGAGACGGCTCGATTAGAACTGTTTTTTTCGGCAATTGTGTACTCTGGTTTGGACACTGTCTTGGCGGCTCAGATTTGATTGTAGGAAAATATTTGAAACACTATTCTAATCGTTGTTCTACGTTTTAACTAGTTCATGTGTCGTTCGAAAATACTGTACCTGTATCTGTGGTATGATATAATTTTGTAAGGTTCGGGAAGAGATGTTATAAAAACTTTGTAAGAAATAGTAATTACAAAATTCATAAAGGAGTACGATAAGAAATAAATAATTTTATTTGTTAAAGGTATTGGGAAAATAAACGTTTCGGAAGTATATTTTGCTAGTAACTATGTATGGTTGTTCGGCGCTGAAAGGGTTAACACGTTCCGTGCCATGTGTACCGCCGGTGGTACATGCAGTCATATTTATTTAATGCGCTGAGAACATATATTTTATGAGAAATGTAATTCTGTAAAATATATTTCAACTAAAAAAATGATGCATTTTACAAAATCCAGTATAGGACCAAACACATAAGTTTATTTATTTGTTATATATACAATAATTAATAATTACATCTAATATATCAATCCTTAGTCAAAATATCAAATGGCCTGAACGACAAGTCAGGCAAGAATGGCTTGGCACGGAACGTGTTAAATAATGTAGCATCTAAAATAGGAAACGGATATATACGAAATATAATATTTTCATTTTGGTAAGTTATTATAATCCATTTATAACAATAATTATAATGCATTTACAGCATTATAGGGGTGAGTCATTTAACTGCTTCATCTTGATGTTTCCTGTAAACTACATGTTGAATAGAAAAATATTTGGAATAAAAGTTGTTTGGTACACAACAATTAATTTCTTCCTGTCTCTATTTTTCATCAACATATGACTTCTTTAACCGTAATGTGCAACATTGAGTCATGATCTTCGAAAGTATAATAAAATATATAATATATACCCTGTGTATACGTTCTATTTTTCTTGTTTAAAACAATTTTATTGTATCAAACCAAAATAGTTTGTTTCTCAGGAATAAAACGCAAAGAAACAGACAGTTAGTATGATAATTATAAGGTACCTTTTGTGCACATCAAGTATCAGAATTCTTTAAATTTTAAAACCCATGAAAAATACAACTATGCAATAAAATAGAAATACAGTAAGTCCTAAAACATATTTTGGATTTTGAATTGAAATAACTTCGTTCGCAAAGAATTAATTATCGTCGCCATTACTCGGAGAATACTCCGACGAGTTACCCAGGATAATAAATAATCGCCGTCTTCGGGTTTAAATAAAATGGGCGCATTAATTTCGGAAGATATTTCGAAACGGCGTATAGCGGCGCGAAGAAGATATATACTAGAGAAGACTTTATCGAGATCCGACAAGCGTTATCAACCCTCAGACGCGCTCCCTCGAATGTTCATCCCCCGCGGGTTGTTGCATGATTAAAGGGCCTCGCGCCGAACGAGATGTGCCCGAAAGACTTTTCAGCCGGCTTTCGATATTTATGACATGACTTGCCGTTCGCGCGGCCAACTCACGTAAACGCGTTATAAGTATTCCGCTTGTGTGTCCTGGCCCTTCCATCTACCCTTAACGGTGCCTCACTTTTCCACCCCACCCGTGCCGGTCCCTTTTCCCAAAAGAAACAAAAACCTGCTGGTCATGGCACAGCCAACCTTCGCTAATGACATTACTTTCAAATGATCGACACTTCATCGACTATGTTTTCGACGAAACGTGTTCAACAATATCGATTTCCATTGACAATATGCATTCATCGACACTATGATAAAGCATCGATTTGACATAATCTTGACATCACCTGACCTGACCTACATGGCCTGGTTTAACTTCGAATAATGTACTACAACATGACTTTACGTGACCTAACGCAATTTAACGTAACCTAACGTAACTTTATGTGACTTTATGTAACGTAACGAAACCTAACCTAAGGTAAGCTAATTGAATCTAACCTTGGATCCTGACCTAATCTTTCTAATCCTCCTGACCTAATCTCGGCCTAATCTTTATCGGCCATAACCTAATCCGACCCGATCTAAGTTAGCCTAAAATAACATAATCCTGACTTAAGACAGACCATACAAAGAATAAGTCTCGATGAATATACGAGCGTGTTGATGATTTTGTAGTATTGGTGAATGTATGCATGCTGTCGATGAAACTCGATGTCGATGAACCCGTATCGACGAAAACATAGTCGGCGAAGCGATTGTCGATGATTTCAAAGTAACCCTCGCTGATGATGAGCCGCTTTACGCCGAACTGCGGGTTCTGTGCACTTACGGCACCCACGGGCCAAATGCAGAGTTTCATTCCACTTGTAACTGTTACTTTCTAACTGTGGGTCAGTATTATGCTCTCCGAGTAGATTATAGTCAGCTTAGGCACGGTACCACCTTCTAAAAGAGACTCAATTTCGTTATAACTTCATTTAACCCTTTGTACTCGAAGCCATTTCAACTGTAAATCTGAAATGATTTTTCTGGCTCAGTAGTATTTTCATTCTATGAAACAAAGTAACTTGTGACTCATATCAGCAATTTCACTGCTTAACAATTTCTTAAATCTAAACTTTGTTATGATAAAAATTATCTTGGGACGTGATAGAACAATTTCATTGGTGCCTCAGAGTCACCACTCGAGTGCAAAAAGGGTTAATTCCTTTACGTATTATGTCGAGTATGAGTATCACTCGATGGAGATTTCTAGTAACGAGTTGCTAAGTATGAATGCTATTCTATTGTTTTATGCAGAAACAAAATTCTGATCTCTTGCAATCAGTATTTCAATATTCAAGAAAATTTGGGCTCATGGTAGGGTAAGTGTATTATTAATTACTGTGCACTCATTTCTTTTAGTTACTAAGTAATAACACTGATTTTATTTATATTTAAAAACAACATTGTTAATTTGAAGGTATTGAATTTTTTAAATAAAATTTGAATCGTAACTTTTATAACCGAGTGAAAAATTTTATTTCTTAATACCTATAAGATGAGGAAACTTTAAAAAAATGTTCAAAAACAGTACTTTCATCTTATATTATATAATACTTTAAACAATTTATACAGTAACTTTTAGTGACGCTATCGAAGCAAATGGTTAAGAAACTAGTAAAGAACTGAAGCATATAACTTCTCCTTTCATCAAATTGTTTCAATCGAAAAGCTTTGAATCACTATAACTGTGATGAAAATACTGCAACAAACGGTTAAGAAGATAATAATGAAACAATTTCGTTCCAGAATTGTATCTATTTTCCAGCATAAATTTTTAAAATATCTTATATTGAATATATTAACCATTTTTCTTATTTACTTCAGTAGTTCAGTAACTTCTCGGAGCAGTTTGCCCGTTCTAATGAAAATGTCGCTTCGGATGGATCTTTTAAGAAATTGTATATTCCTAGAATTGAATCTTAACGTAGAAAAGACTCGCGAATGGAACAGATCCTGCAATTGAAATTAGGAAAACCTAAGTTACAGAGCCGGTTTTCAAGCGACGAAAGGGGAGTTAAATAATGAAGTAATTGTCGCTTCGCTGGTAGAACGAACACTCTCGTCGCTCACCGGGTAATAACACATTACACCGGGACGTTTATATTATGCCGGTGATACTTGCGTCAACGAGTTTTCGTTGAACGCTCGTCGGCCGCGTCGAGAGCCGCGACGGAAGCAACCTATCGCTAATGGAAGTCGATGGGTTAATTGGTGTGTAACGTCAATTAGCCGTGCCCGGACACGATTATACCAGGCCCGATTTTCATTCCGCCTATGATAATTCGTGCATCGCTTTGACCGTGTTAATTACCGCAGCGCGCGAGCAACCGCTCTCAAAGTTTCTTGCTTAAACTAGTTAAAATTTATGAAAAGACGCGTAACAGGAAATACCGAGAATTAAATTCATGGCAATAATTTACACTGAATCTACCAAGTCCTAAAAGTACATCCACCATTTTTATTATATGCCACGTTAGATATAACAAACTTATTCTATCAATTCCTATGGAAGTGTCTTTATAATTTCAGCGTGATTATACTAGAAATTGGTCATTTTTACGCCATCATAGGTTTCATACAATCTTCGAAGTGCTGAGGAGCTTTTACTTTAAGTTAACATTTCGACGAAGACAAAACGACCTTCGATTTTTTAAATATTTCGTTTCATTTGAAGAATTGCTACTGTACACATCTTATCGTGTTCTGTAAAATAAGATTCAACTAGCAATTGATTAAAAAGTGAACTTTCCTAGAAGTCTGTTCCACTGTTCCCGAGTGCTAAATAAACCCGAAAATAAATTGGAAAACGCAGCAACGGATATCTGGAGTAGTACACACGACCTTTTCCATTGTTCTGGACCACAGAGTTCATCCCAGATGTGGGGGCCCATATTTTATAGTACGTCCTGTACAATGGACACACGTGTTCCAATGCCACATGAATTATGGTGGTACGTCGTCTCGACGTGTAAATAAATTTCTCGCAGCTCGAATGGATAATTCAAAGCGGAGCTGGTAAGTCCCTTTCCGCTTCTGTCTTCCGCTGCCGAGCAACGCTTTCCAGCGGATTAGGCTAGACTCGTGTTCATGCCGCGATGGAAGCTTTAAGAGTGTCGATCAGGACAGCAATAGGAAGTCAGAATTATCGGCAAACTATAAGTGACGGGTCAGTTTGAATCGTTTAACGTTGCGCGAAAATCCTTTAGAAGAATAATTATAATACAATGTAATTCTGTTTAAAAAAAAAAATGGAAAATTCAAACGAGTGTAATGAAAATTGAACGATATAATAGACAGCATAAAAATTCTTTTACGAAAATGACGAAAATAAAAAGTATCGTAACTGCCACAGAATTTTCAAAAACAGCTTTTGGTGTTGAACATTGAATCGTTTGCTCGTCAATAAACTGCCAACTTTTACGGGAAATAAAAACTGTCAATGTTAATTTTCTGAACCTGATGAAAAGGACTCTCTTTTAACATGTATTACAGTTTTGCATTCGTCCTGGTCATTTTTGTCACCATTGCATAAAATCCGCAGGCTATTCGTCAAAAACAAGAATGAAAAAAAACAATTTATTGCTGACTTTTATTCACGCGCGCGACGCAAATGGGTCGAAACGATGCGTCATTACGAAGAAACGAGATTTATTTCGTCTTTCGGCAAGGACCGCGAAGTTGCCCCGAAAGAGCAGAATGACCGGCGCGACGGTCTCCGGTTTCGAAGATAATTAAGTCAGCCGGTCGATGAAATTTATTTAGCAGTCATTCCTGGAAGCCAAACGAGCGTGGTCATTAACCGGTGCAAACATTTTTCCGTCGTCTGCAGGAGTGCGACCCGGTAGATACAGTTTAAGTGCGGCCAGGAGCTGCGCACCGGTGATCGATCGTGAAAAGAACCAATCCCGTGGAAACGAGAGAGCGAAGCGAGAGAGGAACGAGAGAGGAGCGAGACTGCCGCGGCCGTTTCTGCTCTTCCGCTCGAACGTAATTTCGATCTATATACCGTAACAACGTATATAATGTAATCAACGGTGAATCGAGTTCCTTTAAAGTCGGCAAACCGCGGCGCAACGGAACGGTCCGCTGCCTTCCGCCATTGTTGGCCGATCTCACTCTCTCTCTCTCCCTCTCTCCCTCTCTCAATCTCTCTTTCTCTTGGTCTTCTTCCTCGTGTCTCGCGATTTTATTCCGAAGAAAGTTGTTTGCCTATCGAGTACAATATTTCAGAATTTTCTGATCCCAGAAAACGTAGTTTTCTAAATGTACTGCGTAAATTGCTGCCGTTATTTGTTACGTAAATGCAGGTTTTTGGATCCGCAACATTTATTACGCATCACTCGATGACAACCAGGATAGAGAACAAGTTGTCGATCAACTAGCGGACTCGTCAAAGATATTACTGACAAGGGAACGTATGTAATCCAGTTACACTACATTTTGATTACTATATTAATTACATAGATCCTTCCTTCTCTCTTATAGATTGTCGCCTACGTAAACATTTGTTTAAGTATTTTGGAAACTAGCTGGGACTAATTGTGATGCATACCACGAGTGCGGAAGTTTTGTATCAATCTACGAGGTCTGTAAATTAAGTAATGAGACTGATTTTTTTT
>NC_135778.1:20297964-20307354 GCF_028453695.1 Augochlora pura | reverse complement strand
GGCAGGTATACAAGCGCGACGAGGGACGAATTCCTTCACAAACGAGAAAGTTAACGTCGGACGCGCGGTATCGTAATGATTATAGCTCGTAAAGCGTGCGAACTCGCGCATAAGCCTGGCCAGGAACAGACGAAACTACCGGTAGGAACAGGCCAGACCAATATCCGTGCTTTGCCTCCTAAGTCATGCGTTTAAATTACCTTATTATGAGGAAGGGCTGTCATAATTACGGGGCCAGGGGGTGGAAGAGACGGCGAGGACTCCACATCGTCGCGTCGCGCCGCCCCGTGCCGCCAGAAAACGGGAGTAGGATGGGCCACGAGCAAGCAAGCAAGCAAGCAAGCAGGCAAGCAAATCGAGCTAGAGTGATAGAGTAATTAACACCCAGTCAACTCCAGACC
Organism: Augochlora pura; assembly: GCF_028453695.1. Classification (NCBI taxonomy): domain Eukaryota; kingdom Metazoa; phylum Arthropoda; class Insecta; order Hymenoptera; family Halictidae; genus Augochlora; species Augochlora pura. The sequence continues at coordinate 20,306,953 of NC_135778.1, read as the reverse complement.
GTCCCAATAATTTCCTATCATCCCGACCGACTGACTACGCGAAAACCACTGATGTGTCCCGTGACACCCAGGCGCGGGGCATGCTTTAAAATGAATGGGGCACATATCGGCGATTCCCTTTGACGAACTGTACACGGTTCATCAGCTGTGAAATTAAAAGCTAAGGAGACAAAACGGTGTACGGTTACATTTTAATTACATTTCACTTTTTGATGAATGGGAGTTTTAGTCGTGTGTATGATATTAATCCCTTGCACTAGCATTTCTTTGACAATTACCTTGATCTAAACTTAATCCATAATAATTTCAGTGATGGTGCGAGGTAAAAATTAATTTTCGAATCTGGGAGACACGAGTAACGTAGCAGTCAAAGTGTTGATGATTTCAATGAGATAAGTACTAATAAGTCGATACTCATAAATTCTTTTAATTTTGTCACAGTTTTAAATTATAACCGACTATGTTTGCCATAATTGTCACGAGTTTGTCCCGTATTGTAGTGTAAAAGGTTAAATAGCTACTCAACTATTTCCTGAAATCACTAGAATCTAATTGAGTTTAATATACAGTTTTAAAAAAACCTTTTTAAGGACACAGTAATGCGCTCGAAAACGAGTATGAATAGTTTGTTAAATACTTGTGTTCTTTACATATTTCAACGATGAGAAATCCGTACTTGTAGATCAAAAAATTATTTAACTTGTCTAAAACTTCAGCCAATACTTCGATAGGCACAGTAATTAACAAACACTTATATCAACGCCTCGTAAAATTCAGAAACAGCGTAGTGACTCTGTGGCTTTGAACAATGTTTAATATTTATACAGTTGCTAAAAATTTAACTCTAATTTACAGTTTCTAGAATTTAACTCTAAAGTATAATACCTTAACAATAAATTTGGTTAGTAAGGAACTTCAATAAATAACTACGTAACGCCCTAGGTAAAGTAATCGGTTTTAAACCTATACGGTTCGTATCTAGAATAGTAAATTTGTATGTAATGTCCCTTGTTGGAAAGATAACAAAGAAAAGCGTAGGACCGATTCCCACCGACCACCCATGTTAACGCCCTCGCAGAAATGGGGTAAACTCGTTCCCCTTATTGGCAGAAATGATCCCTTCCTATTAGCCGCAATTTTCAGGAAACGAGGGACTCGAGCCTGGCCGGTTGTAAGCAAACAACACCTCCTGACTACGTCATCCTCTCACTCCCCCGTGGTCTCCACCTAGTCTCTTTCACATTGTTTCCATTCCAAACTTTTGATTATTATTGGCTAAGTTACGTGCTGAACAAGAGATGTGATTAGATTAGATAGGACGGACGACCGATCCCCTTGCCCCTTGCGTCGATTAGTTTATTGGCCTTCTTGTTTATCAATAGAAGCGGGAGAGCAAATAGGAACTACAGTCAGTCCCACAAGTATTCGTACCCTCATTGCTTATAAGAGAAATTTGTTGCAATCAAGGGACGCATGTAAGATTTTGCATTAAACTTTTTCTTATGAATAAACACATGTTTAAAGTTTATTTATACCAAATTATAACAAAATTGATTAACTAATAACAAAAATATATTGATTTTACTCCTCGTAGTATGTAATAACAGTCCCCGAAAGTATTCGTACCATTCTTAGCAGAGTCGATTTTGTTTTGTTACACGGTCATTTCACATCAAAAATCATTTCCACAGTTGACAATCGGTTGGATAAATGCCAACAAAGTAGTCCAGTTCGAAACTTTTTCAGATAACCATCAATAATCAGAAATGAGTCGAAAGAAGTCCGCGACTACTCTACAAAGGGGTAATACATATAACTTTTAAATTACGCCAAGAAGGTAAAAGTTATGTTGAGATAGTAAAAATAGTAGACAGAAGTAAATCAATGACTTTTGTGGACTGTAATTACATACTACGAGGAGTAAAATCAATATATTTTTGTTATCAGTTAATCAATGTTGTTATAATTTGGTATAAATAAATTTTATACTTGTGTTCATTAAAAATAAAAAGTTTATTGCAGAACTTTAAATGCATCCCTTGATTTCAATAGATTTCTCTTATAAGCAATGACGGTACGAATACTTATGGGACTGACTGTACTTATTGCTTTGTCCTTCGACAGAAATTGTGCCATCTTCTCAGCAACGGCCAGCACCTCGATACGAACAACAAAAAGAAATAACAGTATTTCCTTCTCACAATGAGGAAAATGTGACGCCACTATGATACTTTTCACTCATTTCTTTTTGCCTGAAAAGTGTTCTCGTTTAGTAACAGAAAAGAATACCACATTTCGGTATTATAAGCTGAGAGAGAGAGAGAGAGAGACGCTGTGTGTGTACGACATTTTCCTAAATGTCGAAAAAGCCGCGGTTAAGATAAACAGAGCGAAAACGGTATTTTTTCGAATGTAGGAAAGCCAGGTATTACAGAATGCTTTTGATATCGCGTTTACTGGTTTTTTGCTGTTCGCTGAGCTCGTTACATCGATCGTTCGCACAGTCTTTCCCGGAGACGTGTCGCGGGCGAAACAAAAGTTCACGTTTTCCGCAATGAAGATTCAGGGAAAACGAGGTCTAGCGTTTCGGAAATTTCAGTCGCTTTTGTGAACGTATTAAACAGAGCCGTTTACACGGTTACACGGGCAACGTGTGCGCTGCAAACGAGGGAACAAGGGCTTTAGTTTTCACGCCCCGGGTCACACGGTATCGACTTTTTCGACTGTACGCGATTCCTATATCACCGAACTCTGCGACCCTTTAAGGTTCTATCCTCGCCAGTAGCGAATCATCGATATCGGGTTTTCCGAAACCATCCTAACCGAAGGTATTCCTTGGGTAAGTAAACGTCGAAATTAAGGAATATCTGCACTGAAAAAATGCAATATTCGACGGGGCGGACGACATCGGCTCTCAAGATGGAAATTATCTAGGCCAGTTACCCAAGTATTTGCATCAAAGTATGCATATATGGATCGTGTGCCGCGGCGCGCCTGATTTTAATGCACCTTTGGCGTGCAAGAAATTCTCTGAAAATGAACGTGAATATGGGTTATACTATACTAACATCCTCACTTTAATTATGTAGTCTGCGGGACAGGGTAAAATGAGCCATTTCGAATTTTCTGCTTCTCAGCTACTTGTTACATTGGTTTTTAACAAGTCCGTTCATGCAACTTTTGCGAGAGTTTGCGGTATGTTTTCCGACAAATCCAAATCAATGCACACCGAGTATTAAATTCATCATCGAAAGTACTGTCCTCTAAAGTGTCCCTAGGCGTTCAATGATATAATGCAGACACGTAACACAAATTGGCAACTAAATCGCCCAATAAATTTCGTTTACTACAAAATCTCGACGGTGAGTGCTAACGTTCCAATATTTCAGATATTACGCGACGAGTTTTCATTGTCACAATGCATTGCATGCAGCTTTACATCATTGTTTTCCAACTTTTCTGTTTCAATTCTCCCGTATTTTTATTGCAGCCGACAAATGTTTTCAATGTTTATTGCAGTGCCATAATTTGTATATTTCTCCATATTCACAATAGTAATTGGTAACAAAAATACATTTCAACCGCCGGTACATATGATTAGAATAACATTTTCAATTCATGCTGTTAAAAAGATCCAACACTTTCTAATTCAAAGGAACAATTGCAATTGCTATGTCTTTGGTTTGTTTATTCCTTTACTTTGACCATTTCTTAATAAAACAATTTCATACGTCTTACTCGATAAATATAAAATTATTTATACCGAAAAACAAACCAGCGGCTCAGCATTTGGCCATCCCACAATTACTGACTCCGCCAACCACCAATCTCATAGTTGACGTTAGCAGCACATCACATATCCGTTTCGAATCTGTACAAAGCTACTTCCGCGTTTCTGTATAATGCAAGGTTATAGTAGACTTCCGGTAAACAAATTGCGTTGCGAAAAATCAGCGAAAGATCCTAGCACGAAGGAGTGACAGCACAGTATGTTAATTCGCGGCAGACCGTGGAAGAATGGCGGCTCGCATAAAGTCGGCCGGGGTAGTTCCTCCGGCTGTACGCTAACTGATACGAATGGTTTTCGCAGGACGTCAGTATGCTAATTTTAACTGCTCGAGCATAATACGGCCCCAGCCATACTTTCCATCCGCCGTTTCCGCACGGCCACTAATTCCTATAGCTGGTTCGCGGGCCTGTCTCTTCGAAGAGGGTGGAAAGGGGTGGCTTGCACCTTGCAATTGATATATACACCCCCGCGGAGGAGGCCGCATAACGTGTTCCCTTACGGGTTCGTGGATGGGAACAGATACAACTTCGTGGCCCGGGAGTCGCCGGGAGACACGTAGGTATGTCCCCGTGAGTTTATGAGAGCATAACTTAAGGACAAGTATGCGACGAAGCACGCGGAATTCCGAACTTCTACTGGCGTCCTTCTCCGGCCCGTTTCGCTGGCTCTCTCCTTCCCGCGGGCTCTTTTGACTCGGCCCGACCCGGCCCGGCCCGAACGAACGATCCGCCACCCTCGCATCCGCTGCCAACCTTTCGTCCCGCCGCGCCGCTCTGCCCGCGTTTCCACACCTAACGAATGCCCTGCTGTGTCCCAGCCGTGCGCGGGCCACGTGTGTCGCGTGAACGTAAACACGCGACAGGTATATAAAGAACCGACAGATTTAAGGGCTGCCTTTTTTACGCGACTGGGAACAAAGGTTTCGCCAACACACGTATCCGAGTCAATCCCGACCCGACCTGTCCACCTTTGTTTCTGATTATTTTTTCCCTGTGACGTCACTGTGCCCCGATATTAACCCTGCGGCAATAATTCGGTATAACAGAGCCTCGTTTAACACTTTGACTGCCGCGTCCATCCCATCCGTGTGTGGGTGACGGAATTATTTGCTCAGATTTAGAAGTTAGCTTTTATGTTTGTTAAGGATTCTATAACGATTGGGTTTATGATGCGTACGTGACTTCCTGGATATTTTTGAGCTGCAGAACCTTTTTGGCAATTTACGTATTTTAAGCATCTGGCACCATAAACCAGGAGAAAGGACGGCAAGCGCGGCATCGGAACCTTGGACTTTCTCCTGGTGCTCAATAGCCATTTGACGTATTATAAACCCCGTGCACCGTGGAAATTAACGTACCAAAAAAGCGACCCTGTGCAGCTAGCGAATTTGGGAAAAACCCAAGGCATCGACCTTCGGAAACAACATTCCGAAGGGCGGTACTTGGTCTTTTGTAACTAATTTCTTATTGGCTGATAGGTGTTCGCCTCGTACGAAAAAGTAGGGATAGAAGTCTTCGTGGAACGCGAACAGCCACGAAGGGGACAGAGTCAACTCAAGAGTCAAATCGAGAGTCAAAAACAAAGTCAACAAGGAAACACGATAGATACCAGAGAGATGCCCGACGACGTTCAGGAACGAAGAGTAGCAGGGAATCCCACAGACTCTCAAAACCTTTATATGGCCATTGTGACCGCCATTGATTAATAACTTTGTATAGCCATTTGTGACGGCCGCAGCATACAACTTTAAGTAACTATCATCTTAAATAAGTGTTAATTATTTGTTAAAATGGAGCAAATAAATTTAATATCAGAGCGTGTTCATCGAACCAGCAAGAAATCATCTTAGCTCTAAACCAATGATCCTTCGAGCCGGATCAAGCTCGCTCTAAACAACGTTGCTGTACTGTATCTTTCTGATTTTATTAGGTTATAAATAATTGACTTTCCAATTTACTATTATGTAAGTCAGTATTTGAAATCGTATTAAATTTTAAAATTGAAGAAAAGTGGTCAGTTTCGACCTGTGACAGGGTTGGTAAAATTTGAATTTGATTTGCTGAATTGTGAACAGAATCGATCGAAAAATAAACTTGAATGCGAAAATATAAAAATATGGTCTACGAAAAGAGTATTCATGGTGCAAAAACGTGAACATGATTGTATTACGTGGGATGAGTCATTTAACTCTTTCACATTACTTTTTCTTGCGAACTATACGTTCTAGATTATAATGTTGCCATCGAAAGTTATTTGGCATAAAGAGAAACGTAGGCAAAAATAATTAGTTCTTGTTGTTTACACAAAATACGAAGACAGCTTGACAAAATATGGTGCAGTTACCGTACGATACACTATGTACAATTTAATTTGAAACGTTCTTTCTAACCCTATTTTCTTCATCCACAGTTTTCATTCACCCTCTATACGAAACCTGTGTCAAAGGTTCGGATAATCGAGACTCCACCCTAAATTCAAAGATATTTGGAAGAAACGAATAAATGGTTTTAGAGGCAAGCTAGGAAGGAAAGGAAAGGAGCAAGCGATGCTGCAGATGGCTGCAAGAGGCTGCTCTGCGAGATGCGCTGGCAGTTATCCGGCAGTACTGCATTAGCTTTTGTTTGTCGCCGAGGGAGAGGAACCGAAACTGGATCCCCGTGCGTCGCGAATGGGGTTATTCTTATTCTCTTTCGTCCGACCGGCACTTTTACACCTCCCGCGTGCCGTCTGCCGGCTTCCAAGCCCTGAGGTGTATCCCGATAAGCCACCGGGTTTTCCCGGGGCTGGCTCGCGACCGCCATATACGTCCAGCTGGTTAATTTCGCGCCGGTAGGGGAAGATTAACGAATGATGTCGCGTTGCTTTAACGAATGGTCACCAACGCTCGCCAAAACCTGCCCCCCTCCCCCTGCCAGACCATTCGCCCGGAGCTTCTACTCTTCTACATACTGATCCCATTATTGCGGGAGTTATCTTGGTTGAGGAGCAATTAGATCGCAAAATGCTAGGTTGCATTTCAAAATAGAAGCACTTCCGTGAAATAGTTCTCGTAATATTGTCGTTTGCCACGTGATAGAAATTCCTCGCTTCTGCTATAATTCATAACCTCCGTTATTCAAACTGCTATCGTTCGAGGTCTCTATTAGACGGATGTGTTTCACTTAAATTATTCACTCTGAAGCCATACAGAGATTGAGTTAGGCAACATGCGCACGTAAAGTAACTGTTTGATTCAAATAACTTTAAATTAGTTGATAAAATTTGTTAGTGCCCAGCACTAATATTCTTTATGACACGGACATACCTGGCCGGCTATTTTTGAGTTTAGGATTTTCGCTAACGGCTGGTAGGCAATTTAGATTTAAAATAATTTTCCTGCCAAGAGAACGCATACTTTATTGCATAGTTTTAGGATTTCGTTTCTCTCGGCCTCAATAGCCAAGACGTGTCATAAAAAAGGAAAGTTCCGAAGGGTGAGTCCCCGTAATTACACCTGGAGGATTTTCCCGTTAAAAGTCTTTGTTAAAAGAATCTTTGTTAAAATATCACTGTCGCCCCCACCTTCCATATACCAGCAACTTCCCAAAAGGACGCGCTAAGTCGCAGAGGGTGCCTCCTTGGAACAGACTCGCTGGTTGGTTATTGTTAAAATCATAGAAAACCAATCAGCGAGTATTAGAAATGCGTGAGAGGAGTAACAGTTTACCTCGACAGAGAACATTTTTTAGAACGACAGAGTTGGATTATATTTCGAGGACATCCGACCTCTTAGAGTTGGAACAGAATTTGAGGACCTCAGACCTCCATAGGAGAGGCTGCAAATGTTAGAGTGAGACAGCTTCAAGTGACCGTGGCATGATTGCCTAAGCACTGCAGTCCCTGCGTGGGACAGCCCGCGCGTGGCCAAATTTCTGTAGGAAGGAGTTTCCGTAATTTTCACCGTCACCGTTTTTTCCTTCATTGTCTGCGAAAAATCCTTTGATGCTCCAAAATACTCGACACATCTGTCTCATTCATTCCCTATTTTATGACTTTCACTCTCGACTATTCTGCCGGCGTACTAGTCTGGCTTTCGTCTGAAAATCCTTACACCGTGTTGCAATTTGGAAAATCTTTTTTTTCGCCAGAGCATTTCAGATTTCTTTAAAACATAGTATCCGTTGCTATGGCAATCGACACAGTCTGTGTGAACATCTTCGTGGAGAAGGTCAGTTTCGTTCGAGATTTCGTCGCTATAACTTCTCCGTTCTTTAAAATGTACACGTCGCAAGAGCAGTACCAGATATTGTTTGTCTATGCGCAATGCAAAGGGAACGCGACTGCTGTAGTAAGAAGATTACAACACCGTATTTGAAATTAATCGGCCATTTCCAGAGCCACACAAAATAACGCTGGAAACTACGGACCTGTGTCAATTGTTGAATAATTCGTGATCAGTGTGGAATAATAGTGCAGCGAAAGTGAAAGTTAATATAATATGTGCCGTTCTACATACGTGGATTACAACATTTACATCTGAATTGGTAAGGTTTTCATTAATAATATTTTTGAAATTTTTGACATTAATAAGAAATTCATGAAATTCTTGTTCGATGCTCGAACGTGGCTAATAGCTGATACGTGGCCCTCTCTCCTGACAGCGAGACGGGCTTCAGTCGGTTGGCTCGCATGCGCAGTAGCACGAAAAATCGTCCGTGCGCAGTTATCTTTTTTCATTAATAACTCGTTAAGAAAGCCGCGGATTGCATTTCAGCAAAGGAAAAGGTTACTTGAAATGACCTCAGGAAGCCCCCCCCCCCCATTTCCGGGAGTATGTATAATTTAGAAACACCCTGCATAGTACGAGGCTAAATATATAAGTTTTTTCGCCACTAAAGTCCGGTCCTATCTTTAATACAGTCCACACATATAACGTCACAATTCGTCGCTATTTTTGACGACGTCGTGACGCCCCAATCAAATTAATTTTTGGAATACTCTCTACGTAGACGAAAACTTCACACACGATCATTGCCTTCTTTTAAAACAATTTTTCGTAAAAGGTATTAATTAAAGAAAGCTATGTACACGAGTCAGTTTTTATAATAAATACCATACAAAGTAAGAGTCTAGTTTAGTATTTTATACTGAGAAACTGTTTTATTATCCGAAAACCATATACATATCTCTATGAGTAATGATTACCAAAGCAGTTATTAA
>NC_135778.1:20055671-20297464 GCF_028453695.1 Augochlora pura | reverse complement strand
AACGCTACAATAATATCGTGGGAATACGGAATAAAGCTATATGATCGATATTTTTTCGGATGAAATAACAGGGAAATATACTTATGTTAATTACAAATTAAGGACAGCATTCTTCAACTTTCTATGACACTCGCACATGGTTTTCTCTTTTTTTTCTCCAATTTTCTTATATATTCATTCACATTTTTGTGATAAATCACGACACTGCTTTTTCTTACTTTATTGCAAGACAAACTTTTGAAAGCACTGAATACTTTAATTAAACCTTACGGAGTCAAGAAATGGAAGTATTTTTATAAACAAATTAATACCGGATACCCGTTAAATAATTAATGAAATGTAATACGAACACAACATTTTTATTTTTTCGAAATAAGTAACAAATGTTATCTTAACTTTATTATGATTTACATTCATTTTAAGATTTATTCTAGTAAACATAAATCGTGTAATAGACGTCTCGTCGCTCTTATCAACACCTCAGCAACTGTCCTATGCCCATTCGATGCATTTAATACATCGAATGCACTTCCTTCTAATGTAGAGTTACTAAGAAGTTATATCAGTCCAAGTTTTTGCATTTTTTAATTTAGCGTTGTTGCAGCCATAAAATCTCTTTCACGGGAAATATTTGAATCATTATCTTAGTCCAAACATACATTATGATAAAAATCTTAAAAGTTCTAAATACGTTCAGTCTGGTCATCGTTATGAAGAAATACACGTTAACCTGTTTTTGCTTTCGGTAGCTATAACGCTAACAAATATATTGAAAATTGTATGCATTCTTATTAAAAAAGAGACAAGATTTAAACCGATAAAACATTCAGAAATATAAATGTGTTCAAGAATTAGAAACTGTCGATAATCTGCTATCAAAATATTAAAATTTTTTAGAAAATTTAGATAATTTATCATTAGCTACCATTAATAAGATGAATATCTATTAAGTAGAATTTTGTCGTAAATATTACTGTCCGTTGCTAAGAAGAAGTCTGTGAAAAAAGTCTCACGTTAACGTCCTCGCAGAGATAGGGCAAACTTTTCTCGTATTGGCATAAACGATTTCTTTTTATTAACCCTTTCGCTACGGGTGCCGTATATATCCGGCATCCAAATGATGTGTATACAAGTGCCATCCATAGTCAAAAATACAAAAATAATTTTGTATTTTAATAATTGTGTAGGTTCTTTCATATTAAAAATGTAAATATAGTTGTTACATTAGAGCAATGATTGTTTTATTCAGCACAGTTGTTATTTAAAACTAAGAAAAACGTATGTACAGAAATCACACGCATTATGCATTTCTGGCGTGAACTTCCGTTCAGCAACAGTACTTCGGCGGACGACACTGCCGTAGTGAAAGGGTTAATTCAAAGGAAATACAACACGGAATTTCCATGAAACGAGGGACTTGAGTATGGCCGATTAAAAACAAACAATGCCTCCTGACTCCCGTCATCGTCCTGCTCCCCGGAGATCGCCATTTTCGGTTAGAAGTACATCACAGGTGTGTGCCAGTGCTTTGTTTATATGTGTATGCGTGTGTATTATTCACGCGACCAAGGCGAGCGAGACACACGACGGAAATAAAGAGGCATAAAACAGTCGAAACAAAGTAAAACAGATGAAACAATTACAAGATGCGAGAACGTTGACTTATCCATAAAACATTAACTTGAGTTCCTTAGGATGAACACATGATTATTTGTAATTACTAACTCCTAGTTAGAATTTGACAACTTTTCATTGCATTGTGCAGCAAACGTGCTATACACTATACCCATACTTTATGTTTATATTGTATCATATGATTTTTGTAAACGGTTCTCGAACGCGTCTTAAATATGTGTTTAATATTCGTGAAGTATAAGTGAAAGTAACCGTGTTTTGCTCGTACAATATTACTCTCATGTTCGCAAGTTTGCAAATGTATTATTCGAGCACAGTCAAACCTGTTTTTGTGCGGTAGATAAGGGCCGCAGAAAAAAAATCGCACAAAAAAGATATTCAGAAACTTCATAAATAGTTGTAAGAAATAATTTTTCACGACATATTAAAGAAAATTTTTTTATGCGGTAGGGTGGGACCGCATAAAAAAAGTCTCACTTAGAAAATATGTCAAAGCTTCACGAAATAGCAAGAAAGTGCTTTCCAAACAAAATAAATACTACTACAATACTACTCGTCGTAGTTCAAATCGCGCATGTTTTTGCGATGAACTGGTTCGTAATCGCTTTCGTCACTTGAAGATACTACTACTTTTTTTTTAAATTTATTTACAATTTATTTTTTAAATCTCGCACAATAAAATCATATACGAAATAGTAATTTTCATTAAAATTGAATACAAATTCAACTTCCTTTCAAATTTATTCTTACACCTTACATTTTTACAACACTTCCTGTATAGAATAATATAATATTCTCTAATAGAATAATATTGTACATAGAAAATTCAATTTGTATTACGAACTTTTTTCTCGTCGAATTTTTTTTTGTCGATATTCATATACCGCACAAAGAAACGCATAAAAAAAGAGCGCACAAAAACAGGTTTGACTGTATATAATTTTTACGAATAACTTACGCCCTCGCGTACAACGTTAGGGACTTGAAGGTAATGTCGGAAACGAGAAAATGAAACACTACGTATACACTAACTGACGCCAAAGGCAAGAGCAATTGGTTGTTCGCTCCACCTATTTTTTCCTAATTTGTTTTGATTCCAGACTTTTGATTATTATTAGCTAAATTAAGTTAAGTCGATTAGTTTATTGGTCTTCTCATTGTGTACGCGGTTGTTGATCCGGCTTGTAAGACAAGGTTGTGTGTACGCGTTTGGTACAATGCCGTAGTGATACAGACGCTTCGTTGCTTCTATTTACACTTTATTTACAACACTGTACAGGTATAATGTTCGCGATTTCCGAATGTGTTCTGATGAATGTTTGCTTTGATCTGTCTTTCGTGTGTTCTGTCTGTTGTCACCTCGGTTTTCCGTTGATTGGTGTAGGGTAGTTTTTGGTGGAGGAAATGAAGCGTTTTTGATTGGAGGCGGGTGTGTCGCAAAAAACTTGGAACGAGGAGTGGGAAATTTGGTAGAAAGTTCTGGTTTGTGTCGTCTTCTTTGTTACAGTAAAATTGATGAATGGTTGTCCGTACAACGGTACTGTAGGTATGTTGCACGCGTTGTCCGTTCGTCGAGTCGAGTTTCGTTAAGTACCGTGGTCGTCAGGTGATTTCGTTCCTATGATTTTTTACCTATTGCCGGTCTATTCGCATGTATATGACATAATGACTAAGGGGATGGCTAGGCTCTTTCGACCTTCGGTGTTGCCGTCGCAAAGTAGGTATTACGAACAAGCAGGTTAGAGCGGAATAACCTCTTTGCCACTCTGTCGAAACGACCGACTTCTTCTGAGCAACGGCAATACTTATATTGTCTCATGTATTTCACCAACAACAGATTATACTATAATTAAATCGAAGAACCTAATAACGATCGCACGACGTTGCAACGAAATTATCGCAACGCGTTCTTGATAATCAGATGCAAAAACTGCATGGCTGCGGTTCAGTGGCTAGAATCTTCAGTCAGTAACCAGACAAAACGAGTTCTTTGTCTGATCATCGCGGAAACAGATTAGCCAAAGCCCGAAACTTCGGTTAACGCGAAGCTTCGAGGAGGTCACGGTGGAAAGAGGATCCTTCTCAGAACATTCTCAAGGACTAGTCTCGGAGACAGTCTCGCGTCGTCGAAGATTAAGCTAAATCCTGTGGACAAAGTGGCTCGTTGTCCCGTCCTTATCATAGCAATCGACTTCCTCGTGTACAAACACTAAGTCTCACGTGAACGTTTACGCTAATTTTGTCCCATTTCCAACCGGAGAGTTTTTTGGGGGGCGCGTATCTAATTATGCCGAGGCGTTGCGGCTTAGAGCCCTTTACCTATAAAGATTCTCTGCGAGATTAAGTACCGCGAGGCCTGCGGTAAAGACAATTCTAAGAGTCCTCTCTGCTTATCTAGTTTCTAATTAAAATGCGACGTTATTTGTAAATAGATAAGAAATACTCATGCATGGTCGATTTTAAAAAAATAATACAATAGAATATAAAATTGGTTTCTTTTTGTTTATTTATTTATTTATTTTTGCGTCTGTTTAATAGCGATTAGCGGACACTGGTTGGATTACAGGCTAAGAGTTATATGCGAATGTAATGTAAATAATAGTTCTCACATTGTCACCTTAATCTAGGTTCCTTTAATTACGATATAATTTTACTCAACAATTTAGTTTCTTCTAAATACAGACATAACTTTTGTTGTGTGCTTCTGGCTGCTCAATTTAGCTTTCTCCTGATACTGTCGTACTGTAAAGTCAGTGTTACAATTGTTCGAAAATTATTTAACAATTCTTCAAACCAGGCGTTCAGGGATTATTGCACCATGCTTTATCCTTAGTCGAGTTAGTACAACTTTTCTTTCTTAATAAAAATACATATATTGATAGAGATTATTTTACTTGATCAAAATATAACTTGTCAACAATGTTGTTGTTCTTTGGAATTTATGTATTTCAGTGTTTGAATAACTCGCTTTATAAATCACTGATTAGAAAGCTAAAATTGTTGACAGAAATACAGAGGTTCTCTTGTGTTATTATAATATTTTTAATTGCGAGATGAACAACGTAGGTACCATGAGATTCCTCCGCGGAGTTCAATAGCGTGTGTCCTGAGGGAATAAACTTTAGCGTTAGATATTAGAGAATATCTTTAGCGTTATTTGGAAACATCGCGAAACAATGGTAACAAATTGTTTTTCCTCTCAGATGGGTACTATATGTAAATTTATAGCGTAGAAAAAAAATTCTCGCAGCACCGATAATGCGCGGCCCGTCTCTTTATCTGGTGCGTTCTGTGTGATGTTTTAAAACCTCTGGAGGCCGCGATAACGGACAGCTCATTTATTCATTCGGAATCTCGCAATAACATTTCAAAACGGCTGCGATAAGGATAATTTTTCGACACTTTCGGTATCCGCGAACAACTATTTCGAGATCCTCGATGTGATACAAAGAAATAATTAGAAACCTAGACTATATTCATTCAGATCAAGTAGGCATTTTAAGATTTCACTGAAATATTATTATACTGTATTTCAGAAATAATTTATTTAAAACACAGGTTTTTTAACCTTCGTACTTTGATGAGTCTAACTCGCGATGGAGATTGTTAGTAATACTCTATTACGTACAAATTTCATGCCATTCTTTTAAAACGCGATTTCTCTTGTCGTCAGTTAATAAGTATTCAAACAAATATAAATATACATCTTCTTGTTTACCTAAAGAAATAATTGCAATTAGAACATTTCTGGTCATTGTAACGATGACAGTTATTGTGTATATTGTATTTCATGAATAATCTCCTCTTTAAGAGACGAATTATTTAAACAATTTGTATAAAAGTAAATATATGTATACGAAATTATATAATAACTATTCGAATTGTTAGCTCTGCCGAGTCCTGTAAGTAACTAGCATTTGTTGCTTTTTATAAATAACAAAATAGTATTTATTTAAATCTTTCCTTTCTACGCAATAATTTTCGTAATTCCATCAGTTTTGAAACAAAAATATGAAATATTTCAAGCAAAATATGTGAAACCAGACATTTTGACCGGCTTGGTAGATTCAATGTTGAAACTTTAGTTTCATTAAATACAAAAAAATAAATTACGTGGAAAAATAATACATGAATGTTGACTCAACTGGCATATAGTAAAACTTTTCTGCCTGCTTGTATTTCGTTCCCATTCTAGTGCGAAAGTTGCTTCGAACTCGCGCTCGTTATAATCGGAATAAAATTGTCCGAAACGTTTGGAAAATTGCTGTGCTCGTGCACCGATTCGAGGAGATTTAACAACGCTTCGGCAATCTTTCAGAAGCAGTGATAATAAGATTTAGGAGAGACACGGTGAAATTCCGGGGGCCGATCGGGTCCGACCACACGGCCGGATTCGACGTTATACGCGTCTCGCCAGAAGGGAAAATCGAACGGGAAGAAAAGGGACGGCGACTTCCGTTTCTCCCCTTCCACGATACTAATAGGAGTGTCACGAGCAGGCCGAACCTGTAATCCGTTCGCGCTAATTTCAGAGAATGCCGGGACCGTTGGATTTTATAAGTTTATCGGCCTTGCAGTCGATTGCTACTTCCTCCCCTTCAAAACTTTCGATTCTGGTTCGGTATGACCGAGAAATTTTTATTACGTTCATCTTGCCAAGGACAAATTTTTTTCGGTTATAGTTCGTACAGTATGGTCCATTTAGAGTGCAAGAAAAAAATTGTCTGCATCAGTTAATGAGCCTCTTAGTTGACAAGTGATGCGAGTTCCGTCTCTCACTATCGCGAAAATTGGACATTTGTGTAATGCTTTATAGAAAATTCAGAACGGTGTGTACCTTTATTGAACACGATAAAGTGAAAGAGTAATAGTTGGCATAATTAGCATAATTCATGGGAAAACCTTTTATTTGTATAAAAAAAGTGACTTACTTCATATGACAATTAACGTAGAAGTACTGCACACATTTTGAGGGTAGTACAAGAAAAGTAGATAACACCTTTCAATAAGCATAGTGTATATTATTACGTTAAGAATCTCATTGGTTACAATTTACATTAACGAAACTCAATGGTTGCTCGATTCTTTATTACTTTCTACATCTGCAGTACTTTCTTTTACTTATAAATATGTATCATGAATTAAAGGAATAAATTCCAGCAAAACCAGCATACCCTTCCTTTTAGCTACAAAAACGGGAATTTATTTAATACAATTACTTAATAGGCGCAAATGCTGTGCAAGGGAGTTCTTTAGTTAAATTCAACGGTAGTCCAAGTTTGTGTTCGGTGACGTAATGAAGCAAGTCCAAAAATTGGACTTAAGCCGCTATTCCAGACAATGTTACAGTACATTTAAAACTCACCCTTAATCGATGTCAACATAAAAGAAAATGTACACAATTTCATTTAGAAAATAAAATAATCACACTTAACATTGTCTATTCCTACAAATAACTATATTACATAGTTTTCGTTCAACTCAAATAAATTGTCAATTACAAAAATTATAAAAATTTTTAAAACACTGTCAATAAAACAGTCGTGTTGTCTCTATTCGTTTCTGTCATACATGCGTAAGATACTAGTTATTAATTAACCATAAGATCTGTCAATTGCTTTTCTCTGTACGATGATATTATTTACAAGAATAAATATTCTAACCAAGTATAAACATCAAATAATAGAAGAGAATTTAGTATTAGATCGGACAAATCTTACATTCGATTAAGTTTACTTTAACAGAATGGATTCTACTGTTAAGCATTGAAATATAACGAAGGCTTTTATTTGTCGTGAAATATAACGAATTATTATTTTACGTCGCATGAGAAATATTATGTGCTTAGATAAAATTAAACATTTCTTACCTTAAATGATTTATAACTGATTATAAAATAGAGAAGAAAAATATATCTCTATAATCTGCTTTCGATACATTCTCTTTTTCTTCCTGAAAAGATCGGAACGAGAGTGGTTTCCTTCGATTTATTTGCGTTGCTTGATTCTCTGTCGTGCTTTGTTTTCTATCGCCCTCCCTCAATTTGATGCAGGGAAATGGTAGGGCGAACAAAAACCGTCCGTTCAGCGTTCCGCTTTTATTTTATTCATACAGCATCGGTCGTGTAACCGAATTCGCTCGCTTAATTCTATAAATATTGACTTTATCGAGAATTGTTGGAGATGGAAATGACTAGGTACCGTTTGTCGGAGATCTGTAATGGACTGTACAAACTTGTATTCCAACCCCTCAGCGTCGTCAATTTCAATACTTGATCGAATGTGTGTCTTCAAATAAAGTCTCGTGTTATTATCAGTCGTATAAATCTCAAATAAACTCTGGAAATAACGCTCAGGGAAACGTAAAATGTATCGCGCCATTGTTCACAAATATTTGGTCAGTTTTCGGCGATGGAACAAACAATTTTTGGGGTGAGCTATTAGATTAATGAATATTACAAATCAGAGCGGGCAAACAGAATTTTTGGGAAATAAAGTTTGCCAACCGAATCAGCACAATTGTAATCAACGGATTCCGTCAACGAATTGCAAGTTTTCCGATTACATTGCAGTAGAAAACGTTGGTCGTCCATGTTTGGAAAATCGTCAGCGTTTGAACGGTTATCTGCCCCCTAAAAATATTTGTTTTTCATTACAGATCACAAAATTGTATAAAATAAAAGCAAAGCGAACGACGCGTTACCATTTCTATATAAATGGAACAAGAGCTATTCCGTGGTCTGAAAAAGCTTGGAGATCTAAATAGAAACGTAAATATGGTATCCGTTCGCCTTTGTTAATTGAAAAGATGGGAACGCGTACGGTAACGATAACGTATGCCAATGAAACGTACGGTAACGTAACCAAAATTCGGACAAACGAAATGAAATGAAATTTAGTAATAAAAAACGTCCACCATCTTTAACCCTTTCGTTGCTGCAGTCCGCTCCGCTAGAGTGACGCCACAGAACGGATTATTTATACTCTTGTATTACATTATATTACATAATATCATATTGTATTGTATTCTATTATATTATATATATATATCATATTTAAATAATATCATATGCCGATTATAATCGGAATCCATAACGGAAAGGTTAATTGTTTGTAGCTCATTGTTTCACGCCGCCCAATTTGGATGAAATTTGCAACATGCATATAAGCCACTAATAACTAAAAAATGTATTGTTTCGTTCCGTGTCCAGATGAAAAAAAATTGAAAAACACGAATTTAAAATTACCTTTCGGCATTCTCAGCCAATTGCAATGTTTAAAAAGATCACTCTTTGTCTAGCAATTATATCTTTCCCGTGTCTAAAAACAAATCAAATCGCTTGATCCAATTTGAAAAAACGTTATTTGATTTAAAATTGTGTGCACGTACGATGACGAGCAAAAGTGTATGCACGCGTCGCATGTATCATGAAAATGAACGTATATTTACCCACGCGACAGACGTATCAATCACAAATGTACTGTCGCGTGAAAGAAATCGCAGGCATCTCGCAAAGCGAGTGTCACGATAATTCTATTACCTACACGTGTTACCGTGCGAAAGAGGTCTGACGATTGATCGTCGAAGATTCGGGAAGCGAGAAGCGATCAGGTTCGTTCTAATGACGCGAAGCTACGACTCGAGGACCGAATAATGATGCCCGGCCATTACCACGGTGGGGGGGGGGGGGGCAGCTATTCGAGCAATTTGCAAGTTGGGACTGCTCGACGATCGACTTTTGCGGGGCCATCGATATCCGGCGACTTCGTTAGCCGAAAATTTGACGTCCTACTTGCGAGCGGGGCGCAACTTGTTCTCGGCCGTTCGCGCCGAGCCGATGAAAGCCGTTCATAGAAACGGCAATAAATTGCAATACCGTGTCGATGATACCGCTGATAGACGTTCGCGCGAGATTAAAACCGCGACCGGATAATCGCAGCCGCATTGGGGACCCGTTCCTAAGAGACGGCGCATTTAATTAACGCCGCCGATCAGCGGATTCGCGGGATTCCCGGATAAAATTGACATTTCCGGCAGAGCGGTTTTAAGGCGACAGTTGAATTTCACGTTCGCCGCGTCTCTCTGTTGATACAATCGCGAGACGAACGATAGAAAGCAAATTGAAACATCCGGGGAACGGGGGATGTTTAAATAGGGTTGGCAATTTCACGAAAATTTTCGCTCGGATCGGTGTTTAATGGTTTTTGAAGAATTCAAACAATATGGGAATATTAGATTCTGACAAAAACGTATGATCCTTAACACGTTCGACCCAGCGTGTACCACCGGTGATGCACAGACATTGCATTTTATTTGTGCATATATTTCACAATTCGTTAATAAAGTTTTATAAGTACTTTATAACAATTTCATGCAACAATGTCTGACTTCGGACTCAAGCCACTGACAATAGAAAAAATAGCGAAACAAACACGCGCAGCCAGACGAATACACAACTGATAATATCGAGCACCCCGACCGTCCGGACTTCGAAAAAATGCGCCGGATTGAACGTGTTAATACAATCGATTTGTACAGTACGGCGAACCTAGTTCTTTTTTTACCTTTATCTTTTCTAATTTTATTACTCGAATTTGTAACACATTTTTTTGGCGTTTAAAGTCGCATCGACATTCTGGTCATTAGTGACATCTCGATCCTGTTTTTAATTCAAGGTGATTATATTTGGTGATAGATGTTGGTTTCTTTTAGGCAATTTAGGATATTGTGGACATGTTTCTGTAATGTCAGGATCGCCGATGATATTATTTTATATTTTTGCCTCGGGAAATGTGATTTTTTGCATTTGAGTAGTAGATGGTCGATTGATATGACTTCATTACAGTAAGTGCATATTAGTGGTTCGGTTTTTTAAAAAAAAGTATTTGTGTGTACGTCTACAGTGTCCTGTCCTAAGTCTTGTTACAATTATCCGGTCTCTATTTTTGATGTTGTTAGTAGTCTTGAGTTATATCATGTGTTTTCGTTTTCCTGGAGATATTCCATCTTTGGTTCCATGATTGTTTTTCAGCAGGATGATGTATTGCAATAACTAGGCCTCGATATGGAAATGGTCCAACGTTGGTAGTGTTGTCTTTTTATCTACTATATCAGCTTCTTCATTACCTTTGATTTCCTGCAGGATGGGAACCCAGGCAATTATTACACGTTTGTTATTATTGGTGAGTTTCGTAGTTTTTGTGATACTTGGGGCACGGATAATATGTACTTAATTGAGAAGTAATTGGATAATCGAGATCCCTGCGGAGTTCTGTTAAAGTTTATAAAAGGTAAGGGACTTGTTTCACTTTCAAACGTAATTCTATTTGCGATATCATGAGATGTTTGTATTACTTCTAAAAACATATACGAAATCTTTAGATCTAATTTATCATTAAATACGTCGTATGTTAGGGTAGTCCATATTTTACGATTTTCTATCTTATTTAGCCTTGCCACGCTAATTTGTGACGCTTCGAGAGAAAATGCTGTGCACTAAGTTGATACGTAGAACAGAGGATGCTTTAAAGAAATAATTACAACTATCTTACAGAATAATTAATTCATTGCGCATTAAATATAATCGCAAACTAATAAAAATTAGGGAGATGCGTTGCGCGCTCTATCGATACAGTTTTTTTTTCAGAATTGTCCTGCTGTATCGAAACCGTGTTAACCGAAGCTTAGAACGAATGCAAACCAGGGGGATTTGTTTCGCGTTGTTTCGAAACCGTGTTCTCGGAATAAAAACGAAAAAGCGAGCAGCTTAGGTGTGTCTGTGTGTGTATATTTCGATACCTACGAATGCGTCAGATATTTATGAACCTCTAACACTGTAATTTCTTTTACAACTACGTTAATTATCAGTTCTTGGCCTTTACTAATCGCACTAATAAAACGAGACAATTTTCGTTTCTTCAGTATATCTCAATTCACTTTTATTCCTAAATATTAATAACAGCAGAATCAAACTTTATCTAGATTCAGGAGAAATAAGTAATATTTATATTGTTCGGATAACTGCGTTAACCGTATAATTGTTAAATTTAACATGTTTTGTGAACATTTAGACCTCAACTTCATTTAGACCTCCATTCCACCTTCTTCTCTATTACAATAAGATTATTACAACTTACATCATTTACACAAGATTATACCTACAATGGGCATTTGTTATTTTGTTAGAAGTTCATTTAACACTTTACCAACCGGGAGCTCATAAATCGACTTTTTCTCTCGACCGGTAGCCGGTGAATCGGTTGCCATGGCAACCAATAATTTGATATCTATTATTGAGACAAGTTAGATTGTACTACCGTAAACGTGAATATTATTATACAATTTTTTTAATATTAAATGTCTTTCGCGATTAATGAAACAAATAGAATCAAAATAGATAGAAAAATTTAACATTGAGCTAAATTTTTACGGCCGGATAACCAATCGGTAAGGTGTTAATTGTTTAATATTTATTCATATGTTTTTGTTTTTCTACGTATTATTTGTAAGCATCAAAGCAATAAATGCAGAATTACACCAAGAAAAAATTAGCCACGTTGCTTGGGTATTGCCAGAGCACCTTAACTGCCCGAGTTAGGAGAAGCACCCGCCCGAGAGAACAAACGTGTTCCTGATCGCGGATCGAAACGGCGCGACAGTAGCAAAAGTAGATGTAAATTTTTATCGGCAGTCGGCGCCGGGACCCGGGATCGGGGACCCACGGGGGGGGATTTCGACTCGATTCCTAATCCGGCGTGGCGGAAGGTTTGATTTAACGGCGTCTCGGAAGAGCCCCTAAAAATAATTTCGTCGCCTGGTGAGAAGTTCCCCCGGCGCTACGGAACGATAGAACGACCGTTTCACAGCGTTATCGCGATCAGATACTCGCCGCGAATATATACGAGCCATGGAGGACGAGCCGACGTCGTCGATTCTTCGGGGTCAGCCTTTGGAATTCAGGAAGCAGCTTGTTCGAAGAAAAAGCGAAACGTGATTGGACCAGCAGGAAGACGAAGTTTCTCGCCGCCGTGGGATGGCTGACGTCGTGGGATGGTCGAAAGGTGGGAGTAGCGGGGGGCCTTTGGTCGAACCCTCGGGCGAGATTAATCTTGTTGTCGCTCGGAGAAGCTAAGTGCTCGTGACACGCCGCGCCTACAATCTTCCGACCACCGGAGGATGGCTTCTCTAATCATTCGTTGTCCGGCTGCCGAAAACTAAACGCATCGGGTATCCTTGAAAGCTGTTATGCTGTTGCGATACAACGGCAGAGTTTCCTAAATGAGGTTCGGTTTTTGCCCCAATCGCAGCCACTAACTCTTTGAGGCACGGTGGGATTAAAAATGTCCCACCTTTTTCATGTACGGTAATGCATGGTGGGACATTTTTAAACCCACCTCGTAGTATTATAATAGCTGCATTTTTACTATGTTCATTTATAAAACCACCGGACATGGTAGGACTATTGTTGGGGCGTCACGGCGTCGATCAGAAATAGCGACGAAGTATGACACTATAGGTGTGGACTGTATAAAATGTTGACTTGGAATTTCACTCACTTTTCTTATTTAGCCTACTATATTACACTTTGATCTTAGGTTTTAGAATTCTACTCTATTCGATTCTATATTCCATTTGATTCTATGGTTTTTGATTCTGTGGTCTACTCGATTCTGCTATTTTGATGTCGTACGAGCTTTTACGAAAGCTCGGTCGCAGGATGAATTTGGTGGAAGTGGAAAAAATGTCTAAAGTGGGGATCGGAAGAAACTCTGTGGTAGGGGGTGGTTTCGCAACGTTTGACAGGGATTTCCTCCAAGTCTGAATGAACCGTAAAAATAGTTGCTCGCGGAACGGTCGCGAGCCTGCCTTGGGCCTTCAGGCCTCTGTCCGCGGAGCCCTTTGGAAATCCCCGAGGTTTATGATGCCAGCGTTCGCTATTGAGACCGAGAACAAGAGATTGTAAACCGATTACCATTTACCATTACTAATGGTAAATGGTAAAATTAACCTTTTACCAATACTAACATCATAAACTGTAAATTGTCTTCATTGTTTGAAGATCGTCCTTGGGGCCCTATGCCCAGGACTCAACAACTATTTAAATCTCATTCTATAAGAAATTCAGTTGAATTTATTGGTATTATTTGTTTAAACTTTTATATGCTTTCAATAAGAATATACTAATTTTGTTTAATTAAAAACGCGACAAAATTCCTGTGCAATATGGATCTATTTATGCTTTGAAATCCTGTGCCTCGAAAAGTTAACATGTTAGTACATTCACGCTGGCGCGGCGCTGCTATTTGAGTCTATCGATACTGGGTAATTACTTTGAGTTTGTTTCCTTTATCTAGCGATTTTTAATCGATTTTGAAAATATGTATACCCTGGAAACGGATGTTAATAAACATTTTCAAAATAATCATTATTATTCACGACATGGCAATAAATAAATACATACTTGGTGGTACTCATTGTCTGATGAGAAATTTAACTGTGAGTGAAAAAAAAACAATTATTTTGAATACAGCGAAATATTATTTTGAATAACTGAAACAGTTATTCCGGATACAGTAATTCAATGGAACATTACAGATTTTAGTTTACGTCCAGGTTATTTGCATGTAACATGTTCAATGCCAGTTGTTTCGGCGCGAGGGAAATATGAGTTGCTCTAAGGCAACTTAATTGAAAGCTACTTTCGATTATCGCTGGCCTTCGTGTTGGGAAATTAATCACAAGTGAATATTTAATGAAATCAGTCAAGTTAAAATATAAATTGCTTTAATATAAATGTTGGACTAGCAAGGTAATTCTCCGATAGACAGCGGTTATGCCTTGTACAGTTGTAGTTGATCGAGTACCTGTTTCTTTTCCTTTTTTTTGGTTGTGTAGTGATATAGGGAGACCCGTGTCTGCCAGAAGTTACCGGTTTACCGGGAAAAATGAAGTAGGTGTTGTTAACTAAATAGGTAGGTTCTGTACAGATAAAGTATGTTCAAATAAAATTTTCAAAAAACTTTGACGGTTGATGAGGAATAATTAATATAATGATAGGGAATACAACATGCGTATCCACACAGCATAAAGGGATTGAAGTTAAAATTAACATAAGAAGTAAGAGTTAGAAATGACATTGAAGAGGTCTCCTTGCAAGTGCATGGGTGACATTTGTGTACAAGAAACATGAAGCTTCAAGGAGAAAAGGTGGATATGAGAGATACAGGTTGAAGCAAATTCTGTACGCCTTGCATTCGAGCCCTGCAACTAAAATGAGATAAGAGGTTAGTAATTATAACGGGGAATAGAATAAACCCATGCATAGGCCCAGGAAATAACACCAAACTACTGCTTGCCAGAACCCCATGGGGTAAAATGAAGCCAGCATGTCAGGCGCGGATGTTCTTAGTATTCTGCTTAAATGTGGGCTGTCCATTGATTTTCAATGGCAAACATCTTTTTTGCCTGTGGGTCCTGTAGGTGGGAGAAGGAAAACTCAACTTTGACTATGTAAAGCATTTTAAGGTGGTCAGAGGTTCCGGTGGCCGAGATCAGTGGGTTGGAGTGATGGAGCACTTGTATTCTTGATGTGGTTTCATAAAGAAAAACATGAATATTGCGTATTTTAGTAAATTTTAGGAGCTCTTCGGTCGGGTGACGCTTATCAAAACCGGTTATGATTTTTAAGATTTTGTTCTGGGTAGCAGTTAAAAGACTATAAAGACGCTTTTTGGGAAACGGGCTTCACCAAATGGCAGCGCCATATGCAAGAACAGGCCGAAGGTAGGTCTTATAAATAAGAAGTCTTAATTTGAGGGTCAGGTTGGATTTGGGACTTATCGCATGGAAGATCCCAAAGGCAGCCTTTAGCATTCTAGAGTTCCCATCTTTTGCTGTATCCAACCAGTTAAGTTTGTGATTCAGTGCCAAGCCTAGGTATGTAACTGTTTCTACCCAGGGAATCGATTGCTGTTGCAAGGTTAGGAGAGGTAAGCTCTTGAACTGGGTTAGTTTCCTAAGCGAGAATATGATGGCCTTAGTTTTGAAGGGATTCAGTTGAAGTCTCCAGTCAGCAAAGAATTCCTCAACCAGATTTAAGTAGCTCTGCATCCGATTCAGCAGAGTCCTGAGTTGCCACGACGAAGTTATTAGGGCAGTGGGAAGAGCGCTAAGTCACAGAATTCCATTGTTGGAATGTCATTGATGAATAAATTAAAGAAGACAGGCCCCAGGACAGAACCCTGGGAGATCCCAGCCACAACAGGATGCTCCTCCGAGTAGTGTCCGCCCAGAAAGGTAGGACCCGATCATTCTAGTCAGGTACGAATGAAATCCAAGGTGATGAAGTTTGTAGAGTAAGGCTCCATGCCAGACCGTGTCAAACGCCTTGGTAAGGTCGAGCAAAATCATGGCTGCATATCTGTTAGCTTTTACCTGGTGTGCAAGGCGCTGGGTGATTCCAATAACCTGGTGAACAGTCGAGTGGGGTCTCCTAAATCCAAATTGCTGGTTAATAATAATATTATGAGAATCAATAGTTTGTTGAAGCAATCTGAGGATGCATTTCTCCAATAATTTGCCACAAATAGGCAGAAGACTAATTGGTCGGTAAGCACTCAACTGGTTAGAAGGTTCTCCAGATTTGTGAATCGGTACCACCATAGCCACTTTCCATTGGGAGGAGAAGTAGCCAAGATGGAATGGGGATCTGAAAATGTAATATATAATAGTTTCAAGGCAACGTTGCGCGATGCATGCCTAAGCATCAGGACCGAGACCCGGTCTGGCCCTGGAGCCTTCCTTGGCTTCATCGCTCTAATATCAGATTCTATTTGTTGAGGGTTTACCTACATATAAGAAAGGCTATTGTTGGATTCAAGATCATGTAAATTTGAAAGGAAAGTATGAATCAGGGGCTTCCTGCCAGAAGACAGACTGAGGGTTTGCGAATGTCCCGTTCAAAAGCAGAAGCCAGAGCCTCTGCCTTGTCATGAGGATCAGAGTAGGTGACCGGGCCATCCACGAGCGGAGGCATCTGAATAGGTTTACCTCGGACCAGAGATGCGTAGGTGGCCCAGTAGGCAGGGTTTCCCGCTTGAAGGCACTCACGGTGTCCATCCAGTCCTTATTTCTGAGTCCGTAGATTCTAGCTTTAATTTTTGAAGTTAAAATCTCGATGGATTGCCTAGCACTCGTGCTACCAGAACTCTGCTAAATCTTTCGATGGGAACGACGAAGGCGAATCAACGCAACCAGGAGATGATCCCTCGAAAACTCAGAATTTCTTAGATTAGGCTTGGAGGAAGAGACTGTAGTCTCTCGCTGGCAAGAGAGCAAGTGGGCGTCTAACCTCATGATCGTATTATCAATGTCGTCGCGGGTGGTCAAGAATCTATCGAAAACCCAGTTATTCTTCTTCAACCCAGTTGACTACGGTATACAGGGGGGGGGGGCTGCTGCTATAGCACTGGGTGTGTTGGGTTTTAGGCATAAATTTACCCACTAGACCCGAGCACAGAATAAATATCTTATTTTATTTACCTGCGCAATGGAGGTACCCATTGGGAAGTTTACTCGATACATTGAAGTATCTTTGATTGAGTAACAGGCTAGAGGTGTCAATCCCTGTTGCTTGATTTCTTCTAAGACCTCCTCAGCAGAACACTGGGGGAGCCCTTTTAACACCATGGGAAGAGTTCTTTCATTTTTTACCGTGAAAAAAAGTGCTGGATACCACGGGTTTTGAGCTCTTCCTTGAAATGCTTGAAGTCACGAACCGAATTTAATTGTATCCTCATGTTATTTTTGATGAATTATGGTGTGAAATTTTTTCCAAAAGCAACCGTTAATTCTCGTTCGAATTTAGGCAAAGGATATTTATAATTATTGACATAAATGGGTGGCGGTTTGATTACCAGGGCTTCTTTGTGTGTGTTTACCGAGGAGTCAGTGGCCATGTAAAAGTAATTTAATTCATAAGACCGGAACTAAAAAGTTAACATTTATTGTAGTCGACTGTATTTTAACTCTTTAATGTCCTAAACATTCTAGTGTAACGTTCTGGTGTGTATTCTGGATCCCACGTTGAGTGCCGGTTCTAGGAGGGTAGTCCTGGGCTCCACTTAGAATGTTCGTTTGCACAGGAAGGGTTCGGTCAAGACGAACGTTTTGGCGCACAAGATGTTCTGCAGTCAGGTCGTCCTCATCGAAAGTCTGGCTTCTGTAGGAGTGTCACGTCGCAAGGACACGTCTTCTCCTGAGTTTTCCTTAGTACTCTCCATTTTTTATTTTTTTTATTTAAACTTATTAATAATGAGATGGGGGAGGCCCGTAGCTGCCAGAACAAACCGGCTTACCGGGCAAACAATGTAGTTGTCAACAACATGAAGTCATATTATCTATTAAGGATTGATGTCTTTGAAGAAAAGTTGCAAAAAACTTCGTGGTGGAGGGCATGTGGCTGGTATAATGCGAGAACAATACAACGAGGGACTTGTTTACAGAGGAGAAGGGGGTAATATTTTAAGCTATGTCAGCAGACATGAGGTTATTGTGATGAGCAGGAAGTAATGACCAATGAGGTAAACAGTACGAGACAAGTGTAGGGAAGGGGAACAGGAACGTTGACGTGTGGGGATTTGAACAAAGGAAAACATAAACACAGAACAGTTATCACGATTTTAATGCAGGGCAAAGTTCACAGTGACAAGAGGTTTCCAATTAAGGGGGCCAGACGTAACGGGCACAGTCCTCCAGGTGCCACCGCTATAAGGGTAATAATTGCTGCACAGTGAGGAATAGCTGAGGATGTGTGCGCGTCGAAGCAGCTATCACAACGTACAGGAGAGTCCCTAATATTGAGGGCCAAGCTGAAACATTTCCACATTTAGAGTCACTAGATCAAAAAATTAAGGTTTGCCAACCGCTGAGGAGGAGACAACACCATGGAAAAAAAAATTTGGTATCTACAATCCTGACCTCGGCAAGCTTCTGGGTTAAACATATGCAGCCCATTGATTATCCATTATTATCCATTATATTATAGGGCATTTTTAACCTATCGTAGGTGCTTGTTAGAGAAATGAGAGGGTTCCGATGACCCGTAATTTGCATTTTGTTTATACTATTGAATATATATATGTTAATATTTGGAACATTCGTGCGGCGATAGAGTTCGCTGGTAGGAAACCTTGCTCCACAACCAGTGATAATTTTAAGTATTTTATTCTGGGTAGCTTTTAGCCTTTGAAATAAGGCTTGTGAACTTGGATAAGCCGACCACCATACGGCTGCTCCATACAGTAGTATTGGGGGGAGACAGACTTTAAAAAGAGTAATTCTTAGGCTTTGTGAGAGGTGTGATTTAGGCGAAAGAATATGGTGAATGGCAAAAGCTGCCTTGAGAGTTTTTTGAATTCTATCCTCGGCCGATACGTTCCAATTCAGTCTGGTATTGAGTTTGATCCCGAGGTAGGTCTCCGAGTCAGACCACTGGATAGGTGATTGGTTAATGTGAAGTGGAGGAAGTTGGGTGTAAGGACATCCTACTCTGTGAGTGAATAAAATTGCTTGTGTTTTGGTTGGATTTAACTGGAGCTTCCAAGAGAGAAAGTATTGGACAATGATATTAAGGTACGCCTGTATTCTAGCCATGAGAGTACGAAGTTGCCATGAGGAGGATAGGAGAGCAGTATCATCGGCAAATAGGACTATGGTGCAACTAGGATGAGAAGGTATGTCATTAATGAAAATACCGAAAAGCACCGGACCAAGTACTGAGCCTTGGGGGACTCCTGCAGCTACGGGATGCATCTCAGAATGAGACTCATTAAGGTTGACGAAGAACTGACGTTTATGTAGGTAAGATTGTATTAGGCGTATGATATGGGAATGGAAGCCGTAGCTGTGCAGCTTGAAGAGGAGTGCATCATGCCACACCGAATCGAAGGCCTTGGCCAGATTGAGCAGAACCATGGCGGTGAGTCTCCTGGTGTTAATTTCCTGAGATATTTGTTGGGAGATGCGTTGGTTTTGGAGAGTGGTGGAGTGGCCCCTTCGACAACCAAACTGCTGATTAATAATTATGTCCCTTGATTCAATATGATTCAGTATAAGCAGTAAGAGACGCTTCTCCATGATCTTGCCACAGATCGGGAGGAGACTTATCGGCCTGTAACTGGTCGGGAGATCTGTTGGTTTACCAGTTTTGTGAATCCGGAACCACCTTAGCTATTTTCCAGTCTGCGGGAAAGTAGGAGAGGAAATAAGCTGATTTAATTATATGGAAAATTTGGAGAATGACCTTGGGAGCTGCGAATTTCAGCATAGGAACTGATACGCGATCCGGGCCAGGAGCCTTCTTATTTTTCATTCCCTTTATGCTGTTATAAATGAATTCGGGTTTTATGGCGGAAAAGAAGGATTTATCAACCTCGTTCATACCCTCGAAGCTGAGGACGTAACGGGAAATATCATTGTCTCTAGGAGAGTTGAGAGTCGAGGTGTGGGCGTGTATCCTTTCGAAGACGTTGGCTAGCGCCTCGGTATTGACACGATCATCATTAGTGTATGATGACCCGTCCACCTCGTCCAAATGTAGGATCCGCTTTTTTAAACTCGGCAATTTTTCTTTTCCAGGCGGAGTTTCTAAGTAAGTGAATCCGGGCTTTTATTTCTAAGGTCAGGTACTTGATTTGATTGCGGAAGGTGACGCATCCAGTGGTCTGCCAGCTTCTCTTACAGGCTCGTCGCTGTTTGATTAAAGCTTGTAGGAGCTAATCTGAGGACAAGTCAGGGTTGCGCCTACAAGGTTTTGTGAATGCCACCGTGGCCTTTTTGCGACAGGCGTGCAAGAAGGCGTTTAAGGCCTCTAGGGTCGAGCTCTATTGAAGGACGGGTGGTCAGAGCTGTTCCCAGGACCAATTTGGACGTAAGGCCGAGGTATAATTTCCAGTCGACCTCAGAGATGTAGGGGGTCGCATGTTGAGCTGCGGTGGGATAAATTATCATCGGTCTGTGGATAGTGGAGAAATGATCCGTAGTATAACTAGCCAAGTCAAGGCTGCAGTTAGTGAGCAGCATGTCGATGGTGGATGGTCTCGAACGGTTCGAGGCATAGCAGGTTGGATTAGGCGGGGTTATGATCCTGTAGGATGACCCAAGCATGTGCCTGAATAGGCTGTTTCCTGTAGGATTGGCCTTGAAGTTATTCCAAAAGCGGTGCCGGGCATTTAGGTCTCCGCCGATTGCGTAGGTTCCGCCGCGCCGGCCCCAATCGTGACTAGTCGATCCAAGTCAGCCGAATCTAGTTCAGTTGTGGAAGGTGGGCAGTAAACTGCACAGCAGGTAATATTTAAGTCAGGGATAGTAACAGCCACTGACTCTATATTATATATTTGGGACGTGTCCAAGACATGGTAGAAGTAAGGATGTTTTATAAGAATAGCTGCTCCCCCTCCCCGTGTGAGTCGATCTTTGCGAACTATATGGTAATCAGGAATAGAGAAGTTAATGTTCCTGTTCAGCCACGTTTCTGCTAAAAGGGCAATATGAATTCTTTCGGTTTGAAGAAGGTGAATTAGCTCAGCTCTTTTTTGGACAACTGGCCCTGCGCTCCAGACAAAGATCCTTGGGAAGGCTTAGTCAAGAGTGGACAGAACTTGAAGGTAAGCCTGAAATCTTTCCGAGTCAGATGTACAGGATCTGAGCGCTTTGTTCAACCTTAAGAAAGTTGAAATCATGAGTTGAATATTGGATAGCTGTTTGAGCTCCCAGATAGCAGATATTAAGCTGGTTAGGTAGGTCACCTAATTCGCTATTGCTCGGCTGTGGAGGCCGGGACAAGAGTTCGGCCTGAGATGAAGCGGCACGAGCGTATGACATCGCTCCAGGGGGAGGGATATTTAATGGTTCCTCGATACGTATGTTTGAGATTCGACCTGTGTTTAGACCAGCCCACCGTGTCTGGGGACGCCTGGGGAGCATGGTGTTGGGATGTAGTCAACGGAGAGTGGGTCCTTCAGGCCCGGACGGTTTACGTTGTTTCTGCGATTCAAATATCTTTTCAAAGCAGGGCAAGCATGGTAATTAGCTGTGTGCGAACCTTTACAGTTCGCACATTTAGGAGTGACATTGAAGGGCTTGGTGCAGTCACTGGAGCTGTGAGCCCCCGCGCATTTAACACAATTCGGAGGTAAATTGCAGTTTGCAGAGGAATGACCAAATGCCTGGCACCGGTAACACTGAGTGTGTCGAGTTCTCGACATGAACTTATCCCAGTATATTTTGGTATTAAATAAGAATCTGATTTTATTGACCTCAGATATGGTGGTACCTGAGGGAAAGTTTACGCTAAATAGACTAGTCTCCTTGATGGAGAAGCAGGAAACAGGATCCAGGCCGCACGCCCGGATCTCAGATAGGACTTCATCGGAAATAACCTGGACTAAGCCCTTAAGAACCATTGACAATGTCTTTTCCTCTTTAAGGGAAAAGCTGTAATGAGGTATGTTTTTGGCGACCAATTCAGCTTTGAGCTCCATAAAATCAGTTGAATTGAATAACTGAATCCGTACATAGTTATTGTTGAATTTAAGTTGGAAGCGGTTTCCATAGGTAGCTGCGAGTTCCCTTTGGAACTTAGGTAAGGAATATTTGAAGTGGTGAATGTATTTGATAGGCAATGGATCATTGACCTGTACGGTGTCAACGACCGGATTGTTTACACCAGCAGTGGGGACTATTTTACCCGTCGCGCTAATGCCTGGAGTGACCACGGGAGCGGTCTCTGGCAAGGGGACTTTTGTCTTGGTTGAGGGGTCAACGGTATCAACCGTGAAGGCCGAACAAAAATCAAAACGATTTCTTGTGGGAAGAACAGAAAGAGCCGGAAATTCGTTGGAATCATTTGTAGTAGCAATATCGGCTGCAGCCATTTTTGCAATCTTGGTGGATTTAAGAGATTTATTTTCAGGGCTAGCGGAAATTTTCGCTCGTTTGGCTTTTGGTTTCTTTTCTTGGACAACGTCGGACGTGATTTTAGGTTTCGCGCGAGTTTTACTTGACCCAGCTGGAGGTCCCAGTTTGGGAGTTTTTAACGGTTTTAACCCTAGCGAGACTGCAGGTCTTGCAGGCAAGGTAGCTGGGCCGAGGTCCGGCATGCTCATCCTAACCGGAAAATTTAAATTAAGCTCAGTGGACAAGCATGTCAGTCACGCTTGTCTCAGTCGTCACGCATGAACGCTTGACAGCGAATGTGAAACCCACTGAATATCTTGTCTTAGTATTCTCCTTTTTTTAGAGAAAGCGGCCCGTATTTATACCCCATGCAACTCGGTACCTGAGCGAGTTCTGTACCTAGCGTGTAGGGGGTTTACTCTAGCTCGCGGGCCACGACTACAACGTTTGTCCGAATACGTTGTTTTGCTTAAAATTATTATTATGCTACAACTAAAATTATTGTTACGCTACATTAGTGAATTTTAGTTTTTTTTAGTATGTTATAAGAAACTGTAAATTAGTCGCAAAGTGTCACTAATATTTACCATGTCGGACTCAACGTGATAAATACTTTAACCAATGTTTAAAGCTTAGTTACACAAAAATTAATTTAAGCTTTTAATAACGTTAATAAGTCAAAAATAGTACAGCATTATTCGTAATATTGCCTATTATCTTCACACTTTTGTATTGCACCTACTTACCTTTGTCATAAATGCATAGAGTTCGCAGTTTAGTAATTATGTTCTGGTGACGAAACAATGGACTTTTCAAAGAAATGTAGCAGCCAAATTACGTTGAAAGTAAAGTGCATTGTCCGGACTACCGCAATATGATGTCCTGGCGGCGATATGCGATACACTTTGTTGCATTATTGTTTGCTATCCACAATTTTAAGATAGAAGTAAAAAACTAAAGAAGTAAAAAAAGTAAGAAAGTAATAAAAGTAAAGAAGTAAAGTAAAAGATACCAAAAAGACCAAATTATTAATAGATTATGATAATATGGTTGGTATACAATTAGACAATTAGAATTTGGAAAGATTCTATTCAGGCACGATTATTGCTCAAACAAGACCACTCTTTATATTCTCATAATGCTCTTAAATGTTTCTATAAATTTGTCTTAGAAGATCGTGTTGATTTACAGTGTAAATATTTTTGAAATTTTAAATCTCTAAGATTTGTAGATAACCAGTAGGAACATTCTCTGTGAAGCAATAAGCACAATGAGAAACTCGTCTATGGTTTCTTGCAACTATATCAGACAATATTAACGTATAATACGACAACAAATAATACATCAATTACTATTTACACTTACTCATTTACGTATCCAGTAACAACATCGACAATTTGCCATTGAGAATGCAACAATTAAAAATTTCCATGAAAACTTTAAAATATACCTGAAAAATTGTTTCACAGAGGTGCGAAGACCATCACTGGTTGAAAAAAATAATTGAGCTCAATAATTAATTAACACGGAGTGCCGTAAGTGACTTGTTACCGCGGAAAAACTCGGTTGTAGCCATTTATCCGTGCGATCCGGTCATAAAGCAAGCTTAAGCGAGAGTTCCAACGAGGACCGGCGTATACCCCTCATTATAACCGAAACATGGTCGCCGGAACGTGTCGTTGAAGGCGGTTCGCGGCGGACAGGTTTCGGCTTACCCATTACTTTTTTAATTATCTCTCCCCGTTCTATCATTACAGGCTCAACGGGCCGATCTTAATCGCCTTAAGGGCCGGCGTAGCGACCAGGGAAAACGATCTGGACCCGTGGCTCCTCCGACTGGAATATAGCAATCCGCGAGAGAACGTGCGAGCGCGATCGCTATATAGAAGTTGCTCGGTCTAAT
This sequence comes from Augochlora pura, assembly GCF_028453695.1. Taxonomy (NCBI): domain Eukaryota; kingdom Metazoa; phylum Arthropoda; class Insecta; order Hymenoptera; family Halictidae; genus Augochlora; species Augochlora pura. The sequence continues at coordinate 20,272,971 of NC_135778.1, read as the reverse complement.
TATTTCGTGTTTCATTAACCAGGCCCCCCTCTTTCTCTCTCTCTCTCTCTCTCTCTCTCTCTCTCTCTCTCTCTCACTCTCACTCTCACTCTCTATCTCTTTATCTCTCTCTCCCGTTCTCTGCCGTCTTCGGCGCGCGCGGCGATCGAGCCTGGAAAACTTTCGAGATTACAGGGCTGCCAAGCCATCCCGCGCCAACCCTTGTCAGCCGAGGACGGCGCGAGGTGACTCGTAGGAACCTCTGCGACTGGAGGTTGTTGTCCCACTTTCGAACTCGACCCTCGAAGACGCGGATATTTGGATAGGTAAATTAGAAACTCGGACATGGGCTCTTCGGTTGATGTATGGGGCCTGACAAGCTTGCCTGTATAACGGGTGCAGTAGAAAGTACGTGGCGCCATCAAAAAGAAACCAGGGTCCACCAATTTTCACGCGTCTCATAATATTCGAATTGTTTCGAATAAATATTTATCCAAGACAATTGAAATATTTATCTAATAAATGATAATTTAAATTTAAATATTTATCTAACGTAAGCATTAATAGATACGTGCTCTTTAAATTCTGCTCTAAAATGAGACGTTCCTTTGAACAATTTCATCCCTTATAAGGCAGTGACTGAGTTAATTTCGTCCCAGAATATAAAAATCGTTCACTTGATTATTTTATTACATTAAATGAAATAAAGTTAAATAAAATGCTATGAATAAATGAAATGAAATAAAATGTTGTGACATTAGAAGCAATAGAAAGAATATTAACACTTGTAGAAATATCTTTGTGAACACTGTCAACAGTAATGTCGTGAAAATGGTGCGCCAAACATGCTTATTTATTATTAATAGCATTTGTATTTTCTTCTTGCCACGAGTAGTCATTCAATTCAGAAAACAAATTTTTCTCTAATTCCAATTCGTATAAAAAGGCGTAATGACAATGGAAAAGAAGATCCGTAGAATTTTATTTCAGCTTGCAAAGAACGGAATATAATTCGTACTTAATTGGTTATTACTAATAATCTCCATCGCGAATCAGATCGTGAAAAATATGTTTCCAGAGGAACGCGATTGCAAAAATTATATCAATACAACTAATTAAAATTTCTGCCATAGAGTTCAAAATTATAGCTTCGCTTGTACAACTATTACCCTAGGTACTGAAATTGATTTTTTAAAGAGTATGTTCCTAACTAAAAAGTAGGAAATCAAAGAATGGAAACTAAATAGAACGAATATGGAAACAACCGAAATAATGGCGCATTCTTGTCGCCCTTTTCTCGTATCCAATGCAATTAATTCATACGTCTCTAATGACCAGGTCCCTTTTATTCGTTTTAATGTATTCTGTGTAGGGCGACGTGCTGAAGTAACGACCGGCGAAGCGTTTTACAATTTGTTTTAATAAACATCTCGTGGCACAGTTTCGTAGGGAATCGGTCTTTCGTACCGCTGCAACTATGCATTTCACGCCAGGGTCATTAACACCGGTGTTGCACGCGATTAATGTATATTTAGAGCATCAGATAAAATCGATTCAAGCTAGAAATTAATTAGCTCGAAATAGGTACTACGCGAAGTTTTAGAAAGTTATGAACTAATGATTTTTCCTGACATTAACAAGTTACGCAAACGACTCTGTATTTATATAGTATGATGGATTATGTTTGCTTTATTCAATTTTCGCGATTGCATATCTTTTTATAGCTTATTAAGTATGGAAACTGAGTGGCCATCCTTATAATTAATTTACCATTTTTAATCAAAGCAATCGTTTCTGCACGTTATATTCGTTCATTTTGTTATAGTCTACTTAACTAGAAAAAGGTGAATGTAAGAGTAATAAGAAAAGAGCTTCTTTCGACATAATAAATCATTTTCTTTACTGTAATTTAATAAATAATAAAGCAATGGTGAAGGGGTCATTTTGTGCACCTCACAGGACGCTTGTGAATTCCAAACCTGTAAAATTCTGAATTACAGCTCAAAAGAGTAATTTAATTATACTGTTACGTGAGCGCAGTCTCGGCATATTGAATAATAACGTCACAACTTTTGTAACAACAGAACTCTTTATTCGGGAAAGGGGGAACCTAATATTCGATCGTTTACCACGACATCTCTCCCAACTCTGAGTCGTTCTTGTTACATCGTTGCTCAGGAGATATTTACCAAGCAACGATGCCACAAGGAACTCTCGATATCTCGATATCAAAAGATATCGATCCATATTTGTAACAATACGTTATACAGTACATTCAAAGTTCCTTGTGAACACATTTGTAAATTTCATAAATATTGTCTACGTCAAAATGATTTTCACATATTCTACGCCTTCACCGCCAACATAAACGATTCCATAAAATCAAACTGATTTGCAATATCGTGATGTACGATGTTACATGTTTCGATGTCCATGTGTTCATGTATATTTCATTAAACGCTAACCGATATACTTAAACCTCCAACCGCGGGCAACGTGGTATTCGTGGTCTAAATATTTTATAACCTTTAGAAATATTCTGTAAATATTACAAAGATTTTCATAATTTTTGTTTCTCCTTTCATATCCTCTTTAATGTAATTCTCAGGAGGCATCTGCATAGCCAATGAAACTCACCTGCGTTATTAATTCCGCTCCTCAAACACGTTACACGGTAACGAACATGGTTTATTAGGATCAAGGTTGCCAAAGAGCTGTGTAAGACGGTTATTGGGCAGGGCCCGCGTCGAACAACAATTCCTGCCAGAAATTTGTATCGAGGTCAAACATCGTGACGCGCCATTGAACAAGAACGACGCGCGAACACCTGCGATCCGTTCGATCGGAAACTTTCCCAACGAAGTTCCGCGATTTTCGTAGGATGCGCGTCCTCCCTTCTCCAGGAGCAGCAAGTTCGTTAGGAAGTTCTTGCGCGCAGAAGAAAGCCTCGGTCGAGAGACGGAGAGATTCTCACGAGCACTCCGATATCCTTTCTAGTACTGCGGAACGAACTTAGCGTCGCACACTCGTCCAGAATTGTATGTAGCTTTGTATGTAGCCGAACGGAGAATAAAAAAAAAATTACAGCGGTTTAAAACGTTTAAGTTCTATTCCTTATTGGCACACGTGTTTCTAAAGACAATTCTGAAACAAAGACGCTCATATTTTGATTTTTATCTGCTTTTATATCCAGATTATTCTAACTCTAGCTCTGAGGACACGAAATAGAAAATCGTCTACTTTGATAAACGGTTTTAATTAAATAATTCCTTATCTGATTTATTTTGAGTTATAATTATTAGCCATCATTAACCCTTTGACTACTGTTGGCGCCTATTGGCGTCCGAAACATGTGGCTTCCCGGTACTGTAGGCGCCAATAGGCGTCAAGATCAAATTTCGCCCCCGGTTATTATTAAATTTGATTAATTATATATCGTGTAATATTTATGTTATATATTGTAGTTAAAGCTTAAAATTATTGTTCACTTCAAGTAATATCGGTTTAATGTAATAGAATTCATTATATTGAATATTTTAATATTCAAAAACAATATTCGGAAAACTACGGCTATGCCAAAGTCTGCCGTAGCCAAAGGGTTAATTGAAACGAAACAATGACATTGAAATGGATTTAATAACATTTTTGTTTTGTATCCAAATATTGTATCAAAATTGTGTCTTTTTGTCAGGTTATTTCAAATTGGACTTCGTCTGCTCTTTGGAAACACGTTGGCTATTTTTCAATCTGCGAGTCGCATTAATTTTTGAAAAATGTCTAAACATGTCTGGTTCATAGAATTTAAATGCTTTCAAAGCTGAAATGTAGTATGCAGAACATAGCACGAGGAATGCTTGAAATTCGGATCATCCTGCTTTATTCTAGTTCTATTAAAACGTGAACAACGGCGTACGTCTACATTGTATCCGTATTTAAATTCTTGATTAAAACAATGCAACTGAATGCTACGAGGTGGGAATTGCGTAAATGCATACTGTGCTTCATGAAATACTGTATTTAGTTCGTGAAATGGTATTCTTCTTACACGAAACGTTAGTTCCTTACAATGGTGTCCGGAAAGGTTATCTAGAGGTTACAACATGGCAGCCTCGTAACGTAGATAACGTGGAATAATTTATACGTTTCTTCTTGCGGATCTCGTTAACTGTATCTGTTAGTTACTGTGCATATTATTTGAATATCTAAATCGTTTAAGGATGGAATGATGAAGAGGTAGTGATAATGGAGATCACAATGAAGCTCTCGCGATTGATGCAACGGAGACACGAGTGAGGGCTTCCTTCTAATCTTATGTAAAACCTTGAAAACTACAAGTACATTAAATAAGACCTCATTTAGTGAACAAAAAGTCTGAACGTTATCTTATTTAAATTAATATATATTTCACCTCTAGTATTCTTTTCCTCCAAAAGCTCCTAGATACGTCACAAGCCGTTGCAAGCCTATGTGATCATCACCTTCCTTATTCGCTCTTAATTCTCTAAATCCTTTACCGATGAAAATCAGATTTTACACGCTCTGTATCGTAGCTCATGAAAATTACAATTGTAAAAAACATATGTATTGAACCTAGCGATACACCAAACAATGACAACGGTAGGCTGTACAAAGATTTTAACGACTGACTCTCGTAATAACAAATAAAATATATTGTCAGGTAACACATACCGGCACAACGACGTAAACGATAACCAAAATCGATCGCCTTCTCTCCGTTTCCCCTGCAATCCTATACAGTCCAAGATAACAAACAGACTGACAAACAAACATTTAACGTCTTCCAATCCCAACAAAAATTCTATCATTGAAAAAAAAGAGAAACCGTTCGAGCAATCAATGCGGACAATGTTTATTTCGCACAAAGCTTCGCAGTCTAGTCTAACAATGAACGAGCACGACCGGAAGCGCACCAAAGGCACAAGTGTCCATCAGGATCGAAGAAGTCGATCTTGGACCATTAAATTACACATTCCTCAGTCACTAGAAAGATCCATGGATCCCGAGGATCACAGAACGACGCTCGAAAACTGTGTCCAGAATTTTGGGTGAGACCAGGACGCAGCGTCTAAAGTACTTAGAGGATGGGGCTTGTAGAATACGATCAGATGAGTCTGTCGTTGAGGTAAGCTTCGGCTACCGCGGAGCCATTTCGTGCGACTTCCTCCTCCCTCTTCCCTAGACTCCTGTGTCTCCTGCGGGGCGGTGTGGGTACGTTTTCCGAGTCCTCCATCAAGTCCTCGAGGCTCCTGTTCAGCCTGGTGGGCTTCTCGGGCGGTTGATCGGTGGGACACGCCATCGTCCCCTCCCCGGTGTCCCTGTGGCGGCCCTCGTTCCGATGAGAAACGGTGTTCTTATCTAAATCCGTCGGACGTTCAGTGAATTCCCGATCGTCCCGATCATCCGTCTCCAGCAGCGTCTCCTCCCAGGCGCAGAACGAGACCTTCCTGCTAGTAATCGGCTTCCTGTTCTCCAGGATCTGTCCGAGAGACACGGGAGCTTGGTCCGTGGATCCCTGGACTGGATGATCCGCGACATCGATCAACGGGTTCCGGTTTATATTCGCATCGTCAATCTTCGAGACCTGTGCGAGCTGCTTCGTCGGCCAGTTGTCCATCTTGGACTCGTCCTTCAGAAATTCCTGGGTCTCCTCTTTCTCCAGCATGTCGGACAGCGCAGCCTCCAGCTCGGTCAAGCTCGGCGTCATCGAGCTCAGGTTGCTCTCCTCCGGGTTTTCATCCTTGAGCACCTTTAGCAGTGCCGAGTGATCGTTGTCCAGCAGCTCCGACTTGATCCCGGGTTCGGGACTAGGCGGCGGCGTGATCGTCATTTGGCCCAGGTTTCTCCTCAGCTTGTTGTGCGTATCCTTCGCTAGCTTCTCGTCGAAGAAGTCCTCCAGTTCCTGCTGCTCCAGCATCTCGCGCGGCAACGACTCTTCGGAGATCGTTCTGATCAGGCTCGCAGGACGACCCGACAACTCCTTAGACTCGTATGTATCCTCCTCCGGCTCGCTCTCCGTCGTCAGGCTGCTCCGAAAGATCATCCCAGGCTGGTCCGATCGATCCGCCTCCATCTTGCCTCGGCTGCCAGCGATCGTATCTGCGAAATGGAACGTCCGCGGTTTAACTAGTCACGTACGGGGATAGTTGGGTCCTTTCTGCTCGACCGGGACGATTACCCGTGTCAGAAGCGAACCCCTCACGGGATATCTACTCGCCGTGTTGCCATGCTGCACCGATCGGCCCTTCCTAATTTCACTCCTCTAAGGATCGAATCGGGATTTATGAGCGATCGTGTACTGGTCGAGGAAAAGCTCGGAGGTAATGGAAGAAAACAACAACGCGGAAAATGTTCTGAAGCGTGACCTGCTTTATATAATCCTATTTTTTCCTTTTTTTGCGGCAATATTTTAATTAACCTTTCGTTGGTAAATGCTTGGTGCTCGAAATTAATCCTTTCGTTGGTTTTTACTTTTTGTTAAATAAATTAATCCTATCGTAGAATATACTTATATCACCGCAAATCAACGAATTCACCCTTTTGCAAATTAAATTCACTTACTCATAGTTATTGGTAATAGATCTCATCTTATACTTAAATGTGAATGACATTATGCAAATAATTACTTATCAGGAAATTTATACTACTTTATAAATAACAATAAATTCATATTAAATCTATTATCCGTGCAATGGCCAATTTGTATGGATATTATAAGAGAATCAACAAAAGGAAAGAATATTTGGAGAGTAAAATGTAAATATGATCTATCAAAATTATTAATTTCGAGTATAGAACTTGTATAGTGTATCACAAAGTTCTGAATAATATTCCAACAAATTTTGATCTTTATTCGAATAAGATTCGTACGTTTTAAATTTAACCTTTATCTGGAACAATAATTTTCGCAAAAATAACTGGTGTACTAGAGTCAAGATAAAATAATAAAAACATGGGGACGTGCATTTTTACTGCATAAAGAATTTTCACGTTCAGAAATGCTTTGCTTCTAAATATTTCATGTGCTTCCAAGCAGGGTTTCTTAAATTCTGACGAGAAAAGTGGCACAAGCTGTCCCAGTTGCGAGGACCGAACCGTAGGTATACTTAGCCGGATGGAATGATTAATCATAGCGAAAATAAGATGTTCGCGTGGTATAAACAGCAAAAAGGTGAGTACGCGTGAGGGAAGTGAATGTCTAGTTGAGGTCGTACCACAAGAATATCAGGCCGAAGTTATAGAAGCTGAACGTTGTAAAATGTGCCCCGGGAAACGTTAAAAAGGATTATATGATAGGAATATAGTAGATCCGCCTGACGTATTTATGATTGAATCTTTGATACATCTGAATACGTGAGTCTGCGTAACCGGAAGCGGCGATTTTTCTCTATTTTCCTTCCAATTTAGACTAAAAACATAATTTCCTTGACAATTGTAACGCGGATACTTGTTACTTGCGACATGTTATCATAATAAAGAAGCATTGCAAGAAAAACAATTGGAAATCGCGTTCATAACGCCGAATTTACCGAGAAGATTCCAACTTCTTTCTTTTGAAGTTGTTGAAATTATAAGAACTCTTTAAAAAATCATTGAATGAATTTCTTGATCCAAGCATGCATGTGGAAATGAGAACGGTGACAGGCGACTGAGCGCGACAGAAACGTATGCGGGGAGTGAGTGGGTGTGTGCATGTGCGTGTGTTTATTGAATGTGTCTGCGATATGGAAAAGATGAAGATCGGAAGGGCGAGGCCCAAACGATCGAGACGGAAAAAAGGCAGTCCTAGCCGTATCGTCGAGCACGTCACATGACTTTTCTTACATTCGTATTCACCATTGTTATATTTGTTCGTTATTAAATTCAATTTTCCGTTAAAGCGCGTCACTTATTTCCGCTTCCTGGTAACCCATCCTACATACATTACAATAAAAATTCTAAATAAATTCAATCTTGTCATCATTACGAAGTGACACACGTCAGTCACTCTTAGGACACGGTAAGTTATGCATTAATCGGTTCCACGGGTTTCGACGAATGAAAGTTAACGAAGGAAAATGGGTGACAACGCGACGACGTCGCACAAATGCGACAATGTTATTCAAGGTGAAACGGTGGTCTGGGAACGGAGGACGAAGGGAAACGTCAACGGCGACGAGAGCATTGAAGCATTCCGACTTTCGGATCTATTTACCAAGAGCTGAACGATGTTTCGCCTCGTCCAGGTAAAACGGCTCTTTGGAAGCGGAAGTCTCACAGGCGGTCGAATTTCTGCAGCTGTCCTCGAGCGTGGGTGGGTTGAAGTACCTCAAGTGAGTCCTATGGAAACAATGCATGCACCTAAACTAGAAAAAAGGTGAAGACGACAAACACGCGAACTAAAAACAAATATATATCACGCTCTCTATCCTCTTTCGAAAATACAATACAATACAATATTCATAAAATTCATTAGAATTTAACGCTCGTGATACTCCATAAATTGTATCAGGTAATAAGAGTCCAAAGACAGTACAAAAATTTAACAAACCTCATAAGGTCTTTTCTTCAATAAAGCAAATTTTATTCAATCTGTTTACAAACATTTATTGTAAATATTTCGAATCTATTAAATAAGAAAATGAAGCGCAAGGGGAGTTATAATTTTGAACCCTTAACGATCAAGATTTATTTTTATAGTAACCTATAGAATAGTATAATAATTTTATAATCACTAACGGAATGACTTGGTTTCGTTAAATTATTACGATATGCTTATAGTATGGATGAAAGTGAAATCCCTGCAAACTGCAGTAGCGTAGTAGTAGTAGTACCGCGATATTCGTTGTAGAACAAAATTGCGACATTCAATGAGACGTTACTATAGTCATAGTAGTTTTAATAAATTCTAAATATCTCGAAATGAAATATATCCTACTGTGATCAAAAAGTAAGATGAAACTGTCATTTAAAACCCCTGGGCATTAGGAAGGCAGGTAAATTTTTTTCCTAGGTTAGTAGGACTGTCTATAACATTTGCCAAGCGTCTGTGTGTCAAAAGGTTTAATTATTTCCAAGTTACACGTTTTTTTGTAAACAACCAAAAGTGAATTTTTCGATTTTTACAATGGGTGTTTTTGTTGAGCAAAGAACTTGCATCAAATTTTGTTTGCGGAACGAATATTCTTGTGCGGGCACATTGAAAATGTTGCGGAAGGCCTTTGGTAATCAAACTATGGCAGAAAAAACGTTTATAAGTAGTACAACGAGTTGAAAGCGGGCCGAAAACGCGTTGAAGACGAACCGCGCTCTGGACGACCATCAACGTCTACCGACGAGGGCCACGTCCAAAAAATCAAAGATTTGGTGCTTGAAAATCGTCGATTGACAATTAGAGACAATTAAGAATATTATTTGAGCGTTATGCGTCGTTTGCGTGAAGCTATTCGTCTGAAACAGCCGGAATTATGGGCGAACAACTCTTGGTTCCTTCATCACGATAGTGCACCATGTCATACTGCATTGGTTCTTCGCGATTTTTTTGCCAAAAACTCGACTCATATCGTTCCGCAACCACCGTATACACCTGATTTGGCTCCGTGCGACTTTTGGCTATTCAGCAAACTCGAAAGGCCAATGCGGGGACGCCGTTTTGACACGATTGACGAGATAAAAGACGAATCGAAGAAGGTCTTGAAGGCTATACCGAAAAAAGACTATTCCGACTGTTTCGAGGACTGGAAAAGCTTTGGCAAAAGTGTGTTTTATCGGACGGGGAATACTTTAAAGGGGATGAAATTGATTTGTAAGAATAAATAAAAAATTTACATTTTATAAACAAATTCACCTTACTTTTTGATCGCAGTAGTATATATATGATTTGCACCATTTTCAAAATCACCGGCACAAATGTCTCCATAGCGGATCCTTCCGATTTCTATAACGTTACCATATAAGGCAGCGAGGCATTTCGATCGTTAAGAGTTGATTAGGGGTATCATAAATTGTGCGGCATATTTAATAAAAATTCCTCGGGCAAGGGTCACCCTAAGCATCAGAATATGGGCTTACACCACTTGGCATCGGCGCGGCCCAATTAAATCCAGTTAATCTCCCGAACACCGACCGTGGATTATCTCTACCGACCTATTTGGATCCACTTCAGAATATTCAGGCTCGCCAACTGCCAGGGATGGTGTTTTTCCAAAAGACTCGGGTTTCTGCATGTACACCGGCGACGGAACATCCTCAGGATCGACCGGCGATCTCCGTCCGAAATCGATGACGTCCACGTCATCGCCGAAGTTGTTACCACTACCAATCCGCCGAGAATCCTGATAAAGAAAGTCGTTCACTCTTTAATCTCACCACTGGGGCATCGATCCATTTTAATTCGTGCAATCCCCAAGAAAGTCGCTAACGATAACGTGGCCATCATTCGAACGACGCGACGCTGTAAATACTGGATTGTCCGGAAAGCTTTAAACCCTTTTAAAGTGTCGCGCATTTTACGGTGTCGTCACAAACAGTAATGTGCGCTTACTTCGCGCTTTGATTACAAATCTTTACTCGATCTTCATCATTTCTGTCTCGTGTTTATGTGGCAGCGATTGCGGACCAATCGAAATCGAAACATGCATCTTAAGGATTGGTAACGCACGATATGTAAAAGAATGTTCGCATTTGAGGTTCAGCCTTGTGGGATGTTTCCTCAACCCTTAATTGATCAAGCTAAACTGAATATACAACTTGCTCTTTCTGTAGGTAATATCATTGCGATATTTTCATAAAAGAAGTCGGTTTAACAGTTGTACGTACAATAAGTATTGACAATATTTCAAGCTTGGTTATCTGATATATTTTACGTAAATTGTCTATCGTAAATTGTTGATTGACGTAATAGTGTACAGGGAATCGGGAATCGGCATGGTTATGCGATATTTTGTTAAATATTACTGAAAATTACTAGAGAAAAATAGTAACGAATACTTGGATACCGTTTGTACATAAAACAAACCTATATGTAAGAAAAAGAAAATAAATTAAATAATAAAATGCAAAAGAAAAAGTGGTGCTATTTCTACGAATGTAAAATTATTAACCACTATAAACTATATGTATTTACTAGATTAAAGAAATTTTGTATAATCTACTGTTATCTCATAGGATAAACATCGAAGTATTCGACTTCAATTTATTTTTATTGCGTATTCTTTTCCACTTATAACGCAATGTTATGTTACACAAGAGGCTGTAAGAACTCGCTCGAAAATTAAAAATATAACAGCTTAAACCAATAAAATACTAATTGAAACAATTATGTGATTCTGTTACAGTCTGGCTCGTGTAGCCCCGAAACACCGTAGAAGGGTTAATCAGAAACAAATTGAAGTCAAGTAGAATATTTGGGAAGGACAAAGTAGTAATGATGGGATCCGTTTTTGCCAGAATTATTTTCCATAGTATAAGAAACAAGGGAACAGAGATGGATCGCTTACCTCGATCGAGAGCCGGGGCTGGTGACTCAATTCGCAATTACCGATGCCACCACCGAGTTCCCAATCCTCCGATTTACTCGGGTCGTACTTCAGGAACCCGACGTCGACCACTGGCTCGCCCCCACACTCGAGTTTCTCCAGGTCCAGCTCCTCCGATAGGTTATCGGGGCTGCCGCGGCTCGGTATGTAGTCCTCGAGCCGCACGCTCGTTTTCTGGGGATTAGAATAAATTCGTCGTATATATCCGGACGCGATCAGGCTTCTTACGGCGGATTAATCCTTTCGCCAGGACTTCCGGCTCTAGCTGCATATACTAGGACCGTTTGCAGCCCCAGCAGTTTCTCATAGGCTGTCTTCGTGGATTCGCTGAACGTGTTTTCTAGATTTCGTGACGTCCACGGAAACTGACATTTTTCAGCACCAACGACTTTGGCTTTACACCATAATTGTATTATAGTTTATACGAAAGAAGTCGTTGCGCAACGATGATTATTTTAATTGAAACGTGTTTAATTATAAACGACTTTTTGCAAAATTTATGGAACAAGAAACTTCGTGTATTTGCGCACTATCGTATAGTTTATGTAATTTGTTTGCAAACAACAATATTAAATACGATCTTTTTCGATAGAATTACTTGCTCAGATTCGATAATTACTTTCTACACTAATCTATTTACATATTCCTAATTTCATTAGAATCTGTTGCACGCGAGAACGATGAAGAAGCAACAAATGCGATACGACTCACGTTTCAAATTTAAATTTGTTCACATAAATATTTAAATTTTATTAAACAAAATATTTATGTGAATATGATTACGTCTGCAGTTTAAAGCACTCGTTTATCAAATCTTGGTATCTACCATGAAGTATCAAGAAAACAGCATCGCCAGCATCGCCTCCGCAATTTCGAGTAGGCGAAAACAAAAAAGGGGGATCGTATACCTCGGAGAAGGGCGCGAGAAAGGATTCAGCCGGAAGCGAGCCAGTGCTGCTCCTGACGGGTCTCCGAGACTTTGTTCTGTCCCCAGCAGGCTGCTGTTCATTCATCCCCTTCGTTTGATGCCTGGCCACGTCCAGCTCGTCGTAATTTGGCAGACTGACGGTACTGTAGTTCTTGGTCCTCGCATGACCATTCGATTTCCCGGCGTCCCTCGAGGTATCCTTGATCTGCTTCTCGGGCTCCAGCAGCCCCCTTTTGTCCTCCCGATTAGGCGTCGATGAGTCCTTCCCCGTCCTGCTTCTCGCGAACCTCTCGTACTCGTCGGTCTCATGAGCCTTCCGATGATTCTGGTTGATCTCGTGTGTCTTGCCGGTTTTCCTGTCATCGGTGTACGATGTTCTCTTGCCAGACACCATGTCGCTCGATATTATCTTCCCGGTCCCGTTAACCTGCTCACGAAAATCGTTTGATTCGTTAAAACAATCGTGAAGTACGTTTAACACGTTCGTCGACCACAATTAGACACTAAAATCCCCACATAATTAAAACAATTTAATTAATTTAAATAAAACTAAAAAGTTCACATGTATCATAGATGATGGCATTAGAACTCTTTCGCATTCGAAAAATCATAGTCGAATTCATTTTGCTCGAATATATTGCAATAAAAATAAATTTTCAAAATTGATCAGAAACTAGTGTCGACCAGATATGGGTGATGCGGCGACGAACGTGTTAAGTATTATTTATTAAGTATTTTAAGTATTGTTTATGAGAACAAATTAATGTTTTACGTGATTACTATTTATTGAGCCTTTACTATACGAACTAAGAGTATATTCCTAGATATAAAATGCGTATTCTTACACGCATTTTAGATATTCGAGCATATAATTGAACAAAGGAATATAATTGCCGAAACAATTAACACTTTGTAACATAAAAATATAATTTTTAAGAACAACGGATGAATCGTTTTATCTTCATCTGTATCAGTTTTATCGCTTCTTAAACAAGCGAAAACAAATAAATGAAATGAAATTTGGAACTCTGTGAAGTACGCAGAATATAGTAGCTTTGCTTAAGACGTAAAAGGCATGTGATGTTCCAAATATTTTTAAATATTTTCGTTATCTGAATTAACTTGCATTTCGACCTATTTGCATAAACAAGGTTTTACTGGAATTGTTTTTCAGAAATCTGATGAATTTTGTTATCCGAAACCATTTAGTTGAATTCTTCCTAGCAATTCCCTTTGAAAAAGGGAAGTCATAATGTAGAGAGAACAGCGACTTGTTAAATAAGACAGTAGCTCTCGACGTGTTGTGTTTTCAAGATGAAGCTATTCAAGTTATTCGTTCTTAATTGTCGGAAATGTTTAATTACTTGTTTCTATCCGATAACTACATGTTCTACGACGAAATTCCATTCGATTCGAAGTTAATGAGCCCATAGAGCATAGCAGAACCTGTCAACTAGGGCGTAATTGTCTTGGAATTAACAATTATTTATTTAACAATATCCTCTTCCTTAATCCAGACCGGAGCACGAAAACCTCGCTGGATGCGCCAAGCAATTTGCATAGAAATGCATTTCCTCGGTTCCGTTCCGCCGGTCGAATTCAACACGCCCGCGCCGGCGCGGCGCGGCGGGGTGCAGCGTAATAGTTGAACAGCCGGCAACGATCGAACGGACAAACGAGCGAACGTTGCACAATGTTTAAACAGCTGGTAAACATTCTATTAAGCGGAACATCTATCAACATTGCCTTTCTTCGATGCAAAACGTCGCAACTTTCCGGAATCGTTCCCGGCAACGTTCAACCCTTGTATACTATTCCATACATTTATGCTTTGAAAATTATATTCAACCATGGCTGACATGTAATATTTTATAAGAGACCTTTCGTATAGATATAGTATAGTATAGATCTATATATTGATCTTAGTAGGCTATATAGAAAGTACTAATTTTAAATTAATTTTTTATTCCAGGACGTCGAATGAAAAACGAAAGTTTGTTGTTCGATGAATATTCTCGAACACACATGCTAGAGTTGGACATTATGCGAATTATTTCGAGTAAGTATTTATTTGTTTGTAATTATTTTCACTTATTTCAATAAATTATTCGAATAGAGATTTTATAATTATACATCAATATTTTTTTATAGTTCCTTAGTTTTTTAATCATTGTATACACGTTACATTTTCTGTACACACAATGAAACATGTTAAAATCTATTGTTTACTGACCAAACTTATTGTCAAGATAATTTAGAATTAAGTTACTTTATTGTAACTTTAAAATGTATTGCACTTCTCTTTAATATTTGGCATGTAGAGATTACATTCGAAGACAGTCAACATTATTGAAAACTATAATTCTGACCCACTCAATAGCCAGAAACTATTAGTTTTAGTGTTAACACTCTGTTCTGTAATTAGATTAGCAGTTTTGTGAATAGTTTCTGGCTATATATATATATATACTGGCTTAGTTTGTTTCATTCAGAATATTAACCCTTATCACTCTAAGATTTTACAGAACGCAGAAACGCTGAAACGCTGGCTTAGCCTCGACAGTATTTACTGCCGATTAGAATGGTAAGAGTTAAGGCTGAATTTATTTAGACATTTCATCATTTTTATTATATTGTATACTTGAATGGAAAAGTTTATTCAACTATTTCTTGCAAAGAGGTCTTTCTAATGCCATCAATCCCCTCCAACCCTAAAAAATATGAAACTGACAGCAAAAATGGGCGACATTGCAGAGTTTTGAAATTGCCAAGTTTTGCAACCTTTACCAAAAAGATTGTTCAGCAACAAGAAGAGTAGATGCCCAATAATAATACTAATCTCACTTTACCGCGAGCAACGGCAAACGAACAGCAATTCCGCGTCGGTATTCGCGCGCGGCGTACGTAGCGGATTCGTAAATAATTTTTAATGTCGCGGATATTTGTTTCGCAAATTCAGTCGCGGTCGTAACTTCTATTTGCCTAATCGGGGCGCGTTTTACACGAGTGTAAATATTCTCGTAAATATCGAATTCGAATTTACAATGGAAATACCGGCCCCCGCCGACGCCTCCGCCGTCGACGACGAACGTTGTTCCACTTGCCTTGTGTTCATAAATCTCCTTCGTCTTTTTCCCATCCCGATGTTTGTCGAGTTTCATCTCCTCTTCGGCATCCTGCTCGTCTCCGCTGCTTTTCGGCGATTTCACCGACGAGTACAAAGGCTCGTCCCCTGTCTCCGTACGCTTCAAATTCGCAGCTGCATTTTCGGTGACCTCGTCCGGCTTCGGTGGCAACGGTCTGCCTTTGTTCCTCTTCTTCCGACGCGGTGGAGGAACCGGCGCCGATTCCTTCAGGTTCGAACCTGTTCACATAGTTGACGAATTAATTTATCAATATGGAACGTTGACTATGTGGCATCGATTGCTATAAAGCTGATTAGTAAACTGTGGATCGTCCTGATCACTAAAAAACGTCGATCGCAATAGGAAAGAATGATATAACATGTGAAACAAGTCGAAAATAAGGGAACAGTATTGTTCAATTTATTTTCTCTAATTACTATTTCGTATTCCATCTAGCAATTTTTCCTATAAATTTAGGAGGCAATTATTAAGTGAATAATATGCGTTTTCTTATCAAAAATGGAGTTAGGCCACTTTCAAAATTGACATCCAGATTCGTTATAAAATTTGAAGGTACCCAAGTTCATTCAACATAATTAAAGATGCTTCAAATTGAAAAAACAATACTTAATTTATTTTACATATCTTCAAAACACGTCGGAAACTTAATTTATGCGATTCAAAACATTTTTTTAACTACATAACGTAGAAAACAAGAAAAACATAAATTTATTACAAAACAATTTACTACTCATCTATATTATGTGTGTGTGTGAAAGGGATTTGAAGAAATCATGATGTTCCGGTGGTATATATCGTAATAGATTAATTATGTCCTTGAATTTTGCTGTTGTAATTTATCTGATATTTTTATACAGTGGTGTCAATACAATATTTTCGAACTTTCTTGGTCTACCCCGACGTGGTAATAAATCCAGGACTTTAAAATTTGCATTCTCATTCATTCCTAACAAAACGCATCCAACATATTTTCAACCAGTTTATTGATTCTCCATCAGAATTCTTTACCCTTTTAAAAATTGTGTCTTCTAATAATTTTGTTGATACAAAATCTTCTTGTCTCATTTCATTTACAATAAAGTTATTACCTTTCCGACACTTTTTAATAATCTTGTAATAATCCTGGGAGACGAACAGTAAATTATTTTTTTTTAATGACATTTCTACTACGCCAAAATCTCTATCATTTGGTAAAAACGAATATCCTGATATTAAAAATTTGTGATCTATGATTTCCACATTATTCTCCAAAGTTTGGATAAAAATAAAAAGAAAGAAAAGTTTGGAAGACCAATATTGTTCTATTATTCTGTTCCTTTTCCGATTATTTTTTTAAATTATTAGTTACTATTTCTTCTTCAGTATCTGAACTAAAACGTGAACTTAAACGTACTGGTTATTCAACTAATGCAATTGTCCAAAAACAGAGGTTAACTTGTTAAATACTAATTAATTAAAACAGCTTTCATCACTGCCTTCAGACGTTAACAATTGTAAATATATTATCATGATTTAAGTATAAATGGAGTTATGCCACTTTCAAATTACACGGTTCAATTATTGAACTAACTCTGAAAACTTATGTGTCAAGAATTATCGTATTTGCTCGGAATATAAACAACCTGAAATGTTTTACTGATAAATAACATGAAGTTTTACATGTAACCATGGCATCCGGAAAAAATTGATAAATAGAGTTAGTCCACTTTCAAAATAAACGGCTCAAATACATTGGTAACATCTGCAGTCAACTGATGACACTGGTGAGAGGAAGGAAATTTTGTTAGGTCTTTAGGATACTGGAATTACCAAATCTACAATTTTGACGAATTTTAGAGCTTTCATATTATAGTTACTTAAATCATAAAGAGCTTTCATGATGACTATTCGTTCAGACTTATTAATTTGTAAAATTTCAATCACTAATTTTATATTTTGCACATGCAGATTGATATTCTTTTCTGTCAAAAAGTCTAATAACGCTATGATAAATAAATCCACTTTAATTATTTTTAAGCATAAACTTGGTAATTCTGTTATTTAAACCTTTCAGGGATGAATTTTATGGTGGGGAACAATCTGTTTGATTATTTCTTTTTTATTTATCATTCATTTCATTTAATTCGATGAGGTTTTGTTGGCATTGAAGAGCGATTCCGTAGCGAATAGTTTTTCAACTGATTCTCATTTTCTTTACACTTAGAATAATCATAATTTTACGAAAACTAAACGTGCACATACGTGACAGAATCCCTGAAGAGGTTAAATAATACGATTTTTAAAATGAATAAAATATTAAATACACTTTTAATATGGAATATCGATGTAATATTTTTAATTTACTAGAGTGACTGATATTGAATCCATGGAATACTAAAAGTGCGATATCTTGTTTTATAAACTTAGCGGATTGAGTTTGCAATTGTCGAAGAAGTAATTTACCAGTGCAGGCAGATTTTGCTTTGACAAGTGGAGCCTGACCAGTAAATTCCCAAACACATTTTAGATAGTCCTATGCTATGATCAGATCCGGTGCGATGCTAATAATCTGTCGATTAGGCTTCGAGAGGCTAGGGTTGTGTTGAACAACGTGGCTTGTGTTTGACAGTGTCTACATCAAGTATTGGGAATTTGAAGCGCTCTACGTGAGGTCTCGTGAACCTGAATCTTAGTTTGAAGTCGATCTACCCTAATTATCCAGAACCTGAACCGTTTAACATTGCCTACATTAAGATTCGAACTCTATGGAAGTGTCTAGTAATAACCTGTCAAATACGAACATTATTTCGTTCTTTTAAATCAGAATCAAACTGTGATATCCTCGCGTTAATAAATATTACACTCGCGTTAATAAATGTTACACTGGTGCATTATAAATTGACCATGAAATTGAATTCGCCTATATTCACAACAATATGACCGAAAAACCTTAACACCGAACCTACGGAAAACTAAAAGTGCGGAACAACGCAAATGCGCGTTGTTCTATAGGAATGACAATAGAATTAAAAAATTTATTTAAGCATATCCTATGCAACAGTCTTTTTTATGTCAACAATTTTAATATTAAAAACATGGAAGCGGTGAAAGTGACCGATATGGTAGGTTTAATGTTATTTACAAGCACAAAATGAATATAGATTTTCTGTTTCATTCAAGAAATGATTATAATTCAGAAAGAATATTATTATAATTATTGTAACTGTGAAGAAAATGGCACAGCACGAGGTTAAATAGCGTCCACTAAATATCGAAACCTTTAATTCGTCATTAAAATTAGACACGTTTATAATAAATACCTGTAAACATAACATGTATCACGAATGTCTGCGACACTAAAATTAGTTTGTCGTAGTTTTCCACATCTAGTAAGAAATTCCCAAAAATGACCCAACTTTCTATCTCTAAACCGGAAGGAAAAGGCATCA
Source organism: Augochlora pura (assembly GCF_028453695.1). NCBI lineage: Eukaryota > Metazoa > Arthropoda > Insecta > Hymenoptera > Halictidae > Augochlora > Augochlora pura. Next base: position 20,253,956 of record NC_135778.1, on the reverse strand, counting down.
TGGACACACGTGCTTGCCAAAAATGTCGCTCAACGGCCTATTTCGTGCAGCAATTATCCGAAACACGTAGTCGACGGATATAATAATCTAATGAGGTTGCGGTCTCGCGTTTCGCCGACGAGAAAACGTGCCAACTGAAGACATACAGTGCTGAACCCAAATATTAGCACAGTATAGTTTTACGGTATAAACGGTATAAGTATAAGTGGGGAGCAAAATTGAGTCAACACTTTTAGAATGGTATAACTTTTTTAAAACTGGTCTAAATAACTTGAATTTTTTTTGTAAATGTTAGAAGATTGAGATACTTTGTGAAATGTTACATGATTCAAATACTTTCTTTTCTTAAATTTTACTATTACTTCGAATAAAAAGAATGTTAAAGCCGACAGGTTTCTCACGTTTTTATCTGAGCCTATAATGAAAATTTAAAAAATGCATTTGATATTTCATGGTAACTCATATGCATGCTGAAAATTTCAAGAAGCAATCAGTGCGATGAGATCGAACCCTGCACGTCTTAAACGAAACTTTAGAAAATGGAAACACGGTCCACAGTATCCAAAAAAGTTTTACAATTATCCACGTGATCTGTTTATTTGTAAAAAGTTATCAGTATAGATCACTTATTCTATTTGCAGTGCGAGAAATACTTTATTAGCAAGTATTATTATGAGAAAGCATTATTTACTATTTTGTTATATTGTTTTGTAATTTTCTATGCGCTAGTATAAAGATGAGATCGATTACATATATCGTTATGCGTTCTTAATATTAATTGTGCTTGTTTACGCATACACCAGATGTATACTCAGATGTATAACCAAATAGCTACTTTTGACGACCATACATGTCATGTAAAAATATCAATATTTCCTGCCATGACGAGTATAGTATAGTTCCTTAAGGTGTTTCGAATATTTGATGACCAAGACAAAATGAAACGAACGAATAAAAAATATAAATAGTTATTATGAAAAAACTGGATATACTGTTTCAGTTAGCTAGTATATACCCCTAGTATATTATAGATGCACACTTTCGAAAAGATTGCAACAGCTAGCTAATTAATATAATTATTAATTTAGTGCATTGTGTTCATTCGATAATTCTTTCACTCACAATTCCTCCGAGTTGTCACTAGACTTCTACGCTCTACATACGACGTGATCGATATACTGTGAAGAAGACTGACAAAATCTATAGCAACGCTGAAACTTTGAAAAATTAACACGCAAATAGTTGTATCATAAAAATCCGCACGATGGGGAGCACCATAGATCTCCAGCCGCGTCAACTCGAAAGTTTTCCGGCTAGTTGACGATCCGGCCGCGTTTCCCGCTGCTCGTCTTTTTTTTTCCGGCTGCCGGTAAAGCCGTGGCAACCGCTTATTTACAAAACACGGACAAATACCGGGCTATCCTAGCGGTGGTGGCTCGCGCGAGTATCACGGCGGGTCCTTATCAGCTGGCACGTCGCGGCGAGGCATGTTCTCGTTAAGGATACAGCTTGCAGTACGAGCTAACGATAAATTGTGAGCTTACAGCTGGACGTCGGCGTGGTGGCTGGATAGAGGCTCGTGTCGACAGTTAAATTCGTGAGGGCCGAGCTCGGCCTCGGTGTGCTCGGTACTTCGAGGTTCACGTCAACCCAGTCGCTCGGATGAAAAGGCCTGTCCACGGAGTCTATGCTCCTGCCCCTCGTGAGCACCTCCCTTGGCGGCGAACCAGCGTACCCAATCTCCGAACTGAAAGTAAATCGGGAAAGGCCCGCATAAATAACCATCCCATAAACTCCACGGGAACCCTGTCCAGGAGCCCCCCAGATATCGCTCAACCATTTTTCATTCCCTTTTTTCCCGCACAGTCGTTACACGCTGCTGCGAATCATCGATCTAGCTAGACAAAATTCGATTTTTACCGTAATTAATCGCTGGCTTTCGAAGCTAGATAACTTCATGGCTGAAGCTTCTTTGAAATGCTGGAACGACTAATTTACTACATAACGGGTACAAACAAACTTAGGGGAAAACTACCATAAATGGGGCACGTATTGAATGAGATATTACCATTATCTCGAAGATTATGAATCTTTCTATTATAAAATTATATTTGTTTTATAACTATTATAAGGATTTAATAACACCCAAGACGATTATTTCTTTTTATTTTTGAAAGCAATATTTTTCCTTCTTTCTCGTAATGACGTATAATGTACTGTTCACTTTTGTTTGCGTCTTTTTATTTATCGCGTGAACTGCGAAGACGGTTTCCACTGTACTATTGACGTGGCACTTGAAGTTTTAATCTATTGCATTGAAAGAATAGATCGTGAATAGAATATCTACATTTTCTAAGGTTGCTTTTATTTCACTATAACGTTCCCAGAATTTGTTAATGCGAAAATTGCCGTGAAGTTAATCGACGTAAAAAAAATATGTGCACATGGTATGGAATTCTTATTTTCGAAATCCCACTTTTCCACAGTTACAAAATCGAGTTCGAGCATGTTCCGCGGAGATTTATGCAAACACAGATGTATTCGACAAATATTCAAATGAGATTTCCCCGAAAACAACGTTTGAAACGAAAAAATATTGCATTTTTTTATCTGTTCCAGCATGTAGAATAACCTACTGCCGCCGTATCACTTTCGAAATTGGTTTTCGTCGAAAACAGGGGGTTCAAAGGGAAAAGATTCTATGCTTTTCGCTCTCCTTTTTTTCTAAAGAATTTGAAACATCACCTGTCGACTGTTGTAATTCTATTCCATTTTCTCTTGAGTGTAGAAGGTGTATCGATAATATCTAAGATTGTACGCAGGATAAAGTTTACAGCGGATTTAAAAAAAGACGAAATCTTTCGATAGAGCATACATTTTAAAAATATAACATAAATATAGAATTACTTTTTTTTATTTAATCAGTTAGCTGCGTCGATCTATTTTTGAGATCAATTTTGTACGTGTTTTATCGATCATATTTGGTGCAATTTCTTTTGACAAGTTGTTCTAGAATTATCCTAAAAGATGCGAAATTTATGAATATGTTGCACAATATTGTTCGCTAAAGTTGTAAAGCGAAGTGTATTTTTTAGGAAGGCAATGACCTGGGAAATTCCTTTGTTGTTGTTGTTACGGTTATTCTGTAAGGTGTCTTTTAGTTGGAATTGTTCTCAACCTTATGAGTACTTTGTGCAGTGTAGGTGGATATGTTTTATTGTGATTAAGAAAATGCAGATAGTGCATATTTGTGGTTCAGTTTTGGAGATTAGCTAGGAGTGTGTTAGTTCCGGATGATCAATTCTGAGTCTACTCACAACTACTTGTTGTTTTCGATCGTATTAACATCTATTAAAAATAAAAAATGAATAACATAAATAATGACATTAAAGACAAATTTCTTTTTTAACATAAACATATCCATTCGCCATAACGTGTTTGCAGCACATAACCGCGAATTCAGATTAAAATAAATATGCAAAAAAATGACTGGAACAATGTATTTAAACGTTAATCAGTTGAACCACACAAATGCCACAGATATAAATATTTCAGCAATTGAACAGTTAATTTAATTATGACGCACGTACCCTTTGATCATGTTTAACTACCTCACTTTATTCTATTTATTTTGAAAACCGTTGGAGGATCCAGTTCGAATCGTAAAGTTCCCGTCTCTCATGAACCTCAGTTATGGGTTTGATACGCAACTTTTAATTGGCCTCGCTCGCAAAGAATCCTTCCGTTGACCCAATTCGCCGAACTTTTAAGATAAAAAGAGCCCTGCGAACCATGGAGTTCCGCGTGTTTTATTAACGTCGATAAAAGAAACGCTCCCATTGATCCTCCTAGAAAATGGTAGAGTAAAAGCAGAGAAGAGACAATTCTCAAGATCCTGTTACACACGCGCTCGGCACGACATCATAGCAAACTCGGAGCAATTTTCTTTCGGGTACGCTTTCATTACGTCCCCGGGGCGGGTTCACGGCTGCCACTTCCGGCTTGATTCAGACGCAATTTCTGTGTTTCGAAAATTTCGGCTTGACCCACCGAAAATTATTTGGCATCGCTACAATGCAGCTCTATTATACGGTTACTCGCAAATGCATGCCGTGTTTCTTCGTGTCCCCCGAGCCATAACTCTTCGGGGACGCGGAACGTTGCTGGAATTTCTCCCGCTACCGTGCAGTCTCCTCCTTTTATACGAAAGTTCCTTTTAGCTTCTTGCAGAACGCTCTGACGCACGCGAACGATTCGGGAATATCGACGAAAATCGTGGAATTCCATCGATTAACTCTTTTTTCGTCTTTTATCTATCCTCGGGCCCGTGTCCTGCCATTCTGTCCTTCCGCGCTCGAGAAATTCTCTTTCCATCCGTAGGATCGGATTGTGCCGCGAAAAAGACGATCAAAATAAAAACCCGGCTAAATTCCTTGTCTTTGTGCTCCTCCCTCCCTCCCCTCCCTCCCTCCTTCCTCTCTCTATCTCTTCCGCCACGTTGTCTCTCCGTCACACCTTTTTTCCCACCTCTTCGACCCTTCTTCTTTCCGCGGCCCATTCATCTTTTAATCCTCCGCGTTTTATTATTTATTTCTTCCGCGAATTGTTTAACACGCTGAACCGTCGCCCATAAACGTCCCATAAAACCCGTGTAATTTATTTAACCCCTTGCATCGTGATTTATCCACGGACTTGCCTCGCGGGAGTTTCTTCATTGGTGATAATTCCACAGTACTGGAAAAAATTGTATACATAGTATGTGCTCTCGTTAGCACATCACTGCCGTGAAGCTATAGTATTTCGTGTTCAGAGGACGCGTATTTTCCGACATTAACGTCAATTTGTCTTTACTTCTTCCTTACAGAAGAAGTTGAAATCGATATAAAGGTAATTCCTTATCTCACTTCTTAAACAAGTATCAAGTTGTTTTGACTCTATTGCGTTGTAGGCAATGTCAAGGCGATCTCCATGACCTCAGATGAATTTGAGTCGACATTTATCTTTCTATAAGGTGTTCGTAGCAACGCTGCCTAAGAAATGAGAACTAAAAATGTATAGACAGTCCCATAAGTATTCGTACCCTCATTGCTTATAAGAGAAATTAGTTGAAAACAAGGGACGCATTTAAGATTTTGCAATAAACTTTTTATTATCAATGAATACATGTATAAATTTTATTTATACCAAGTTATAACAAAATTTATTAATTAATTACAAAAATATATTGATTCTAATCCTCGCAGTAAGTATTAACAGTCCACAAAAGTATTCGTACCAGTGTAGATTTTGTCAGAAAATCGCATATTAGAGTAGCTTTTTTACTTTATATTAATTTTCTAGTACTTAGTGGGTCCACCTTTATGCCTTATTATATCGTTTAATCGATTTGGCATATTTTATACCAGTTTTAATGTGATATTTGGTTCAATGCTATTCCAAACTTCCAAAATTTTAAAAACGGGGATTGTGGTAAAGTATTCACTCACGAACAATCTGAGCAGTATGCTTCGGGTCATTGTCATGTTGAAAATAGTAGTCATCTTGCAGACCAAGCTTAATCGCAGTTGAGTGCAGATTTTCTTCGAGTATATTTTTATACTTCATTTGATCCAAAATTCCATCGATAAAGACAAGTTTGCCCACTCCGGATGCCACCATACAGCCCCACACCATCGCGGAGCCTCCGCTGTGCATTACAGTTGATTATAGATTTTTTAATTTTAGTTCTGTATTAGGCTTTCTGCAAACATTTCCTCCTCCGTCACATTCAGAAATATTAAATTTCGACTCATCTGAGAAAAAAAACTTTCTTCCAAAAGGTATTACTTTAATTTCTGTACTCCTTCGCAAATGCTAATCTCTTTGTCTTATTAATTTTACTAATGAAAGGCTTCTTCCTCGGTGTTCGACCATGAAAATTTTCACTTCTCAATATTCTTCGACAAGTTTCAGCAGAGACCTTCTTATTGAACATGTCGTTACACATTGTAGCTAACTTAGACGCACTAATTCGAGGATTTTTTTGCACTTCACGTATAACAGTATTTCTTTCTCGAACTGTTAAAATCTTTAATCTTTCAGTACGATTGTTATTTAACAAACTATCACTTGTTTTTATCTGTTTAATGATAAATTAAATCGTCGATTTACTTCTATCTACTACTTTTGCTATCTCAACATAACTTTTACCTTCTTGGTAAAATTTAAAAATTATTTTACGCTCTTCTAGAGTAGTCTCGAACTTTTTCGACTGATTTCGGATTATTTATGTTATTCTGACAAAGTTTTGAACTAGACTGCTTTGTTGGCATTCAACCAACCAACTGTCAACTGTGGAAATATTATTACGTTTCGTGGACTGTTATTACGTACTACGAGAAGTGAAATCAATATATTTTTGTTACTAGTTAATTAATTTTGTTCTAATTTGGTATAAATAAACTTTATGCATGTGTTCATTGATAATAAAAAGTTTATTGCAAAATCTGACATGCATCCCTTGATTTCAGCAGATTTCTTTTATAAGAAATGTATATTTCTATCAACTCGACATGCTTTGTTGTCCGAATCACGCATCTTAAAATGTACTATAAAAGTTCTAAAGAAGAAACTAAATATTACTCTATGTTATATTGGCGATTATTATTATTACATCAAGGACTTAAATTGTACGTAGATCTATACTGTACATAAATAATAGAAAATACAAGGTGTCTCATAATTCATGGTACAAATTGGATCTAATCGAGGACCTAATCTAATCAAGAATAACAAAATTGTGTGGTCTCCTTTTTTGAGAAAATTGAATTTGCATGCATTTTGTACAATATCTTGACCAAAAATAACGAACCAAATTCAATAAAAAATACACTTATTTTTGAGTAATAAATATTACAGTAGCGCGTACTCGATTGTTATTTGAATTTATTTTTCTCGAAACTTAAAGTCTCGTCGTAAGATTTCCGTTTCACTTTCAGCCATAGAATCTACCTGGTAAAATTAGTATCATGTACCATGAGACACCCTGTGTTTGAGAACAGTATATCAGTCGCATTTTATTGAAATTGTTGTAGAGTTTTCGAGTTATCAGAATCCTTAAACGAAGTAGTACTGTTATCACGAGTTTCCGCGACTGGAATTCGGGGGTTTTGTTCAGTCAGCGTGCAGCATTTAGAGCACTGTGAGACGGTTGCACCTGGTTGCATCGGCTGTCGGTGCAACGAAATAGTTTGACAGTTCCCCAGTGTCCCGGTCCGTGCGACTCGGAGAGGACAACAGGAATGATGCACCGCCGGTGATCCTATGTAGGGGTGGGCCTCCGCCTCCGCGCATTGCATCGCTTCGCGACGCACAGTGATCTCTTTTCCGGAAAAATTGGCCAAATTCCATAATTTAGCACGGTATTTTTATGAATATCGGCATTCTTATATTTCCGAGATTGCCAAGTTTCAATATGTCATCAGTAATCTACGGATTTTATGAATCTACGGCAAAATTGGGTAGATGCAATTTAAAATGGTAAAACGATTACAAGAATTTTTAAATTACAATGTGTTATACTCGTGGGACTAATTTATTATTCAGTTTCTATATCTTGTCAATTGATGTAGACAATTTTTATTTTGCGTAAAAATTTTCAGTCTGGTTATCACCAGGCAAAATTAAAACTGAAAAATCATGCACTGTTGACATAAGCACTGTTTTGAATTTACTTCTGTGAAAATCAATAATTTTTTTAATTTGACCACAATATTAAATATGATGGGCTTAGTTGTTAATGTGACCAATTATTCACAATATGACTATAAATAATGTAATAATAAACAACATAATCAATCCTAAATAAACTACACATTTCATACGTTTACGGCAAAAATAAGAGACTGAAATATAAAATTGTATTTCATTACTTTCTATTTCTTACAATCGTCTTCGAATAAATATTGTTTCAATTTCGAAATACTATCCCATCATTCGCGGCTAAGCTGATTATACCATAAAGTCTTAAATCACAAAATCCGCAATGTAATTACAAGATATTATCATAAAAAAATAGGGGACTCTAATTTTGTTTAACGGAGTTGTATTTTCTAGATAATTTGTTGTGCCAGTGGTTTAATTTCAGAAGAAGCTGCTCAGTCCTGCTCCAATTATTATGAAAGCGATACATTAAATCATAATCCCTTTTCGCAGTGTTTCATCGTTTCGTGTTAAAGGTAGCAGTATATTTTTCACGACTTCACCGATAATTACCCAGTTTTTTTACGCTTCCATAACCGCATTTCAATGAACAATTTACTCTGACATGCTAGCTCTTTTTGCTGGATTCAAGCGATAACAAGTTTCGAGGGATTGCGAAATTGAAATGACGACCGGCATTTTCGTTCGGTTCCGGATCTTGTACGAGATTGCAATGGAAAATGAATAGACCGGTCGGAAAACGGCAATATGGTAACTGTTGCCCCAAATCCTGCGCATGATACACCGTTGATCCCGGTAATGCCTCCTAACCGATTATTATGCTGCCCCATGCGCATAAACGATCCCTGTTTGGTGTATCAATATGTAGAAGGCTCTGATTGGTGGATCGACGCCTACACAGATGCGCAACAACCGCCGTCGACATGTGCGCTCTATTTATGCACTCCGTTAAGTCGGGCTCATACGGACCGTCGCGACCTAATTTACATGGCATCTGCACAGTAGTCCCTTTCCCCAAAAACCTGGCCGAATTGCAACTCACGAGAACAGTTTCTATAGCACCTCTGTTAATATTACGTTGTCCCATAAGTTTCTTCCGCGCTACGCTATGAGTGACTCTACGTGGCTGTATTTATATAAATATGCAGATTTATCTCTTAGTCGTTTATGTCATCGGTGTCAGTCGTCCCAGAGTTCTTTCAAAGTACGTTTCGTTGCTGTCGAAAGCCTCTTTTAAAATTTGTTCTGCACCGTTCAACATGGAGAGCCAAAAGAAGCATTTGCGACATGTTATGCTTCATTGCTTTAAAAATGGCAATAGTGCAAAGGACACTGCCGACGAGATTTGCACCGTTTACGGGACTGGTACACTACGACTATTAGGATCCTCCGCAATTGGTTTAACAAATTTAGAGCTGGCAATTTCGAGGTGAAAGATGAAGACTGCAGTGGCCACCTAGCAACGACGGATACGGACATTATCAAGACTGTGCTCACTGAAAATCCGCGATACAGTGGATGCCACTAATATTCCAAAGACAACGGTACATAATCATTTAATCAAGATGGGATATACGAATCGATATGAAGTTTCGGTTCCACACCTATTAACGAAGACCGGCCTTATGAACCGCATCTCTACGTGCGATTTGCTTCGCCAGCGACATGAAAGGGATCCTTTCTTAAAGAAGCTTGTCACTGTAGATGATACGTGGATTTTACACCAAATTGTGCATCGAAAACGCACTTGGTCTAAGGAAAATAGACCTTGAACTGTTGCGAAGCCTGGTCTTCGTCCGAAGAAGATTTTTTTGTACATTTGGTGGGGCTGAAAAGGTGTAGCGTACTACGAGCTCCTTCCTCAAGGTGATACGATCAATGCTGACAAATATTGCAATCAACTGAATCAATTTAAAGCCGCCATAGCAGAAAAACGGCCAAAATTGACGAACCGACGAGGCGTCGCTTTCCATCGCGACAACGCAAGACCGCATGTTGCGTTGGTCCTAAGGCAAAAATTATTATAGTTTGATTGGGACGTTCTACCTCATCCTCCGTACTCCCGAGACCTTGCTCCATCCGATTGTCACTTGTACCTCTTCTTAAAAAATTCTCTCCGTGGTAAATCTTTCAAATCCATAAACGAAATAAAAACGCACCTAGATGAATATTTTGCAAACAGGCTTCAACAATTTTGGAAAGAGGGCATAATGAGGCTTCCTGAGAGATGGAAGAAGGTTACAGAACAAAACGGTTCATATATAACATAATAAATCCACCTTAAACAACAAATATCGTGTATTCATTTCGCATCAAAAAAAGGGACGAAACTTTTGGGACAGTCTAATACATTATGTAAAAATAATTTTCCGGGCTTTCACATTTCAAAATGCCGCAGTGCACATATTGTAACGTTTTTGTACGTAGTTACGTGTCACTATAGTCATTGTCAATTGTGATGCTGAGTTCGAAAGCGATGCTTCATCCATTGTGTTAACAGCAGCTGTTTTTGTCAGTCGACCTCAAGTGTGCTCTGCTGCTTTTACTATGAAGAAAGCTGACGAACAAAGAATTTGTTTTAATATTCGAACACTTTCTATTGAATACTGATTTTAGGAGTAAATTTGAACAACATTAACACGTTCTGCGATCGAATAATTTGACAGATCTTCTCATTCGATATTTTAAAGGTACTTTTGGATGTGAGTAGTGATGAATATTTCGAAAATGTTTATTGAAGTCTGCTTTTAGGGTTTATGTACTGCTAAAACTGATTGAAAATCGTCTGATAAAAAAACGCGGTCAAAGCAATCAATCAATGCCGAAAAACTCAAATAGCTACACCGATGTGATTGTGTTAAAGTGTTAAGTAATGCGTATGACATTCCCCCTGAACAATGTTATAAAAATACTATTTATTGCCAAATTGTATACAATTGATTATATTCTTTAATATTACATTAGAGACCATATTTGCAGAAATTTTCAGAGAGATTTGGCTAAAAAAACATTTTCACCAGGTTCACAAAATTCATTCGAAATTAATTTGAATTATAAATCGAGTTATGTTAAATTCGATATTTTAATTATTATAAATACCAAATGTTGGAAAATTATTAATATTCGCAAGAAATAAGAACAAGTACAATGCTTCTGTCATTATATCTGATTTAAAAGAATGATAAAAATTGTTTCCATCAGTTACAAAAGGCATTAGCCAAATACAGATTTCATTCTCCCTTTAACAATCTTAGTAAGCTTCAACCAAAATATCAATGTTCTGAACACTTATATGACCGTTCACGAGATTTCTCGTTTTTCGATGCATAAGGGAACTTACTTTAAAAAATATCATACCCTGTGGAATTGCTAAACTTATTTTAAAAGCTACCTTTATAATATATTAGTTACAAGGTTTAAAAAAAAGGGAATCTTTAATTTCCTATATATAATTGTTTTTTTTTCTCAGTCAAGAAAATCACCGCTCTTAGAATAAGCTTACGGGGAATAATATGCGGTCATTTAAGTGTTAAATTCGTTTAATCTGTTTACTACTTTAAAAGCACTTAACAACATAAAAGTACCGACTATCCCAAAAATTGTAAAAAACTACCACAATTTTCAACCACTTGAGAAAAGTGCGCAAACACAAGAACTTTTGGCATCACTGCGCAACGGGTCATCTGAGTAAAAGTTCGGAAAATCCTAGAGTGGCTTCGGATCCGTGAAATTGATCGGAGCACCCGGTTGGTTATGAACCTGTCTCGCCTGGAGAGCTTTCAAAAATTACGGTGCCCTATAAACACGGGTGCGTCGCAACAATTTCAATTCCGCGGTAGACGGAGCGTTCATTCGAGGCGTAACGTTACTCTCCTGCATATCGTGACACGTAACGAGACACCGGAGGAATGTCGGTGTAATAACTGCGCGAAAGATCTATGCGAAGATAACAGCTTGCTTGTAGATCGTTTTCTGGCCGCACACGCGAGCGTGCCGTTCGCGAGCGAGATTATTCGACATGCGTCGAAAATCCATACACGGCTTTAACGGGGGATTAACGGCGGAGACCGGAAACGAGGATATACCTTCCGCGAAATGCGAGCCGAAGGTGTTCAATGCCGACGTGACACACCATCGTGCTCGGTTTCATAATATTTCGACGTACGCATCGATCGCGCGAAAATTCCTGTCTACTTCTTTCACTATTGATCTCGGTGACTTCGTCTTTCTCGTTTTTTCAACCGATGTTGTTGAACATTTTTAACCGTGGCTTCACGCCAAATTAAGGGGGTGTTTCGATTTAGAATTTCAAAAGAACCGGTTTCGTTCCATTTCACTTTTATTCGAGAGAAAGCCTTCTAGATACCAAATATAATCGACACCAATAGCTTGAAACACGTTTTTCTCGAATCCATATTTCTTTAGCTCGCTGGTATAATACTTGAAGATATATTAGGAATATAAATAAGTTTCCGCCGTTTCACAATAAATAGCGCCACTAGTACGTTACGGTTGAAATTGTATTTTGTAAAACGTTACACATATCGTAAGGTTGGACATCTGGCAACAACATAACCTTAAAATATTAGCGATTTTGTATCAGCATCATATAACTTTTTTCGTGCGAAAATGTCGAGTTTTGAGCCGAATAAGCGTCATTTGCGGGAGCTTTCGATTTACTTCTTTAATTTGAAGAAATCTGCAGCCGAGGTGCATCGATTGCTTGTAGAAGCATATGACGAGGCTGCCTTAAGTGAGAGATGTTGCCGTGATTGGTTTCACAAGTTTAAGAACGGTGAATTTGTCGTCGAAGACAAAGAACGTAGCGGAATAATCACTGGTGATTGAAAAAGGATCCATTACGATAACCCAAAGAAGAAGAAATCATGGGGACCACCTGGCTATGCTTCAACATCGACAGCCAAGCCGAACATTCATGGAAAAAAGCTCATGTTGTGTATTTGGTGGGATCAGCTTGGTGTCGCGTATTATGAATTGCTCAAACCGAATGAAACCATTACTGGGGCTCTCTACCGAACACAATTGATGAGATTGAGCCGAGTACTCAAGGAAAAACGTGCCCACTACTACTCCAGACACGACAAAGTTATTCTTCTGCATGATAATGCTTGTCCACATGTTGCGGCGCCGGTCAAAACCTACCTGGAAACACTCAATTGGGAAGTTTTACCCCACCCGCTGTATTCACCAGACATTGCTCCTTCTGATTACTACCTGTTTCATTTGATGGCGCATGGTCTGTCTGAGCAACACTTCACATCATATGAAGATACAAAAAATTGGGTCGATTTGTGGATAGCTTCAAAAGACGAAGCCTTCTTCCGACGCGGTATCCGTATGCTGCCAGAAAGATGGGAAAAAGTAGTGGCTAGCGATGGACAATACTTCGAGTAAAACATTCGGTACCGTTCTTTCACAATAAATGCCCAATTTTTTATCAAAAACGGTGGAAACTTATTTATACTCCTAATAGTTAATTGATCGACCTTGAATTTACAAAGAATGTTGATCAAACATACTTTTATAGTCCAAACCAGAAGAATAAGAAATATTGATCTTTGCTATTTTATTAACTTTGCACTTGAAGTTACTTCAACTCTAAATTCGAGCATTTTTAGTGATCTATAATATTTTCGTTTGACATGATTTATTGTACATTATGCGTATTAAATTGAGACTATTGACTTGCGCAATAATTACTCTTTTAACAGTTTTTGAAATGCGAACAAATTGGAAATTTTTAGTGGCGCCCCGGAGCAATTATTCGAGTACAGATGGTTAACACCCTAAACGTGGAAATAGTGCTTTGAAGTGCTGCCATCTGCCTTTCTTCGTTATTCTAGTTATAACTACATACTTTGTAATATGCGCACATATTTCCCTGTCTTTTCAAATTAACCCCTTGCCGTACCATTCTCTTCACAGTTACTACGATTAGGAATTTTTCAGTTGATATAATTTTTTAGAAGCGACGAACACTTAAATATTAATAACAAGGGATTAGAATTTTATTCCAATTTTAAAGAACAGAATAACATCCATACTTAATAATTTATTACTAGCAATTTCCATCGCGAGTCGGACTCGTAAAAATACGGTAAGGGGTTAAATGAACGACTGGAACCATGAAATATGAAAGAAATATAAGTAAATATGAAACAGTCTACGGTTTGTTAAAAAAAAATCAGAAAAATGCTTTAAAAACGCGTGTCTAAATACGCGATCGGTTAAAAAAGTGAAAGATGAAAACAGTGAAAAATTGTAATATTGGTCTCGCTATAATATAATAATAATAAAAAAGTATTTTTTTAATAAGAGAAAATGGTTTTTAGTCTCACTGACAAGGAAAAATAATTAATAAACCTGTATAAGGCATTTGAATATAATGTGAGCGAAATGTTGCAGAATTTGTTATAAACTGAACTAACACGTTCATTTATCTTGTATTGACAGTCTAAAAGTCGTTCAAAAATTCCATAAATGACCAGGAAACTTGTCAATGAAATAGTCTTGCATGCTACTGGCGAAACTTTATTTATTCACTTATTTATTCATTTATATTGGTGCTATAAATTCCAGTCTTAGTGCCCAGTTCCATTCATAAAATATTTCCCTTGTACCCAATAAGACAAACGTTCATTTCGTTGTAGTATGTGCGTGTAATATAAAAATATGTCGGACAACATCGTACTGCGTAAAAGTTGAAATCACATGGAAGTAAATTAAGTGTGCGCGTGCAGTAATACCGCGTAATTAAATTCGTAGTCTTAAACAGCGTAACGGATAATCACGCTGGAGCAACAAATAACGCTTAGCTGCCGTGGAAGCGTAAGAAACGCCGGAAAGCCTCGATAACAGAAGTCCTTTCTTTTCTCTCCGAAGGGAAACACGCAAATCGTATTGGCGGCAATCGAATAAAACGACGGCTAGGCAAAAAGAAGTACGGCAAAATAAAATGCGGAGGCAAAGAGAAAGTCGAGCGTGGGCGAGGCATAGCGATCGATGGAATTAGAAAAATCGAGGTTTTCCTCGAAGGGGAAAACGACGGTGAAAAATTGAAAGGTGTCGATCAAAGAAAAACGTCCGCGACTTGCTTATGCGTGCGAACGAAACGTCGAATGTTTCACGCGAGAGTTCGAATTTTTGGAATTCACCAGCGCAGAGGCACGAGCTCGACTTTTCCCATGGCAGCGAAAACGGATTTGAATGTTCGAAACTCTATTCGGAGTTGTGCTGATTCGATTTTGCAATTTAATTACATTTTGTTTCAATTATATTATGTTTTAATTTCACTGTATTTCAATTGCATTATATTTTCATTACATTGTATTTTAATTACATAGTAATTCAACTACACCGTAACTCAATGACGTAATTCAAGGGTTCATTCAATTGCTAATTGTTTTAATTACTATTGCGATTGAAGTGAAATGTAATTGAAGTACGGTTCTTCAAATTACAGCCGAGAACTCTGCCGAAGTGAGACACATTTTCATGTTTTTCTTTCGTATACTCGTTTCTTGTCTCTTCTGCGCATTTTATTTTTTTATTAGCTATTAATACATTATTCTGTAATTCGTAATTTTAAATCCATTGTATTTCGTAGTTAATGCAACTTAATTACTTAGTATTTTATAATTGTAGTCCAATTACAATTACGAATGATATTAAATGAAGATCTGAATTACGAACTATAAAGTGTTCGAAATGTAATGTATTTTACCTATTTCGATTGTCTTTTATAAAGTTTTTAAGGCGGATTACAATCTAGAGAAGGCAAAAACAGTCGAGAGATTCTAGAATGCCATTAATTAATTTCGAAAGTGATTGCAATTCCCGAAGACGCTCCAAGACACCACTTAATTTGCGATCTACGAATTAAGCAGAGAAAATAATTGCTTAATTGCTAATTCGCGCGAGTACTTTGCCCGTTCGGGCAGTAATTCTCAACTTTCGTCGCGTTGCAGAGGCAAATTGCCAGTTTGTTGCAAACGCGAAAGAAAGATGACAGCCTCTTACGAGAAAAAAAACCGGGAAACGTTCTCCACTTGTACCGGTGCAACGAGGTTAACGCGTTTTTAAATACACCGTCATCTTTCTAACGAGCGTGGAATGAAAATTACACCTGGTTCCTACAATCGGATAGCGAGACATGACGAAGGGTAACGCGTTCCGACACTTTTCCATTAGAAAAAGAAATATTTTATTTATTAGAAATATTTGAAACGCACCGTGATCTTTCTAACGAGCGTCGAATGAAAATTACGCCTGATTCCTGCAATCGGATAGCGAGGCATAACAAAGGGTAACGCGTTCCGACGCTTTTCGATCGGAAAAAAGAAAGAATCGCCATTTCCGCAACAAAAATAAAGTAAAAATTGTAGATTCCTGTAAGAGAAACGAAAACACGCGGTCGCGCTTCGGGAATCGTTTTCGTCGAATGCTAAATAAAACGCCATGGAGAAAGAAGATGGCGGCCGAGGATTGCCGTTCGGCAAAGGTCGTCGACAAAAAACGAGAAAGGTGGAAAGTTCACCGAAAATAGCTCGATGGTCGTAACGTTCGTGTATAAACATGTTACTGTACACCTGTGCTTACACGAGATGAGATTCGCGTTCGGAATATAAAACAACTGCATCGTAAATGCGCGTACGCGGAGACGAGGCAGATTACCAAGCAGCCCGATACGCTTTGAATCCGAAAGCGTATCATTTATAATGCGCGGATTTCCAAATCGAATTACATCGTTTCGACAAATCCTCGGATAGAAGAAAATCCTGCCTCACAGTCGGTCGTTATTCGCATTTTCGAACCGCCTCGTCGCCAATTTTCTTCTGCAATCAGTTCAGTTCGCGCTACTCTCTATTCGCAGAACCTGATTTTTATTGTAAGCAATTCCATTAATTCTTAATAAATTCGTATCGTTATTTAATTTTACTTTGCAATACTCTTGTTCTCTTTCTTGAATTTTCAATGGAATTTTCAAATTGAACAAAATATATGTATATATATCTCGAACTGTTTTTAAAAACTGTAACCAGAATGCGGCATTGTTAGAATTGTTCCGAATAAATATTTATCTAAGATAATTAATGCCCGAATAATTAACATTCATTAAACGTTATCAATTATTCTATCTATTTGTTCGAATAAATTCTTATTCGCATCAAATTTCATTCGGATAAATCTTTATCCAGATAAATTTGTATTCGTCTGGACATTTATTCAATAGCGCCGTATAAAATTTTACATTTTATTCTTTAGCTGTTATCCGTCGTCAAAATAAAATTATTATATTTAAAAAACTTGGATGATATTGAAATCGCGAAAGATATGACTTTGTTTCGTCCATCATAGTATTTACTCCTCTGAACCAACCTATGTTTTTCTCTGACATTTTTTTCTGCAATAACAAAGAGAGATATTTTAGATGCCCGAGTTAGGTGGGAAATCCTGTATGTATGAACGCGCTATAGTTTATATTTATTTAATATGATGTTTTCAATTCATTTTTATATTTAACAATAATGTGGAAAAAGTATACTGTACTATGTATTGCATTCGTAAAAATCGTGAATTCGTCGCTAGCTTACATTTAGAAATTGACATATTCTAGTTTCGATTTTATATAAATGTAAATTTATACGAAAAAGCTTTTCGAAATTAGTCCAAGTGGCACGAACGTTTGTAAGCTATTAGTTTTTAATTTAAATCAATTTTAACTTAATTTTATTTCATTTCATTTCATTCCACTTAATTTCATTCAACTTGATTTAATTTAATTTTAATTCAACGTTAATTGATTATTAATCCTACAAGTGAATTTAACAAGAAATTATCTAATAATAAGTATCGCTAAATGAAGCATGGAAAAAAACAGTCGCCGCAGCGTGTACAATTTTTTCAATCCTTGTTTAACCTCATTGGAATGGAAAAGACAATCGCTGATTGTTCGTGCGCAGTGTACGGAGCTGAAGAACCGCGAGCTGTTACGTCAGAGAAATTACTGGCGCAAAAGTATAAATCAGAATTGTCGACCGCAAGGATAAAGGCGCCAGTAAAGGATAAGAGCCGGGACAGGTCCGCGTTATCGTGAATGAAGATCTCGATCGCGTGACAGCTTTTGTTGCCATATAGAGACGTGTTTTAGGTCTGGCTGCTCCGAATCCGCGGCACGGTTGCTGCGTGGGCCATGTTTAGGCTGGGTTTTACGCCCACGCCGCGCGGTCCCAAGGCGATTCCTTTTTAAGGTCAGTGAAACGAGTGTGCGCCCGCAGGTGTTCAAAAATAAGGTGGTCGCGAGAAGCTACTGTTCTCCATTTCGGGAGTTCCTGTTTCCATCGTGATCATTGTATTTATTGCCAAATGTATTCCCAAAATTCTATCATACAGTGTGTTTGCTTGAAAACTTAATAAATATTTCGAAAGCAACGCATGTTTGGGAAAAATGTGAAATACAAAAGTTACTCGACTTCAAGGGAGCAATAAAATTACTTTATTTAGCTTTTTTTATTGACTATTTTCAAGGTTATTTGAACGGTAATTATTTTAATTTTAATTATTTATTTAAATGGAAACCAGTTTCTTGATTTACAGATTTTCATTCCACGCGAGAAAAAGAATAAGCTTTTATATAAAACATTATTCAATCAGATTTTATCTTATAAGGATGTTTAATGACATGAAAGATAGTCTACATATGTACCTTTTCTATTCTTTTCTATAAAAAATACGATCCAAGTATCGACTAAATAACCTCCAAAGCAATTTACAAAAGCAATTAATGATTAAAAAATAGTGGTATTTTCTCTTCGAAATAGGAAATCTTTTCTACTTAACATTTACTTGAGAAATGTGTTGTTTTCCTAATATTTAGATTTATAGTTTTCAAAAGAACATACTGTTTAATATAATGTAACCGGTCCATTTTGTATGTTTAATATTTTGTGGCTTTTGTAAGTTCTTAACGTGTTTTAATAACTCTCTGTTTATTAATAAATCTAAAAAAGAAAACTAAAAGAAAAAATAGTTCTCTAATTTGAATTTACATCTAGTTGATAGTTCCAATATTTTAATACAGTGGAAATTATTGTTTGAATACGTGAATAATCTTCCTATTTATCATCCGAATTTGTACAACATAAAGATCTAATAGTATTTATATTTTCGATTTAGATAAAATTTTTATTTTATTTCACATAAAAAATTGCTATAAGTAGTAGAATATATAGACAACTCAGAATCTAATCAGTGTAAGTCCACTTTTATTTGAAAGTTAACTACTAATTATTTACTTAATTGCTGTACAAATTAGACAAATGAATATATTCGATTTATTCATAAACAAAGAATAGATAACAGCAATTACATCGTCAAAGGAATTCATAAACAAAATTGTTCAGAAGGAACTGTTTTTCCTAAAAAGAACATTCACATTTTTCTTGGGCTTCTCTTTTGGTTATGTTCATTTCTATGTCATCTTATAATAAAAATTATGCTTTGCAGCGTTTGTTTTTAAAGCTAGTTCGCAAAATCCTTATATATCTCATTATTAAAGAAAATTGACTAAATACTGGCTTCTACGGCGTCGATATATGAGCCGTTTATTTTGAAAGTGGCCTAACTCCATTTGTCAGTTTTTTCCTGTTTTCATGGTTACATGTGCAACTTCGTGTTATTTATCCGTAAAGCATTTCAGGTTGCTCATATTCCGAACTAATACGATCATTCTTGACACATAAGTTTTCAGAGTTAGTTCAATAATTGAACCGTGTAGTTTGAAAGTGGCCTAACTCCATTTATACTTAAATCAAGATAATATATTTGCTATTGATAATGTCTGACGGCAGTGATGAAAGCCGTTTTAATTAATTAGTATTTAACAAGCTAACCTCTGTTTTTGGACAAATGCGTTAGTTGAATAACCAGTACATTTAATTAATATAAAACTTAAAATTTAATATTAAATTTTAGAAATTATTTCGCCCATGGGGAAGAACAGAACAAGACCATTTAGTACAGATAGTGAAGAAGAGAATAATAGAACAATATTCGTCTTCCAAACTTTTCTTTTTATTTTTGTCCAAACTTTGGAGAATAATGTGGAAATCATAGATCACAAATTTTTAATATCAGGACATTTGTTTCTACCAAATGATAGAGATTTTGGCATGGTAGAAATATCATTAAAAAAAAATAATTTACTGTTCGTTCCCCGAGATTATTACAAGATTATTAAAAAGTGTCGGAAAGGTAATAACTTTATTGTAAATGAAATGAGACAAGAAGATTTTGTATCAACAAAATTATTAGAAGACACAATTTTTAAAAGGATATAGAATTCTGATGGAGAATCAATAAACTGGTTGAAAATATGTTGGATGCGTTTTGTTAGTAATGAATGAGAATGCAAATTTTAAAGTCCTGGATTTATTATCACGTCGGGGTAGACCAAGAAAGTTCGAAAATATTGTATTGACACCACTGTATAAAAATATCAGATAAATTACAACAGCAAAATTCAAGGACATAATTAATCTATTACGATATATACCACCGGTACATCATGATTTCTTCAAATTCCTATCACACATAAAATGTAGACGAGTACATTGTTTTGTAATAAATTTATGTTTCTTATGTTTGGTACGTTATGTAATTAAAAAAATGTTTTGAATCGCATAAATTAAGTTTCCGACGTGTTTTGAAGATATGTAAAATAAATTAAGTATTGTTTTTTCAGTTTGAAGCATCTTTAATTATGTTGAATGAACTTGGGTACCTTCAAATTTTATAACGAATCTGGATGTTAATTTTGAAAGTGGCCTAACTCCATTTTTGATAAGTAACTTCATACTTGCCTCTATTTGAATGATAGGTACTATAAATTGAACACCCTTAACTACACTTAAGCAGTATGACTCATTAGTATCCTATACGTATATTTTTAAATTCATTGAAACGCAAACCCTTAAATATCTCGATTTGAAGGTAAATGGAGTTAGGCGATTTTCAAAATAAACGGCTCATATACTCCCAAGCAAGTTAGTTGTTTAAACGAAAGGTTTATCAATATTTTCAAAAAGGAATTGCTAAATACAGCATAATTCGTAATATATTCTGGAAGCTGAGTGGTTCCTGAAGCTATCTCTCAAGCTTGTCAGGCTGATTTTCCTCAGGCGTTCTCGCCGCAAAAAAACAATACGTCGCCGAGCTCTTAAGATTTCGACGGGCGATGACGTTTCGCTATCGGTTCGCACGGCGGGGCTCTTAGCGCTCCATTCAAATTTGCTCGGTGTTATTCTAGTTTCCCGGGGAAACATCAAATATTGACCAATTAGCCGCGCTCGGCGCTACATCTTAAATTAGCTTCCACTCGGCGTGGTGCAACCCGGAGAAATTACATGCTCGCGAGGAGCGCCACACGTTTTCGCGTAATTGGGACCGCGGCGGTGGTTCTTATCGATCGGACCGGATGATAATTCGCGTGCGGAACTAATTCGTGTCTGGCAAAAGGAGAGCCGCCCACCGCTCCGTCGGAACGTTTTCTTCGTTAGCTCGAGTGTCCTTTCGTCCCGGAAAGAAACTCGAAACGCGCGGCGGATCGGTTCGTTGCCGTTCCGAGCAAAATCGCAAATGAGGCTAATGGTCGCCGTTTCACGGCTGTCTGGCTCCTGCCAGCTCGGCGAAATGTGCAACAATTATGGATCCACGGCGAAACGGAGACAATTTTTGCTAAAATACTAAGTTTCTCTTTTATTTCGTGCAATAATTCGTTCCCGTTCAGATTTCATATGGACTACTGATTGCTACTCTCAACGGGACATTCTTCGTTCTTTTTCCTAATTATTCTTCTACCAGTGGTGATATTAACGGTAGTGTCCCTTTAAATCGACTGATCTAGATCTTTCCATAAATATATTTTAATATCGTTAAATTTAAACAGTTTATTAATAGTTCTCTTAAAATCGAAGAACAAGTTATGAATTTCTTCGAAAATTATTCAGAAACTAAAATAAACTGATAGGTGATTAATTAGATTATTAGACGATAACAAATTTGTTTACAATTATTGCATGAAAAAAAATTTTCGATTTTCTTAATCTTCCGGTAGGTACAGCGTTATTATCTAGTTGAATTAGATAGAGATTTAGATACATTTCTTTATTCTCTAGTTTTGTAAAGGGCTATTAGAGCACAGTAAGAAATTTTGTTACAATTGATATCAACGACGATGGTCAAAGGTTGCCTACATAATAGAATAATAATTTTCTACCTTATTATTTGTAGAAACATTTGATCTGTAGTTTAGAGAATTCATGGCACGTGAAACAGTAGAATGAGGTTTTCTTGCAAGAGAAAGAATAACAGAAGCTGACACTCAAGATTCATGATACGCTAGACATGTTATGGCCCAAAATGGCTTCCACGTACCATCTTTATTTTAGACAAAATACGTATTAAACGCTTATAATAAAGAATTTAACCGTGAACTCGTTATTCAAACAATTCCATGACTGGAATCTTCGATCACACATTTTTAACCTCCATCAAAATTTTTCCAACGTAAAATCCTCCTCGCATTTATAAATCTGTATACAATTCCATTCATTCCTGCTGCGCAGAAAAGTACGACAAAGGCTCGGGAGGTGGTCTAAAATTGCATTGATATTTCTCGCTGATTGTACGGAAAAGGTAGTTATCGTGTCCAGCAAAAAGTCCGCGCGGAAAGAGGCCAAATATCCTAAAAATTAAACGCGCCGCGATAATAGCGCGGTCTGCGCAGGATTGTGCATAAATGGAAGCGGGATTTCCGTGTAGCCCGCGGACAGATTAAATATATAAAACGAAAGCTTTCGTTCCGATTGAGAATCCTCGTTTTCCCGGCGGATCGAAGCTCGTGGGAATTTTTGCGCAGGCAAAGGGACCGCTCTGATTGGATCTGTTTCCCTATTGTTTCCGGACGCAGGCTCCGTGAGGTCTCGCAGCCGGAAACCGAAGGGATCCTTTAAGGAGTATCCTTGTCCGGGATCTCCTCGTACGTGAATCCAATCTAAACAATGACTCGAGGTCGGCGAACGTCGGCGAACGTCGGTCAGCCGCGAAGTCGACCTTAAATGGTCACATTCTGGTGCGGCTAGGTGCGACGTGCCACACGGACCACGTAATTTCTGCCGCGTTTCGGTCATTCGTGTCCTCGTCGCCACGAATTCGATCGCCGTAGGACTAATGGCGTTTCGTGGCGACACGCGAAATAACTTTTGATCAACGGGCATGACGAGACATCCTATCGGTTCTACGATATTGGCCGTGCTCCACACCGACATCCGTAATTAGAGCGCCGGGCACGGTCAAAGAAGTCGATGCGCTCACGCTCCGATCGGCGAACAATTTCGTAATTGACCTCTCGCCGCGGCTTTTCAATACCAACTAGGGCAAGCGGATTTTTAAAATCCTGGATAGACTCGCAAAATTCGATAATCGACTTTTAAGTTCTTAAAATCGATCATAAACATTGGCGCTTTTGATTAGAAACGCATTTCCAAGAATCCTATCCGCTTTAACACGTTCGTCGCCCACAATTAGACACTAAAATGCCCACATAATTAAAGCAATTTAATTAATTGAAATAAAAGTAAAAAGTTCACCTTTATCATAGGGGATGACATTAGAACTCTTTCGCATTCGAAAAATCATAGTCGAATTCATTTTGTTCAAATATATTGCAATCAAAATAAATTTTTAAAATTCATCAGAAATTAGTGTCACCCAGATATGCGTGACGCGGCGACGAACGTGTTAATATATTTACCGCATATCTCTATGGTATTTACAATTTTATATGGTATTTACACTATACTATAGTGTATTTATAATATATATTTGTTGTATGCATATATGTATATTACATTTATAAAGAAGATTTATATTAAACACATATTTATAGGATGCATTTATAGCAAACTTTCCCAAGTGCTGTCACCTTCTACAGTAATAAACCTATTAAAAATAATCAACAATGTTTCGGCTCTTGTTGCCTACAATTTGTACATATAATTTTTACTCCGTACAATGACTCGCAATCTGGTTACCAAAAATCAGACAGATCTATCACTTTAATCCTCTCGAGGTTTAAAAAGGGTGTCGCGAAATATCTTGGGATTTTTATACCATCATATTCACAGAACAGTAGATTTTTATGTAATATAAGTTTCGTTTGCAATAAGTCGTGATTTTCAAAATTATTTTACAACATATTTATCATATAATTTTTCAACAGGTAGAGAACATGTGTTCATAGTTTGTTTATAAATATCGCTTTTTTATACTGAATTTATATTTATAATAATGTCACACCGAGATTGTTTTCAATATGAATTACAAAGCCAATTTCGTTTCATGTCATTATCACAAACAAAACAGAACATTTTCTCTGAAAATTAAAATTAATCAATAAATTGGATTTCCTCACAAAGATGGGAATTTCGATGCACCAGTGGGCCGAGGCGCGCTGACGGAGCTCATTAAGTTGCGCCCCGAAAAGACGTTTCAGAAAGACTTCGGCCGAAATCATTCCTTGGTGCCGAGAAAATAATGGCTCGATGACAAGCCGAGCACCGACGCCGAGAGGACCGTTTCCCCGAGAAAGCCATCCGCGCGTTTCAAGAATTTCAGAGCTGGACGGCTCTCTTTTTTCCATCGGCGCGTCAACTTTTTCGTGAAAATCGCTGGCGAACGAACCCCCGCGCAAGTCGCTCGTGGGATTTCAAATCCCCGTGTCGCCGGTTACGTCGTGAACGTCGCTTCCTCTTTTCAGCCTTTCTATTTCACCGCTTGTTCCACGTCCCGCCCGCGCTCGATAGGGGTGTCTTCCGTGACATCCTCAAAAAAATCAAATTTCTAGCCGCAACTTCGTTTGGCAATCCCAAAGTATTGCAAACAAATCTGCCAGTATTATTCGAATACTTCGAACGAGTCTCCAGGAATGAAAATCCTCAATCAAACTCAATGTTTAAGAAACAAGAAATGTTCGTATGAATTCTTGTCTCCCGGTGATTATTTATTAAAATGGAAATGAAGACCTAGTGATGCTTTATAATATTATGAATATACACTCATACACGAAAGTATTCGAGCACTTACATTTCTATCATTCAACTAATGAAATACATATGTTAAGCTGAAGCATTTGAGATCGTATTATACACATAACAAGAGATGAATTTTAAAATTGCATAAGTGAAAGCAGAAAATAATTCAACAACATATACCGTTTATACAGTGTATTTATCGTAAACACGTACCAGAAGTGGCTCACAAAAGTATTAGGTCTACCGGAAAATTCTATCTGTTCTTAATCAGAAAGAAAACAATAAATCTTGTATGCACCTAATATTTATTGTATTATTATAATAATTTAATATAATCGTAACTTGTGTCCTGTTGCCAGCTTGATGGCGATTTATGAACATTGAGAAGTATATGTCGCAAATATAATAAAATGACATTAATTTTCCGGTAGACCTAATATTTGAACGGAACATTTTAATAGTCATTTAAATGAAACGATTAAAGATTTTAATAGGAAGTTGATTTATCGTTTACTTTTATAAAGACCCTAAGCCTGTTTTTCATTCAGTGAACTAACTTAACCCTTTGCACTCGGAGCCATTTTAACTGTAAATGTGAAATAATTTTTCTGGTTCGTGGTATTTCCATTCTATTTAATAAAATAAATTTGTATGCATACAAAATTTATTCTTGTGACTCCTGCCAACAATTTTACTACTTGATAATTTCTTAAATCTAAACCTTATTGTTACAAAAATTATTTTGCAACGTAATAGAATAATTTTAGTGGTGCCTCAGAGTCACCACTCGAGTGCAAAGGGTTAAAAGTAACATTTGCATCTATTGATTGCCATATTTCAATAATATTTCGTTTTAACGCTTCTTTCGAAGTAATAACCGAAGTAATAACAACGGTGGATGTGATAACACGCGTGGAACATTATATAGTATACATTCTTTGACTATTTCAGCGGAACCCTTCGGATCATTGTCCGATTGAAATCAATAATTGTTTGGTAAATTCAATTTTGATACACTGTTTCTTTCCCTGCAAAATTTGTATGTACCTCTGTTTGTCCATTATGTCAGCGATAAACACAAAATTTCAACATTCCACTAGATACCGCGCAGTCCCAAACCAGTATAAATCCATCATTATGTTTTATAGTCAGTCGTAGATTTCGCGGTTCTATTTCTGTGGTTTGTTACCTCCAGAAACTTTTACGTCCATCGCTATAAAGATGTTAAATTTACTCTATTCTTATCTTCTTATCTTCATTACCCAGAACGAATTATTTTTATAAATCAATTTTTCGACGAATCTTAAGCGTACAATTTTATTTTTAGTTGAATTTTAGAAGCGTAAGCGTTTGAATACTTTCGTGTACGAGTGTCTATAATTCAAGAAATCTTCCTGGATTTTCTCTCGAATATAACAGAAACTGTTTCTTTACAATTTCCAAGTTAAACCTTTTTTATGCCATTTTCACAAAGAATGTAGTCTTCGATTTTTGTTTCTCAATCATTCTTTATTTAAGCTTGACTCTCCACATCAAATTCGACAAATCTTTCCGAGCTTGTGATTCTTTAACACGTTCGTCGCCGACAATTAGACACTATAATCCCCACATAATTATAGCAATTTAATTAATTGAAATAAAACTAAAAAGTTCACATTTATCATAGGGGATGACATTAGACCTCTTTCGCGTTCGAAAAATCATAGTCGAATTCATTTTGCTCGAATATATTGGAATAAAAATAAATTTTCAAAATTGGTCCGAAATTAATGTCACCCAGATGTGGGTGACGCGGCGACGAACGCGTTTAAAGACAAGCGAGTTTAAAACAAATTCGAGAAATCCGCTTGAATTTGCTGCTGCATAAAATTACGGTTGGTTCCCTCGAAACTTTTCAGCCGCGGCACAATAATCTTGGCCGCAACGAGTGCCGGCGCGTGCAAAGGTATTTCGGTTTTGTTTAAAGGGTAAAAGTAATTAGTTTCGTCTGACAAATTGTGAAAACTGGAATAATCTCTCCAGCATCAAAGTAAGGAGACCACTTAAAGCGGAACGAACCGAGCGTCGGCGGTCCGATTACGCGCGCGGAAATACTTGCGGAAATTATGATGGCCGGGAAAAGCCGACCTGTTAAACGCCGATGAAAAGCGATTTCCGAAGCTCGAACGAATTGCCTCCGTCGAGTACGTCCTCTGATTAGACCTCTCCGAGTTTCTTGCACACCGTGGAAAATCAATTTTGCGGATGGAAGAGTGTCTTTCAGATGTTGATTATACGTATTTTAATGCTCGCGTCTATTTTGCGAGAGCCCGATAAGAATTTTTCTGCAAAGTAAGCTGGTTCCTCGATGGAAGACACGGGAGCTGAGCAATTTTATAAGAACACGTTCACGAGATTTATAGATCATGAAGATTTTATACGCGAAAGAAGACTACGTATTGGAAAAGTGGCTCGCGTGGAACGGAATGAGTTCCGACATTTTTGTACACAGGAAATTTGATTCTTGTCTTTATAGAGAAGTCTCTGTGAAAGTTTTCGCTAAAATATTTTATGCTGTTATTTCGATTCCTGCATTCTACTATTTTTTTTTGTTACCGATTTTTCGAAGTAAAAATTCTTTCACGCAGTAATTTCTTTCTGTTCTTGTTCTTTGCACGATTTTATAATCAGAAATCTGCTTAATCTACCAATGAAATATAATTGGACATACAGTGATGGGCAAATGCATGTGGACACCCTTTAATATAGTGAAACTTTTTTAATAATTTTTGAGTTATTACGGGGACGAGTTTGTAGGAAGTCGCCGCCATAAATAAGACACTTTTATTTACATAACAATCTAAACGACTTATCTAATTCTAGATTGAAACGTTCGAAAGTTCAGTTCTTACACCATGAGAAATATAGTATTAATGATTTCTTTTATGTCTGCTTGCTCTATTTTTAATTCTTCTACAAAGTGCATCTTGTCCCGTTTATTAAGTGGTTGCATTGAATGGATTAGAATAATACAATAAAGTAATATTGATACTGATCTTATAAGTACTATCTTTTTATTCATACATTTCATTAATTTTATTCATCAATATTATATACTAATCTCAAATTACATAAATCTTCTGTACATCTTCGGATTAATATCATATTTTATTATTACATGACAAAAAATAAAAAGAATCCAAAAGAAATGAATAAAAATTTCTTCCTTAATAACATAATAATTTCGGTAAAATTTTCAGTATGCGTATCAGTTACAGAGATCTGCGTAACGCATGTTCGAAATTGTCGTTACAGGCTCGGATAAAACAGTTAAAGAACATGAGTTACAAAAAAAAAACACGATTTTGAAAAAGTTCTACTTTATACTATACATTTGAAAAGTTGTGAAAAAGGTGTTGACATGTATTTGTATACTAAAGTAAACGGGATAATTCTTCGAGGTTCCGATAGATTTTACGCGGCATCCGTCAGCGGTGATAAATCATGCATGCTAACGTTTTCAATCGAATTCTCCGTGTTGCATCTGTTGCACGAGAGACATAGAATCCGCTCTTTCAATCAAGTACGTACGTGTGAGGTATGCGACCAATTCTCACTCGACCAATTCCCTCCGACCATAAAATCTTCGACATCGATCGACGACAGAGGCAGAGCGAGACTCGCGGGAAGTAAACAATCGCGAGCGAAACGAACCTCTCAGTGGCCATAAAGAGGACCGAAAGCAGGAATAAAAGTGTGCAATTAATGGACAGCCGAGCCAAGCTATTTCGAATTCTTATTATCTCCGCTTGTACTCGTCCTCGGGTGTTATTAACAGCGGTGCAATTCCAGCACGGTGGTGCGGGCAACTTTCCAGCGGCGGGGCTCTTAAAAACGACACTTAAATCCTGTTTCGCGTCGCCGATAAAGCTCTCGTACAAGCCACCGATCCACTTAATTGTCTACGTATCCGCGATATTTTAAACGGACACGGGGAACGCGTGAGAAAACACCGGAGCCCCGAGTGATTCATATCGGGTGCGGGGGCGAGGGCCGGCGAAAACTGTATGTTAATAAAACGCTAAACCGACCGAATAAAAAGCGGGACGAGACTACGTCTGTCACAACACACGTTTCTCGGGCTCATTGTTCTTTTAAGCGCGCTAGCTATGCGCTGCGCGTCTCTCGGACACGGGCGTTTCGCCGTTAATTTTTAATCGTGTCGCTTAATTAAAAATTATACGTACGACG
Source organism: Augochlora pura (assembly GCF_028453695.1). Taxonomy (NCBI): domain Eukaryota; kingdom Metazoa; phylum Arthropoda; class Insecta; order Hymenoptera; family Halictidae; genus Augochlora; species Augochlora pura. Next base: position 20,224,914 of record NC_135778.1, on the reverse strand, counting down.
ACGCTGCTCAGAAATGTTCAGACGTTCACTGTTCGCGCGGTTCTAAATTCGAAAAATAATGACGGGCAGCTCGTGTAACAAAATTTTGCGTCGATTGCAGGAGGTAGAAGTCGACTAGGATTTTCAATAATTGATGAATTGATTTCGACCTAGTTTTTTAATGTTTACAATCGTTTTAACTCGGCTATTTCTTGAATGGCGTTATACTTGATTTCAAGTATCCATTCCCACTCTGTTCGTGAATAAATAATTGAAGTGTGATAAAATACATTGTTCCTTATCTTTCCTTCACGTTAATGTATTTAATGATTAAGTTTTCAATTTACTTGCTAAATTAATGAAAGGGAAAAAGTAATGAAAATTATGAATTTCCAAACTTCACTGTAATTTTTAATACACACTTATTTGATGTTGATAAACTTTTATTTTACCACCTAAAAATGTAAGATGCGGTAAATAAAATAATATAGAAAGGAAACTGAATAAGAGCAATTGTAAAATCTTTGAATATATCATTACTATTTAATTATTGAATAATTAAGAAATTATGCTATAGCTGAGTCCCTGTATTAGTCCGTCCGATTTATAAGTATCAATATCCCTTTCAATACCATCGATTTATAAAAGTGACGTAGTATTGTACACTTCTTAGAAACTCGCATAGCTAAGGTGGAACTGTAGAAATGGGTTAATAGTTTATAGTTGTCCTTTCCAATGATACTGAGTAGTAGTAAAATGGTTATTTAGTTTATTTTATATAGTGTTCGATACGAAAGTGTTTCTCTTATGCCATCTCTCTCCCATCACACATTTATGACATGCAAAAGAATATTCAGAATAGAATCCTGACAGCATTTTTCAGAGAACGTTTCACTACATCATCGGCCATTACGTACCTAGTTACCCTTTGCGTTGCGCCCCCAAGGACTGACCCTTCTTCCTTCAGGCTTGGATAGATCTGAAACAAACGAGCAGACTGCGTCAGAACATTTGTTTTCAACGCCTCATCTACTGGTAGTTTTCTAATAGTACTTTTAATAGTATAGTTCTGCTACATCTACCAAGTTGGTCAAACTGGCCATTTCTTATTTTAAAAGTTGGAAAGCAGACGAATTAGTGTAACTCAGACATTGTGAAAAAAAAGTAAAAGGTTTTGTTGTAAGAAATGGCCCGACGCCGCTGACGAATTGTTAAACATGTTGAAATTATAACGACTTCTTCATAGAAACTAATTGAATAAAAGCAGGCATGTATTTTAAGTTAGTGACTTTTGGAACTCGGTAAGTTTAGTCTGAAATAGTTTATTTAAAACTTACAGCTAGACGGCGGATCTTTAAGCAAACACAAATATTGATTAGATATTTTACGGAAAGCAGAATGGAAAATACACTTTCTCTATTTAAAAATTGTACAGTAACCAATGTCGAGCATCAATCGATTCAAATGTATAATTCCATTACATAGTCGATGAAAAATTTTAATAAGTCTTAAATTTCTTTCCCTAGTTAATTTCGCTTAACGATTCTATTAAAATTTCAATCGTTAATTAGGATTAACAATTAAAATGAATGTAACCGTCAATTGGAATTAACGATTAACTATAATTAACAGTAATTAGTTATCAAATATATCTTTAGTCATTGTTATTATATTATTAACTATTTATAAAAGAGTTTAAGGTACGTTAGACTCTCTAAAACATTTCTCTACGCTGGCCTGCTAAAAGATCTGAAGCGCCATAAATCCGCTGACTATCCATAAAAGAATTGTTAAAGTTAGCAACGCCGACGAAAGGACGCGCTCTTGACAGGCTCCTGGAAAAATTCCGCAGCGGAATAATCGCGTGGAGAACGAGGGACGAAGCGTAGAATGAAACGAGGGGATGAAACGCAGTGGGAATGATAGTCACTGGCCAATTCCGCTCGAATTTCGCGACAGCCACGCGGGTCCACTTTAAAATTTAAATTATCCGTGTCCGTCCGTCAATGCCACCTGTAAGTCCAATTTAATTTGAGCGTGTGCCCGGGGATTCGGCCCCGGGGGATTTAATTTTTCATGTTTGTTAGGGGGTGGGTTGGGACACGCCGGCACGCGTGAAAGAATCAATTTTTGTGGAACAATACTTGGAATTATATTCATATCGGAGCGGAGACCGCGGCGATGCCGACCGCTGAATATTTCAAAGTTCCCAGACCGCGGCCAATAACCGTATCTTTTACGCAACGTCGACGGTGAACTATCGAACTGCTTTTTGTCTTTATGGCGACCGATCAACTTTATGATCGGCTTCGAATACTCGGCCGTCCTCTCCTGATGCGCTCCCACCGGTCATGTTTAATAAACGCGGCGATCGCTCCGCGCCGCTGTTCCGCGCTTGTGTTTATTATCAACTTGTTCATTCTGCCGCCGTTGTTCGTTTATAACTGCACCACGGATGTTTACGCGGAAGGCGGGAAAAAGAACAAAGCCCGAAGCTCCATGAATTCCATTTTACTTCGCACTCGCTTTCACGTGTAAGTCATTTTTGTGCCATAACTACGGATGTATATGCTTGGGTGGGAGTTCCGGTATATCGATTCTCAGCATCCGTCAGTTCGGGAACGATTAAAACGGTGCCCGATAGTTAATGTGTGATACGTATATGTTAAAACTTAGTAACTGTACAATGAAGAGATGCGTGGATGTAATATTGATGTTGCCGGTGGTACAAAAAGTCGTGTTTGCCTACGCGATGTCGAAGTATCGTGCTCATGGTTACTTTGTGATAATAATGCTCTCGCTCGCTCCCTTTCGGGCCTTTTATTTGTGATCTGGTAGGAAGGTGGAAAGAGAAGTGGCAGAGGAAGAGGAAAGTGAAAATGTAAAATAACAAGGAAGCATAAAATCTGTATACGGAAAATGGTTTGGCCTTAATGGCTGAAGGTTTTCGGTTCTAATTGCTTTATGAGCTCAGATGTGCTTCTCGCTAGGATGATCGAGGAATCGGGACCAGGCCCATAAAATGGTTGGACCATGTTGTGTCCAGACAACAGACTCGAATGTAAAATGGGAAATATTTAGCGGAAGTGCTCCATCGTAGCAGCGAATACATGAGCCGTTTATTTTGAAAGTGGCCTAACTCCATTCTTGATAAGAAAACGCATATTATTCACTTAGTAGTTGCCACTATTTTAATAGAAACTATAAATTAAACATCCTTACATACACTTAAGCAGTATGACTCATTAGTATCCTGTACGTATATTTTTAAATTCATTGAAACGCAAACCCTTAAATATCTCGATTTGAAAATAGATGGAGTTGGGCCACTTTCAAAATAAACGGCTCACATATATTAACACATTAAAGGCGGGGGATCTTGACGAAAGTATGCTAGGTAATGCTTCAAACCACAAAACATACTAAATACAAATGTAAAGTGAGCATGGATTGCGCATGGATTGTGCAATGAGGTTGCAAACCGTACTAATACGACTCCCGCCTTTAAGCTACAGTCGAGATAAATCGTATTACTACGACTCCCACCTTTAAGCTACAGTCGAGATAAATCGTATTACTACGACACCCACCTTTAAGCTACCGTCGAGATAAATCGTAGTACTACGACTCCCGCCTTTAATGTGTTAACGTGATCATTTGGTTCTTCGAACGAACAATTCTTCTTTCGGTTGCAATTTTTCTATTGTTTGCAAGTATTCAGTTGGAAACAAAATCTTCTCCGTTACTTTTCTCAATGCACTGATCGCACTGTGTGTGGAAAATCAATTTCATAACGGGTTTTCTGCGATGAATAGAAATCGTATAAATAACATTCCGAAACTTCAGGAATAGATGCAAAAATTAGTTTTCGGAACGAAAAAACAGATCCTTTTTATGCGGTGAAGAGAGACAGCACACGAAAAGCCCTCATACGAAGTAACTGATTAGAAATTGTTTTCCCTAGCAAAATACAAAAATTAATTTTCATTTTTAGTCACTTCATTTGCATACGCGCATACTTTTTCTACATATAGAAAATGTTCAAAATGTAATTTGGTCATGTATCGCGTACAAAAAATCGTACAAAAGGTATTTCAAAACAACGATATTTGAGTGTACTCTGAGAAATTTAATTCAGTAAAGGAAAAACTTTCACTATAATTATTCTAACTATCCTTTCATAACGGACTTCGTTGAGTTGAAACGGTTCTTATTATTATTTTGTACGCTCGATCGTCGATAAACAGGAGCATCAAACACGGCTGACATGTGGTAATTCATATATTACGGAATTAAGAAATTTATCCCATCAATTGCTACAAAAAGGTATTCATAATTTCGTCAATTTTAAAACGAAATTCACGAGTGCGGTCATTTCCATCGACGTTTAAACGAATAAATTACTTTGGACAAGCATTATGACAAAAGTTGCGTAAAATCTAAGTGGATGCAGTTTCGTCATTTTTGTGTGGCAATGCATGTTGTTAGTCGCTTTAGCTGGTCGGTGGGTTAAGTGTGAATGCAAATAGCTACACGGTCGTTCCTTCGATTCTTCGCGATAGAAACATTAACTCTGCGGTAAAGTTCGGCGAAACCGCGTGTACAGGAAGCAGAACATAGTTGCGTCTGATCCCCGACGGTCTTGTTGAAGGATTGCGCAATCACCGGCCACGTAGCCGGTGCAAGTTGCATAATTCCCTTTTGTATGTCCGCGAGCACGAAAACGCTGTTACACACGCGGACCGTAGCCGGCATGGTACCGAGTTCGCGTCGCTCTCGACTCGACAGGATTTCAGCGTCCTCGCGATCGACCTTTAAACCATTTTCACCTTCGATTACGCCGCGAGGAACGTGACTGTTCTCTCCCTAGTCGGGGCGCAACGAGAGACTTTAACAGAGGCGAAACTCCGGCGTCCCCGAGAAACCAATTTTCTAAAGCCGAATTTACACCTTTTCGGTTTCGATGATCGTCGCGGATTGTTCAGTCAAGCTTTGTGCGAATGGTAGGTCGAAAAGAATGGAATCGATGTATTGTTTAATCATCTCTACCTAGGGCTGATTCGTGCAACGCGATGCGACTATGTCTACCCTGTAGCAATTTCGAACTTAATATGATTGGTTAATTTACAGTCGATACTTCAAACTGTAAGTTGGAAAGATTTGCATGTTTATCCCCTTTGGTGTTGGGTGAACTCGAAAAGTATAGTAGAAGGAATAGCTGTTTTTTGTATTATTTTTCTAAACGCGTTGCATGAATGTCATTCGAATTATTCAGAGCGAGACATTTAGGTCTTTAATATCTATTTGTCAACTACGCATTGTATGAAAAAAATCTTTCAAACAAACATTGTTTGGTATAAGAAGAAACATGTATGCAACAATTAATTATTTGCTATTTTTCTTCTTTAGCCAAATTACATTGAATTACTTATACTTGTATTACAATAAATCATATAAATATTATAATATACATCAAATTTTTTTATAAATACCACAAATTACATAATGTGGACCTTTGTACAGGCTAAAATTAAAAGGGTTATATATAGACAGTGGATACTGTAAATCGGTCATCTACGGGTTTTAAACAGATGCTATCTAGATAAATATCGACAAGGTTAACAGTGAAGTAAAGATCTTCGTGCATTAAGGTATTACGAACATGTATCGTCGCCATCTTGAAGTCGCTGAAGGAAGTCTTTTCTGTTGTATACAAAGTACGTCACGGCTCAAGATTTCCCGCAATTATTGCTTAATTGGACCAGAGATACGCCGCAATTAAATCCATTTTTATTCTCGAGAACCGATGGAAAGATAACGGACTGGTTTATGGACAGGTTCAACGAAATTATGGCACCACATTGATGCGTGCAAACTGGCTTTCTTGGAAATCGCAGTCGTGAGAAAAACACGTTCTCCGAACCTTCTATTACAGATTTCGTATTTTCAGAATGTTCCTGTTGCCACTGAGTCGATCAAATTGTTTAAACAATCCGCTTTTTCATAGAAAAAAATCATGAAATAATACTTTACACTTCGTGATTCGAGTACCTAATAATTTATACTCAAAACGTCGTAGTGCTTTTTACTGGCTATCATTATTTCTTAAAGTTTAAGTGTGTATAATGTTATGTCAAAGCGATATTTCAAAATTCGAACATCTGGGAACTAAAGGAGAAGCTTTAAAAATATTTCTATATCAGAGAGAAGAGTTATCTTAAAACTGCTTTTATGTTTTCCTCGAAACTTGGCCAATAAGTCACTGCACTTTCTGTATTGCTTTTTATTGGAAAAAACACGATGACTTATTGGCAATACATTTTTCAACCCGAACGTCACAAAATCTCCGGAACTCAAGGTCCCAGTTTTTTCAGCCAAATGTTATCAGAATAACAAAAATAAGAAAAAATTATCATATAAACATAGACTCGAAAATGCTTCAATAAAAAACTATAAAAAAGTATGAAACAACAACGGGCTGATTGGAAATGTTTATCTACTGCTCGCCTCGTCTCTAAGTGTCTCTCGTTTTTAAAAATACAGCCCTGACACCTGCGAACATTTGAACTATTTAGTAAACATGGATAAATAAATACAGATAAAAAAATATCACCAATACATGTATTTTTTACATCGAACGGAAATCAACATTTTTGAACCTATGTTTATGTCATATTTTTCCCTTCGCTCGTAAAATATGCTGACACCATTTGCTCAAAAAAAAAAAAAAATCGGGGACACATTGTATACGGTCGATTTGCTTGAAATTTTACGGCGATATTCTGCATAGGATATTCAACAATGCAGGATACGATTTTTTTATGTGCCAATTATGTCAACAAATATGTCAAACATGCGACGGCTAGTAAACAATGTTTTATGTGAAGGGCTTTCGTACTTGCATCTATATTCTTTCAAAAAGCCTAAATCCTTTATTTGGTAGTTACTTATAAAGAAGATCCGCCAACTTTACCTATTTCTTAACATCTCAGGGTGGTATTTTCCCTCAAGAAGTTCAACAACTAAAAAGATTTATAAGAAAATAATCATTGCAGTTTTGACTTGGTGGAATATATGACAATTATGTGATCTAATCTCTTTAACAAAACTTCACTTAGTTTCTTTCAAACATCAACCTTTACTGTTCTACGTTGAACCAAACTCAAATGTCTTTCGCTCTGGCGGCTACCTCTTTTGCTGATTTAGATTGTATTCACGAGTAACGTCGCAATTACACGATACACAAAGTCGCATCAAATTACATATTATTACAACAAAAGCGTGGGATAATAGACAAATGAAGTTCAACGAAATACTGTATAAATTATCTCGTACGCAGGCGCGAATCTCGCCGCAGCTAAGAAACACTGCTGCAAACGCAGTCCCCGTAGATGCGAGAAATAAATCTTTCATGTTCTCATTAAACCGAACAACTTTTAATCAACAGAACCGGAAAGCCCAAGAACGCCGTTCCTCCGGTGGACTTTTCGGCGAGCTATAAAAACCGGACGATGCTCGTGTCGCGAGAGCATACTCCCACGACAAATCGTCCGTGACAAAATCCAGAGTGGAAAGTTCCCGAGGCGAAAGACAACGCACCAGAAGCTGGACAGACGCATTGAATCGTTCCCGTGGCGCAAGAATTTTTATCGACACCCCTGTACACATAATCGCGGGCCCTGTGTACGAACCTCCCCGTCGAATCGTACACGTGTCGCTCCGGAGAGCATACGGTTTACATTGCAAATTCGTCGGGAAAGTTGTCGTTGGCGACACGTTGTCCAGCGCAGAACGCAAAACTTGCTCCGTCGATTAAATTACCGCACCGGTTCCGGCTGCGCCCAGATTAGAGACATTGTTTTGATACGTTGCTGGGAATTCTCATTCTTACCCTTCTCGGTATGATCGATCAGTCGACTGTCCGCGAAGTTGAAGGAAGCCGAGCACAAAAGTTGTGCCGTTTCTATCTCATCGGTGGAAACTTTTGTCTGGCACTGTGGACTGCGGATCTCTGCCACAAGAATCACAGTTTAGTTCAATTCTACTGCAACGTATCTTTCGATCGAGGAGAATCGATTCATTTCAAACCGTTATGAATTTGTCTGTGATAAGTGTTATCGAATGAAAACAGAAACAAGTGTTATAGAATAGAAAATGGTGTCTTCCTTCTGTAGTTGTAATGAACAAGAAATTATTGAAGAAATGAAGTGATTTTAAATCGTTGTAAACTTGTCTATGCTAACTGGTGTGTGAATCTCATCGCGTACAATGACATTCGACAATCTCGTCGAAGTATAATGTATAACTTCTGTATCAGTTGGAGGAAACAAGTATTATAAAATAGAAAATGATGATTTCTTTCAATAATTGTAATAGACAAGAAATGATTGAAGAGAGGAACAGATTTTTACGAACATTTTGTTAACCAACTGTGTAAGGAACGAGGCTAAATCTTTACGGTATATACAGTACAAAAATAATTATTTTCATGAAACTAGTACGCAACCCTTACAATCCTCTTTGAAGATAAAATCATTCTTGGCGTATGACAGGGAGAATCATAACGACGTCAGACACATTTTTGACAATTTTTATGTATATCTAAAAATATATGCCAAAATGTTAAAAATGAAAATTATACAAATTACAAAGTTACTATCAATTACTATTTCCTCTAAATTATCTTAACGATAAACTTGATCAGTAAAGAATACACACGATAACGCTTCTTGTTTTTCTTTATCACGAAAGTCGTCTCTTAATTTTAACAAAAGATTAGCAACCTTATTATACGGGCCAAATACCGTAAGTACAATTTTATGCCAGAACCAGTCTGTTCTCTTGGACATCCTATAAATATTGGGTTGGGGAATAAGTTCGTAGCGTTTTTTTATTTTCTCTTATATTACAACGATTTGTTGCTGTTTGACAAAGTGCGTCATATTTATTCGATAGTGCTGTCTCTGCTCTACAAAACTGTGCTAATTTTTTTTTTGAGTCATATAATTTGTTATTATTTTTGAGGCTGTAGAGGTACATGTTCGGCGAGCGAAATAACAATTCGAGCCGTACGCTTGCAGATGCCAAGGTTTTGGCGAACAAAAATATTCCTTGACGTTTGCTAGTAAGGAAATTACCTTATTCCTTTATTTATTTTTTTATTACTTTCACGTGCACTGCAGAACTAGCCGATGAATGTCGCCGGCCGCGTGCCGCTACCCGGCTCAGCAGACCAGGAGGATACCTTTCTCCCCCGCCAACACTGGACACAGAGTTAGAGAAAGTCACCATCCGCAAGTCGCAAAAGATCATACCATTTTGGGAAACAATCACTAAATAACCAAAAAACGAAAGATCTCCAGCTATTTTGCCATATATCAGAACCACGCGACAACGCTGTACCGACTGTACCGACTACATATACTGTTCTCTTATTTTACAACGATTTATTGCTATTTGACAAAATGTGTGAGCTCTACAGAACGATGCTAATAGTTATAACAATTAATTAATCCATTATGTATTCGCTGTTATGGTTTACGACCTCCTCCGACATCTCGACCAATTTGTTGATATGTGGAAAAATTAAAAATAAATTAAAAATAAATAGAGGAATAAGGTAATTCCCTCACTGACAAACGTCAATTTTTTTCGCCAAAAACCTTGGCATCTGCGAGCGCACGGCACGAATTGTTATTTCGCTCGCTGAACATGTACCGCTACAGCCTCAAAAATAATAACAAATTAAATGACTAAAAAAAAGATTAGCACAGTTTTGTAGAGCAGAAACAGCTCTATCGAATAAATATGACGCACTTTGTCAAACAGCAACAAATCGTTGTAAAATAAAAGAAAATAAAAAAACGCTACGAACTTATTCCCCAACCCAATAAATTGTTGGAGAAAACCGAGCCTGCAGAATGGCATCGCCCTGCATTTCGGTCACGAAGGAAAGAGTCGGACGCCGTGTCGAACGCGGAATATAATAAGATCGAGGTAATAACCAGTCGGGAAAGGTGTCGCGAAAAGACGGCAATAAAATGGCGGACGACATAGCGCCGGATTAACGTGGAACGTTTACGTTCGATGATCGTGGAGGGGTAGTTTCACGCGTTCCGACCGCGTTATTGTAGCAGCGCATGATCCCCGTTTGCCGACCGACCGGAAGCTGAATTCCTTCTCGAGCGTTATTCCACGTTTCACTTAGTGCTGTGCTGCACAATTCCGAGAGAACTGACAGTATTCTACGGCACGGTTCGATGGAATTCGAGTTCCCGCCCGGTGTGAAAGTACTTACACGACAGAATGCACAAAAGCGATAAGTCCCTCCACCATAAAACTTTATTATTTACCGGGGAACGTGAAGAAATTTCGAAGGACGTGAGAACACCGAGCTGTAAAATTTTCATAGAATGCCAGCTAGACGTTCCCCGATCATCGGAGTTTGCCCTTTAACGCGCCGCAGAATGTAGAAACACGGTGAGATGTGCTCTTATTAAACAACTTCGATGCTGGTTGAGAAACGGCTGATCGTTGATGTATGTATAGAATGCAAAAAAAGGATTGCGGTCATTATAAAGTATCAACGAAAGCACATACATACTACTGTGATCAAAAAGTACGGTGAAATTGTCATTTAAAACTCCTGGGCATTAGGAAGGCAAGTAAATTTTTTTCCTAGGTTGGTAGGACTGTCTATAACATTCGCCAAGCGTCTGTTTGTCAAAAGGTTTAATTATCTCCGAGTTACACGTGTTTTTGTAAACAAAAAAAAAGTTTGTAAGTGGTACAACGAGTTGGAAGCGGACTGAGAACGCGTTGAAGACGAACCGCGCTCTGGACGACTATCAACGTCTACCGACAAGGGCCACGTCCAAAAAATCAAAGATTTGGTGCTTGAAAATCGTCGATTGACAATTAGAGACAATTAAGAATATTATTTGAGCGTTATGCGTCGTTTGCGTGAAGCTATTCGTCTGAAACAGCCGGAATTATGGGCGAACAACTCTTGGTTCCTTCATCACGATAATGCACCATGTCATACTGTATTGGTTCATCGCGACTTTTTTGCCAAAAACTCGACTCATATCGTTCCGCAACCACCGTATTCGCCTAATTTGGCTCCGCGCAACTTCTGGCTATTCAGCAAACTCAAAAGGTCAATGCGGGGACGCCGTTTTGACACGATTGAGGAGATAAAAACCGAATCGAAGAAGGTCTTGAAGGCTATACCGGAAGAAGACTATTCCGACTGTTTCGAGGACTGGAAAAAGCGTTGGCAAAAGTACGTTTTATCGGACGGGGATTACTTTGAAGGGGATGAAATTCATTTGTAAGAATAAATAAAGAATTTACATTTTATAAAGAAATTCACCTTACTTTTTGATCACAGTACTATGTCTCTTTTTTCAAGTTTGCTCCTTTCGATTAGTAAAACAGGTATTAATTATCGACAAATTTAACTTTGAAGAAGATAGTGAAGGACAAACAGAGAGTCTGAAAAGAGTGATTTCCTTCTTCAGATACTTCTAAGTACAGTATGGTAAGGCATTCCTGACCATAATACCTTGCTAGGTTGCCTTATTGTTAAACATATTTATCTCTGCCATTTTATGGAGCATTCCAATATAGCGCATCTTGTCTCAGCAGTGAATCGTCTGCCAATAAGAAAAGAGCAATTTCTGTACGTGCCCCTATATTACTGAGGGTTTTTGGGCCCGTATGAAGGTACTATGACGAGTCATTACTGGATATTGAACATACTTCTCATATATCAAAGACATTTTTAACCCTCTATGGTCCGAATTTATTTCTTAAATATTTATCTGCAGACAACTTGAAAGGCATTTACTTTGATATTTCTGGTTGATGGCGCTGCAAACTGTCATGAATATTATAATTATTTACCTGGGAGACCTTATATAATCAAGAGGTACGCATCTTGTGAAAAATCTAAACTTATTTGGTGGGATGCCGATATATTATATTATGTAACCTGAAAGCTACATGGGCTCTTAGAGGGTTAAGTATGTCCAAGACAGTTTTAAATGTGTAAACGAGTCCTCAAAAAATCGGATAGTGTCAAATGTTTGTAACAGCGTCGGTAGATCGTTGATTGACAAGATGCTTCGATCAAATCGTAGAATGGTTCTCGTCGGATGGGTAATTGAATCGTTACCGAAAGGTGTAAAGTGCAGCAGACGCCGATGTAAGGAGTCCCTCGATCAACCCACGTCGCTGTATTATTAATAGCCAGTGAAAGTTCCATTGTAACTTTCCGTGGAAACACGGCGAACGGCTCGCCAACACGGAAGAACGTAAAAGCGTTAATGATTACCGAGCGGGTCGTAATACGCGAGATTGATTTAAGCTGCTTAGGTGGCTTTATTGATACTAAACACAGCATCCGGGAAGATCAGCTGCTTGTCGCAGGTTAAACATCACGGTAGAACGACGTAACTAGTGTCCCAAGGAACGTTCGTGCCGGTAATGTTCATAAGCGCTGGGCTCTTTCCATAAATAAACAAATACTTCCTCGAACACATTCGCTGAACGGTGTCATCTCTTTCGGTTTTGTAGCGTCACTGTTCGCAGGTTTCTATTTCCACCACTTGGAAATCGCTATGTTCGATAGTATTTCCCTCGATAAATAAAGATCTAAAACTCGCGGTGAGGAATCTTCTAATTTTCCTGTCGCACAACATTAGAAACGAAGCGTGATTTCATAAGTTTTATTGAAACATGTCAATTTCTTGTTCAAATCGAGCCGCGATTGCTTATCATAGTAATCGATACAATATAATGACAAATCGTTTATTTGGTCTCTATTAAAAATCCATTAACTTCGAAATAATTCTTTCCAAGTCTCTGTAAATTAGTTTTGGATGCCTTAAATTTTACGTTGACATCAAATTCAATCATCCGTACATACAACAGTTGTAATAATTGTCTCAACAATATTATTATCATTATAACAACAAATTATGTTAACAAAAATTTTCAAACAATTTTATATAACCATAGTTTATTTTTATAAAGTCATATTTCTTTTTGCACAACTCAATGCATCTTTTTATTTTTTTCTCGAAAAAGTATTATTATGATCACGTTTAAAATTCATTAGTTTAGAAATTAAAAAACTGTTTATCTCCCTTTTTATATAAAGATCAGTAGCTCACATACGCCTGCATTATCTCCTCCCGACTCTTTAAAAATATTTCAAATTAAAATGCTTACATTAAAATTTTTAATATCTACGTCGCGAGACTATAGTACTCCACGCTAAATTTCTGGTTCCGCCAATTTCGTTTAATTCTGCCGCGTCCGGCGGAAAAATGCGATCCACGCCAGAATTTACAGTACGTGATTTAATAGTGGTTAAAAGTTTAATGCAAGAGTAACGAGCATGCTAATGAGCCAACACACGCGTAACGATCGCCATTACGTAACCCGTCATGCGAAATGCAGAGCGGAATAATGGGCCCCGTTGCAAATGAAAAGTAATTAATTATCACGTGTATCGGTTTGATTAGCGGCTCTAAGGAGTTCGAGCACGCCTCGCTCTGTATACAGCGCATGCGATACACGCCGGCTGCCTCCCTTTACCGCGCCGCAACCCCCTCTTCTCCATCCATTACCGATCCATTTCGTTATTTTTCTGGTTCCACGTCGGGTAACGAGAGGGAAAAGGAGGGGGGAGGGTGTCGGACGATTTTTTGCCCGGTTACGTGAAATACAATTCGTGTACATTTTGCACAGTCCGCTGGTTGTTTCACGCCCGACTCGTTCCGATTCAATGGCATTCCGTTCGCGGTTTCTTTATCCGCCGTTAAATATATGCGCGCACACGATCGCGCGAATAGTAATCACGTTTTTATTCCCACACCCCCGGCGTATTTATTTTTGACAGCGGGGGTGCGTTCTGGTATTCGGGAATTTCGCCACTGTCCGAAAATTGGGGGTTCTCGCATAGCATAATCTTTGCCCATCCATAGGATAGAAACAGAGACCTTTTTGTGCAATATAGAGAGATATTTTGTAACGATTTTAAAAAATATTCGTAATTTTTAGTAAGTTGAAAGTGACGTATCGATTGCTCGTTGTATTGTTCGACTGTTTTAACATGTAACGTGCCGAAAATCAATACCCAAAAATCTCTCAAACTCAAAATTATTTCATTAACAAACTGCAATAATGTTAATGCAAATAAATATTTCTTTATAGAAAATAGATAGACCAGTGCGACCTCTCTACAGAGATTTATCAGGTGATTCTAAAAATATATTTTATATGTGGCGCATGTTTTGCATATTTATGTTTAAAAACGTATGCAATAATATATTGCATATGTTATTTCACGTGTACATTCATGTATCCGTTACAACGGAATCATCTATCTTGTTAAATTAATTTAGTCTATTAGTCAACATTTATAGTATAACCGTTCTGGTAACAGTCATATATCAATATCATACTGAAGACACGTCATAGCAAATTTTCAAAACGCTGAGTTGATAATTGAACATTACGCGCAGCTATTAATATTTCGATATCGAACAGTTCAGTCTTATTATTGAAACAGCAAGATGAATTTTGTGCGAATGCGTTGTAATATATTTAAAATATCGAAATTTCGTGAATGTAGAATTTCATAAATGCAAAGCTGAGTCGAGGAAGATCACGGTTTCATCACTGATGAAAATAATAATGAAAATATTTATTATCAAACATACAGTAAACGCATAAAGTCCAACCGTAAATTACAATTAGTCCAATGCATGTGCTACAATGGTAGTCGAGTAAATAAATTGTAATATTATGCGATGTAGAGCGGTAATTTTCGGTATTTTAATTCATTTTTACCAACAAATGTCATGTAATATACTATAGTTCGAAGTATAATACATCAGTATAATTCTAACTTCGAAATACATGAAAATAAATAAATTACATTTCGAACTCTATTGTACAAAAGTATTGTATTTAAACAAGATATGAAGGAAGACGAACATATACAGTATAATTACAGAAACTTGCACCCTTGTCACAGAGATTGCAACAGTTATAAAATATTGATAGCTAAAAGATTTTAACTAAGAACTACTGTACCCACATGAAACTGAAACTAAAAAGTTAAAATTTATTGTAGTGGATAGTATTCTAATCCTTATGCATCCTAAATATCCTAAAAAAATTCAGTTTTTTAATGTATATTACAGTAAAAATGAATTCTAAGAACAAGACATAAGTTAGTATGACTAATATCAGTGTTGCTATCGAATTAGGTATAAGATGGCTGGATTAACGGAACAAAAATGATTCGCTTGTGGTTTTAACGTGAACGAGATTGTAATTGCACAATATTTCCTGCTTGTGTATTCACCCATAATACGGTTCCACCGTATCAGGGACTAATTAACGATAGTTGGATCCTCTTTCATTTCTGACAAAGGGAGCCGGGGAAGCAGAAGCTGACCGGCCAATGGAACGATGCATAATCGCATCTCTAATTGCATTACCGGTATTATATCGTATATCATATTCGATCAACGGGACTTCGGGGATTTGTACGAGGAACGTTGTTGTGACGTGAAGAATTGGGAGAAATATTACAGAAGGTAACAATACATTTCAAGATTATTGCAATTGTCGCGTAGATTGTTAATTTTGTGAATTCGTGACAAAAAGTATTGTGAACTCTTTCGTAGTTAAAGAAATAATGCCTGTGACAAATCGTAATTTTCCGGTTTCGATTTTACGTGGTACAGTTAGCGGATGAATGATTGAAGCAAAAAAGGGAAGGAGAGAAAGTGATAAAATGCTCTGTGGTTGCGGATCTTCTCCAGTACGATGTATCACTTACCGCTGTCCATCAGAGGATATCTGTGTTCATAACTTTCATAAGTTTGGACTTATGTAACAATGTCTCAATACTCTCTCGATGTTTCTATCGTTTCTTATTTGATGCATTATCTTCATTACACGGTTCTATAATCAATGTCTTCCGACCAATATATTAAAATTGTGAAAATATGTAACGATCGAAATGACTGATTACACGTTTTATTTGAAAGTTGTTAAAATTAGAGAAGCTTTCTTAGAAAATGGTTGAATAAATTTCTTGACCCAAACATGCATTACAATAAAAATGACGAGACATCTACTTTGAAGGCTCGGTAGTGTTGGCAAAACTAAATGAACTAAATAAATGAGTAACAACAGATCCGCAATACGCGTACAATTCAAATTAATATCCATCGTCTTCGTTTATGGCCGTTACTGTACTTTCGGGCGACAGTAAACGCGTTAATTAAACCATTAGGCTGCCGTCGCTACGTTGAAGAGAACGCTGGAAAAAATGTTTGTAACAGCCGGTGATCGATAGATCGCGGTTCGAACGGCAAAGGTAAACTCGTGTTCCGCAGGTTGGGCGCAGGATCAATTAGACGCGGCGCGATAAGTTCGCTGCTAAATGAGAAAACGCGGCAGCGCGCCGCGTCAAGGATTTACGATTGTGCAAGACCCGACGAAGGAGGAAAAATCGAGCCCGAGGCCGGCACATGTTTATTAACTGTTCAACCCCTTCCCCTTCTCGTCCTTTTTATCTTGCCATGCAGGAAAACACGGCAGCAACCGCGCGCGATTTTTCTTCACGGCGATACGTTTATTTACGGGTTTGCATTCCCCGTTGGCTAATTCAGTGAATTTTACGGTTCCGCGATTCCACGCCGCCGCCGGCTTACTCTGGATGCAGAAGTATCGGGCTGTTCTATAAATAATTTCGTTCCTTGTTTATCGCCCTCGGCGAGCACGCTTGTCGCGTTTCTTAATATTATCTATCGCTCCGCTAGACAACTGGCAACCCTTGAGCCGTCTTATCCTTACCTAATCAACAATGCGTCCGTGAATATGCAATCTTTCATTCCGCTGTTCTCATTTCACAGATTTATATGCATTTTGAATTTCTGCTCTGTCCATGTTATTGATTCAAATTTTTAAAACTGGCATTTATGATTTATAGTCATTATTTTATTTATGGTCAATATCTTTTTACCTCCTATTGGACTTTTATTTGAAGGAGGCATTGATGATAAAATATAAACTTTACCGTAATGCTTTGACACATATCAAACGTAAAGCCAGAATGAACACAAAAGCATACAGGCTGGTTCACTTAACACATTTGTCGCCGACAATTAGACACTAAAATCCCCACATAATCAAAGCAATTTAATTAATTGAAATAAAACTAAAAAGTTCACCTTTACCATAGGGGATGACATTAGAACTCTTTCGCATTCGAAAAATCATAGTCGAATTCATTTTGCTCGAATATATAGTATTGCAATCAAAATAAATTTTCAAAATTGATCAGAAATTAATGTTACCCAGATATGGGTATGCTTTTGTGGGGGCCCCGTCACCCAAATATGGGTGACGCTCTCCTTACTCAAGATTTTATTTATTTAATTTATGAAAATCCCATTTGTAGCCCAGAAATTTAATGGAATAAGCACCGACAAATGCGACATATACAAAATAAAAATACTAAAAATTCATACATTATTATATTTTTTATTCGTTAATTTATATTTAATGTGTAAAATATAACGTTTTCATATGCGTTCTAACTACCGAATTTGGGCCTGGTAAAAAACTGGAGCGATTCGCACTGGGCGACGAACGTGTTAAATAAGAGCACCTACATTTCAACAGCGATGTTGGAGAAGAATAGTTAACATGAAATTTCATTGGTATTCCGAGAGAAATACGATGCAAAAATATAATAGTTTCTTGCTAAAATAAATTTTTTCGGAGAATCGACGCTAATTTGTATATAGGATGTGTCAAAATAATGGTAACTCCGGGAAAGAAGGGGTTCCTCAGGTGATTTGAAGTAACTTTTTCCTCAGGAAAAATGCAATAAATGCATATTGTTCTTATTGCATTGTACAAGTCACGTTAAAATGCATTGAGACAAATATACAAGTAAATCTTTGGATACTGTCAGGCAATAAATAAGTCAAGTTTTAATTATTGCATGAATAAAAGAAGAAGAAATTATTGCATGTATAATGTGTGGGCCATTGTATTTACCTATTGAGTGTTTCCCTTATTTGCTTTGATTATGAGTGCAGTTTGCAACCGATAATAAAGAGCATCGAAGCATTTCAAGTGCAGAGCGCATCGCGTCGTTTGGCCGGCGATTAATCAAATTTACAATCGCGTATTTTGACCGCGTATCGGCTCCCGTCTGCGAGTCGCCACAAGCTGCCGCGGCCATTACTCATTCTTATATAATTCGCACTTAACGCCACTCGCAGATGTTGTGAGGAGAGCGTAGGAAAAAGTGCTCGCCGCGTTAAAGGTTAATTACGCGTTGATGCGCGCTACAAAACAAACTTTAATGTTGCAGTTTTTAATCGGATTTCGCGACGCTTTTCCAGCCGGTGTCCGGGAATTCTCGTCGCGGGAAATGCGGAGTAGGGGGTAACCGTGGCGGTAGGGTGAGAGAGGAAAGGGAGGATTGCGCGCGAGCTTCTTAGGCGATTTATGGAGCGTTCATTAACGCAATTCGTTGCAGCTCAGAAAATGTTGCGCGAACTTAAGCCAGGCGAATACTTCGCCGCCGGGACACTCTTCGAACCGTCCTTCTTCTTTCGTTCGCTTAAATCATTTTCGCTGCGATTCCTGCTCCGCTGCCGAGAACTGTCCCCCGATGTATAGTCTTAATGGGGACAGCGACGCGATGTAAACGAAGGGGAAATGGGCGCCGTAAAATTCCTCCTGTCTGTTCGACTAATTTTCTTAATTACGTGTTCGAGGAACTGGAACGAACTGGTGTCCCTGTAATTCATTGTTTCTTAGTTTCTTTGATCCTGTTTCGTGATTAAGAGGCGCTTTCCATTTGGGAAATGAATTTAACGGACTCGCGGAATATTCTTCTCGATCATCTTTTTCTGTTTGATCGCGAGTTTCGCTGTTTCGTCGATTCGAGGAGTTTTCTTTTCCGATTCTCTCCCTAGAAGCTCCGCTCCTTTGTCGTTGACTGGTTTATTAGCTATCGACTTGCCGATATAATAACTATATATTATTACTATGATGTAACAAAGTAGTCGGACGCGAATAATGGAACCGGTTTGGAGACTGGGACAGCTCAACTGGTATTTTGCAATGGCCAGAGTTGATTCACTTTTCCGAGAGGAAATTGCGGCGACGCGTAATGAACCTCAAACCCGATTTATAATGATGTATTTCAGTATGTACGCAGTAGTATGTATTTAGATGTGATTCGGTTCGTAAGCATGCACATTTTCCTCTAAGTTCGAAGAATTCTGAATAAATCGCGTAAACAAACAATACAAACATGATTGATAATGACATTTAAAATGATATTTAACGTTCAAACCCAATCCCACTCGCAAGCGTATCCACTGATTTACATTGCGAAGTTACCAACGACTCTTCATACTGATACATAAATAAAGCGTTTCAAAGAATCGACGATTAAACAGAAAATCACATTGCACGAACATGAGAATATCATAATTAATGGATAAAATTACAACGAGTGAGATGCATGCGGAGCACGTTTAAAAAATAACGAAACTTTTCGTATATAATTAATCTTCTTTGACTGGATAAAATCAGCTTTAGTGCTCATAAAGCTTATGGGCACCTATTATTAGAATTGTTTTCCTGAAGGATAATACTGAAATTACTGATCATTTTCAGTAATTAACCAGTATGACAGAATTACATTTAGTCAATATTTAGCGATCCTATAAATATTTTCCTAGTGATTTCCTGCGGTATTTTCGCAAGTAAGATAAAAATATTTGAAATGATTGCATGCATTTTATGCCTTGGCCCAGAAGACACGCGAAATTTATCGCAGGAAGTAGAGGACGACACAAAAGGCGTTAGTTCATCAAACATGCCTCAATTGTCCGGGATAGATACCACTTATCGACGCTGTTGTCGTGGCCGGCTTTAATTCTCCGTTATCTTCGCCGAGGACGCTTTCAGATTACTCGAAATCTACAACCGCTGATCGCTCCAGGGCGCGGCCATTTCCGGTCTTCGCCAACCATCTTATCGCGTCCGCACTTTACTGACACAGGTTACGCGCAAGAAACATTGCACGCTCTACGCCCTACGCGACGCTGATTCACGCGAGCAAATCGCGATGTGGGTCAAAGAATAAGTATAAATCTCTTGGAATTTATCTCCGGCGTTCCTCGCACTCGTCAGAGGCAACTGCACCGAATGTCCCGCAGTTTTCACTTTACCGCTAAATCTACTGTGCCAGTCACAGAGCCCAGTTACGCGTTTTTCTCTATTAGAGTTGTTGCAAATTTTAAAAACACTTTAAACTATTCAATACATTTTCTCATTTGAGCACGTATTATGATAACAATGGTGGCAATCTTGTCGATCATATAAAAAAATACACGTTAGTCATTTTTTAGAGCTCGTTTTTATCGCAAAATTTATCGCTTTATTTTTTATTACAAGAACGCTTGCTCGATATGCAAAGTGAATCTTGGTAATCATTTTTCATCGAAAATCGTAACACTTTGTTCAAGAAAAGCCTTCGAACTCTTTCCGTGCTTTATTCCCGCGAAAATAAAGCAAACCGTATAAAAGCAGATGCATACAATTTTAAAATTACGAAAAAAGTTTTCAAGCTTTACGAGAGAAAGCAGAACAGCAAAAAGATCGAATTTACAATTTTAAATTACTGGCAAATTAGACAAAACTTAGGAATAATCAAAATCACAGCCATTAAAAATACTCAAGACAGAGTCACCATAGGGAGTCGACTATTTCCAACAATTCGATCAATAGGCGTAGATCAATCTGTAATAATCTCTCTCACTTGCTGAAATAGGTATTACAATTGACGGTAAATATTATTCGTTATTCGAAAGTCATAACCACTCTCATCAAAAAATTATATTAAAATACGACTGATTTTCCGGAGACATTCACTGCTGTGAAGAACTTTCTCGTCCGAAATGAAAAATTTGGCTTTCGAATTTGCAACAGAAACTGTCGCCTTGAATGTCAATTATTTCAGGGTATACATATTTATGAGAAAGCCTAGGTTTTCTAACGACAAGAATCAATAGCGAGGAACTCTGAACCTGCACGACAGTCCGAACGATTGAGACATGTCGCAAACCTGCATCACTTAACGCTGACAAGATTCAGTGTCAATTGCAGGCCTCCGAGCAATTGTTCCATCGGACTGTGCATACAGTCAGGTAGCTATATTTACATTCAATCGAACACAATAGAATAGTATACATTTTGAATATTTATAGGAACGCAAGTGGTCTCTGTTCGCGCGCCACAATGCATTTACGATTGTTCCGTTGATTGCGTGCAACTTTTTCCGCGTTGTTCTTTCTTTCGCTGCCATCAGGCTATCGTTGATCTATCCATCGATTGACATTAATAGACTGCGGAGATTTGTGCAATCTCCAGCTCCGTAAAGCTGGAACATTGTTTTCGCGTTACGCGGTTACAATACCTTCGAAGTTGCGTCTACAACAGCATACCTCTGTGGAAGGGTATTTGCGAATAACGGTTACGTAAAATCTCCTAAACGTTCGAGGATGTTTTGAACGTTATCTAGTGTATAATTGATAGGTGCCAAAGCGTCGCCAATATGTCGGACGCTAAATAATAACATTTGCAACTGCACAACGCGTTAACGTGTTAACATAGCACCGCTAATCAGCTTCGAAGAAGGTCGGATCTAGATAGATCTTCCACTGACGATGAGAGTTTCATGCCGTTCGACAGGTGCGTTACACTACATGGAAACGGCGGTGACATCAGCGAACTATTCACACCGAAGTTTATAATCGTAAAAGTCTGGCTCTAAAGATGAATTGACGGAATTTCAACTGCTGAAGCGAAGCTTCAAACTAAGAAGATTTAAATTTATATACCAGTTCAGTGGTAATTACTGTCTGATTGTTAACCAGTTATCTGTTACAATCTCTTTGGAAAGTGTACAAGTTAATGTAATTGTACTCTATACGTTTAATTTTCTTCACATACAACACTTTTATCAAATATACAAATCAAGAATATGATAGTACATATGCGTGTTCTTAGCCAGATAGCTGTTTTTGGCGAGTCTTCTCGTTATGGCGGAATGGCAACACTTTGTGTCATGACGAACATACTCGCCGAAAAGATTAAACGTAGAAAGACCTTTGGGAACGGAAATATTAGAAACTAAAGCACAAACTAAGCATATTGTCACGACAAAAAAGCCCAAGGATGTAACGCGTATTAGGTTATGGCTGTTTCCTTTCTAGTTCCCTAACTTTGTCAACAGCTGTTAAACGAAACAAGAATATTAGCGTGGTAAGTTGTACATGTCCTTAACGTGGCCACAACCGGCACGTCTACCCTAATACGAGTTATAAAAACTTCAAAAAAACTCCAGCTCTTTTGACATCGTCTGTATAAGGATTGAAATCGTAAGGATTCCAAGATTGAAGCGATTTCCAAAGTTTCGACAAGGATCCGGTGCAAAGGACACGATAACAATAACAATGGCGATGTCTTTCTCAACGTCGCCTTGACATCGGCGTTCCGGCACCAATTTTCTAAGAAGGCCCGTCGCAGCAAGTGTAAGAAACGAATCAGCTATGGGCATACGTTTCAAGAACGAGCTTCTTGTTACACAAGAGCGTGTGCCGTAAGCGACGTCTTGACCCAGGCCTAGCCTCAAAGACCGCTCCAGAGGTGCAACGCAGTGGAAAACATAGGAGATGCCTTCATTCAAATTTAATTCGTCATACCCGACGAACGGGAACTGATTAGGATCGGATAGCTGAAGGAAATGTTTCTGCCAGCTGCTTGTACTCGACATAATATAGTGGACAGACATCCTGCACCATGCATTTTAATGCGTTAATATGGATATTAGAAGCTAACATGTGGACAAGATTCTTTCTGAAACTTGTTCTTGAAGACCCTCGTTGCTCGATTGAACTGTCTTTGACGTACTGTCGACTCTTGCAGCATCCGTTGATATTTAACAGTATTTTTACATTCTCCAAATTTATTTATTATGTCATAAGCAATGGATCTCCATGTATTTACGATAAAGTCATTGTCTTAAAATGTAAAAGAATGTATAAATTGACTAGGTGTAATAGCAGCTCTATTTCCTCTTTACAATGATCTTTTACTTGTCGAAAAATGCTGTTCCTATGTCCTGATACATATTTGTAGAATCATGATTGAGAACAAGAATTTGCTTATTAATTTATAAATCCATATCACTGAACGGGAAAGTGACCTAACGTTGCGATCATCCAAGACTTTGCACAGGCATTGTCATTTCAATTGAAATACTATGTATATAGGGTGTCACAAAAGTCGAAAATACAATCCGCGGCTTTGTTCGAGAGTTATTAACGAAAAATAGTGGCCAATGAGAGGCGAGCTCGGCAAGTGCCAGATGCCTGAGCGGAACTATGCTCTGACCGCTGCGACTGCCTAGCACCAGTCGTGCTCGCCTCTCATTTGTCAACGTTTTGTCATTAATAACTCTGGAACAAAGCCGTGGATTGTATTTTCGCTAAGGAAAAAATTGCTTAAAATGACCTCAGGAATCCACCGTTTCTCAACTGCAAGTGACTTTTGGAATACCTTATCTAAATGACAATACCAATGCATGCTGGTGCATTGTATAAACTTCTCCCACGCATTTAAAAAAACAATACCAACTCCTTTGTTCGAAAGAACCAAAAGGAATAGAAGTAAACATCGAGTTATTCAAAATGGCGGCGGCAATGTTGGTTATATTGAGGACTACGAACAGTTCGCTGCTCATTCTTTTTTATGGAATATTTCGCATTGGGAACCCGTTAAGTACACACGACGGCCGGAAACATGTTAATATATCTCGAGACCAGGACACCGGGTCGAAGAGGAGAGGATTGCAGAGAGAAAGAGAAGAGAAACGCGTGCACGCGTGCGACTGACGTGTCCTCTGCTTATTGCCCAGTTACATAGAGATTGCGTAAACACGTACGCCAGGTATCTCTGGACAGGTAAGTAACGAGACTCTTTTTTTTATGCCGAGGAGACACGGCAGTGCATCTTTTCTATCGGCGACTGTTTGCCGCGAGTTAAAATTTCCGTCTCGTTCGTACGTGACGTAGGATCTCCGTAATATGGTATCGGATACTAAAATTAATCGGTTCCAGAGAAATTCGCTGAGAAGAATTGATGGGATTGAGGAAACATTAGCCCGAGGCCAACTACAACGAAAAGTACTATAAATTGTGAATGTTCATGCTAATTCACAGCATCAAAGGTGGACTTTCTTTTCTGTTCTATTTTCGGACGTGCCTGACTTTCATTACGAACATCTGCATACCGTATTTGTTGTTATTAGACTGCGGATTTTTATGCGAAATAAAAATTGTCTGCGCCAATTACGAAGCGCAGGTACTGCATATATATTTATTTCGTTTCTTTACCATTCAGGTCAACAGTACTTGGAAGTTTTTTCAATGTTTTTACAGTTTTGTATTTGATCAATTCGTTTTTGTTATAAATGCACGCAGTCCCCAATCTCGCTATTATAAATTATGTTTATTATCATTTTTGTGTTTAACCTTTTGAATACCATAAAAATGTTATTCAACTTTTGAACACCGAAAATGCTTGAGATTTCTAATACGACTTCAGATCATATTGTAGTTGAAACTGCCTTTTTACATATTTAAATGTATGTAATTTCCTATATGTCGAATACTATAAATATTTTTATCAGAAGTTCTTGTAACTTGGAATGTTTTTTTTTTAACAAAGTAAACGACGAATCGCTTTTGTCACTTTATATTGAAATAGCGTTTCTTGAACATTTGTAATGAATAACTTCCTGAAAAAAATCAGAGGAATTCATATTTGTAATTACATATTTTACAATACATTACTCGTGAACAATGTACCAAAAATATTCGGATATAATTAGTGAATCCCAAGGGGAATGAAAGTTGTTCTGTAAGATCTGGCATCGGTTTCACCGAACCCAACAGCGATTAATTAAATGAAACGACTATCCAAGACACGACCGCGTAACAAATTTTCATTTTCTGCCGTTTGGCCCTGTCCATAATGGTAATAGATGATTGTTGATCGACAAATTTTCAATTTCCACGGTTATTAATATTCGCAAGCCAGTTTGCGAGACAGCCGGTAGCTTCGTATGTATACCTTCCGTTAAATGGCGATTACGTAACGTGAAAATTATACGCTCGCAGAAACATAGAGAGGTCGGTAAATGTTCTTTCCGTTGCTAATAAGAAAATTGTTCACTGCGCAATGAACAAGCGCATACTATAATAAAAATCGCGGAAAATCTAGACGCAACTCCATTATTTTTATAAGACCCATATCAACTTGGTAGTTTTATTGTTGGTGATTTTAAAAATTCGTATCCTCTGCAAATATTTTATGTTCTCCTACAAATATTTCATGTTCTCCTACAAATATATCACGTTCCTTTACAAATGTTAATTGCACCAGCTACACAACTTTTTGTCTGCAATTAATTAATACAATATATAGCGCCCGCTGAAAAATAACCGGTCGGTGTGTTCAAACCTCGACCGATGACACATGTTTTCGCGAGTTCGGCTACTTTTTGCGGACGGTCGCGTCACGCGCTCGTGTGCATCATGCAACGGCCGAGGGGACCCCGTCACTTGGTTAATTAGCAATTACACGCATATCTGCGTGTCTCGGATTCCAAATTAGAGCGGCGTTCGTGTCCGATGCACAATGATAAATCCATGGGACACGAACGCGCACGCGCACACGCGCGTAAGTGCCCGACGAGTGTACAATAATGAGTTATTTAAATTTTCCTTGCAACACGCGACGCTAATATGCAGAATTGCTCGGTAAATTCCGGCTTTTGTGGCGCGACGACGGGATATAACTGATAAAATCGATGATAATGTGGTAATCGATGTAAATGTTGTCCGCCAACGCGCGCACCTACTTGATATTTGTGCCGCATTCGCGTATAAAACGCAACGAAAAGTTCCATAGAAACGTTGTTTAAAATTCGAAATATTGTAGACGATTCATTCGTTACATCGGTTCGAAACCCGTTCTACGATCTGTACCAAGTATCGTAAACTGGTACGCCAACGAGGAAACTATTTATTTATACCCATTTGGTATACCGAGGCGTCAGCCTTTATTTTTACGCCGATGTGTCAGCCGTGCTGCTGCATAATGTTTCTATTCACAAAACAAAACGTTTTACAGCGATACAAATTATTTGCATTAATAATGAGGAGACCTAGTCAATGATTCAAAGAACAAAACTAATTGTAAATATAATTTATAATTTTTAATGCCTATCGCTGATTCAGCAATTTCAGAAATCTTTAATTTCATTAGTTCAATTTATATATTCATTAAAGAGTACAAGTCAATTACACAGAATTAACAAAAGACTGTTATTTAACCGGTTTTTCAAGATTTTGAACGTCAGATGTATATTTAAAAAAAGAGTACACTAGTTTTTTCAGGAAAAGTTCCTGAAACATAGTTTCGAAGTAAACAACTTCAAAGTTTTTAATAATGATTTCTATAATTTAGATAGTATGCAATATGATATGTAATTCATACGATTTAATTAATTACATCATTGCAATCCAAAGAGTTTAACCCTCTGCACTCGAAGCAGTTTTAATATAAAAACTTAAAAACAGGACCCAAAAATTTAAATCAGTTCAAAACATTTTACACGCAAAATAAATGATAATGACATACATTTTCAACAATTTGCTACATACGAATAAATTTTACTATGTCAAAGTTTTTTTCAAATTGTAATTATTTTTACTAACAGGTGAGAATTTCCATTGAAGTGCCAAAATGTATTTCAAAAAGAGTGCTCGAAAAGAATGCAATTTTAAAACCAAATCGTCAACCTGCAGCATCCTTTCGAATTAAAATAATCGGATCCACCTAAATAATCCACATCTTAATTAATCAAATGTAAACTACACTAAAAAATTGCACAGACTCCGGATAGATTCAATTTTATTACAGAAGAACCTCGATTATTCGACCCAATCAAAGTAATACAACAATACAATGGAAAGGGTATAAATATTTCTAAATTTCAAATGTAATAGAATAAATAACAGATTAGTTACTTAAACACAATCCTCTAATCAAATCCAACTTTAAACTTATATTCCGCTATTTACATTTAACACGATAACTGCAAAAAAATCAAGTCGAAAACTCCCGCAAAATCTGACTTCGATTAACAAAACTGAAACTGGAAAGTTAAAATTAACCACAGAAAAACCTAGGGGAATTCAGTTTCTTCAAATATATTACAATAAAAATAAACGTTGATAGCTGGTTATAAAGCGCCATAAACTGTGTCTCTCATTATTGACAAAACATTACAACGTACGATGTACTGACTCGTTCTAACCGGAATCGTAATTATTGGGAAACATGTAGATGAAGGTGTTTGATCTCTGCAGGTCAATAAAATACAGGAGAAATAAAAAGCAGCAATCGACGTCTCTCGTTATTCATGCTCAAAGAATGAGTAACACCTTGTTGCATTATTTACTGATGATATTCTAATCCAAAGAATTCTAATTGCAACAGTGTTATAAAATCTGTTCGTAAATATTAGGTCTACCGGAAAATTCTATCTCTTCTTAAAAAGAAAGAAAACATTAAATTTTGTATGCACCTAATATTTATTGTATT
Organism: Augochlora pura; assembly: GCF_028453695.1. Lineage (NCBI taxonomy): Eukaryota > Metazoa > Arthropoda > Insecta > Hymenoptera > Halictidae > Augochlora > Augochlora pura. The sequence goes on along the minus strand of NC_135778.1, from coordinate 20,197,140 downwards.
ATTATAATGATTAACATAATCGTAACTTATGCCTGTTGCCAGCGTGATGGCGATTTATGAACATCATTTTTGAGAAATACATGTCACAAATAAAATGACAGTAGCGGACATAATATTCCCGTAGACCTAATACAATAGCGAATTCAAATATCAGAGGTTCGGATAATCGGAGTTCTATTAGATTGTCCCATAAGTTCCTTCCGCGCCACGTTATAAATGACTCTAAGTGTCTGTGTTTATATAAACATTGCAGGCTTCTCTCTTAGCCAAAGAGCCAAAAGAAGCATCTTATACATGTTATGCTTCATTGCTTTAAAAAAGACAATAGTGCAAAGGACACTGCAGACGAGATTTGCACCGTTTACGGGACTGGTACTACGACTATTATGATCATCCGCAATTGGTTTAAAAAATTTAGAGCTGGCAATTTCGAGGTGAAAGATGAAGACTGCAGCGACCGCCTAGCAACGACGGATACGGACATTATCAGGACTGTACTCACTGAAAATTCGCGATATAGTGGATGCCACTAATATTCCCAAGACAACGGTACATAATCATTTAATCAAGATGGGATATGCGAATCGATATGAAGTTTGGGTTCCACATCTATCGACGGAGACCGGCCTTATGAACCGCGTCTCTAAGTGCAATTTGCTTCTCCAGCGACATGAAAGGGATCCTTTCTTAAAGAGGTTTGTCACTGAAGACGAGACTTGGATTTTATACCAAAATATGCACTGAAAACGCACTTGGTCTAAGGAAAATAGACCTTCAACTGTTGCGAAGCCTGGTCTTCGTCCGAAGAAGGTTTTTTTGTGCATTTGGTGGGGCTGAAAAGGTGTAGTGTACTACGAGCTCCTTCCTCAAAGTGATACGATCAATGCTGACAAATATTGCAATCAACTGGATCAATTAAAAAGCCGCCATAGCAAAAAAACGGCCAGAATTGGCGAACCGACAAGGCGTCGTTTTCCATCGCGACAACGCAAGACCGTATGTTGCGTTGGCCGTAATGCAAAAATTATTCCAGTTTGATTGGGACGTTCTACCTCATCCTCCTAGCTCCCCAGACCTTGCTCCATCCGATTATCACTTGTACCACTCCTTAAAAAATTCTCTCCGTGGTAAATCTTTCAAATCCATAAGCGAAATAAAAACGCACCTAGATGAATATTTTGCAAATAAGCTTCAACAATTTTGGAAAGAGGGGATAATGAGGCTTCCTAAGAGTTGGAAGAAGGTTATAGAACAGAACGGTTCTTATATAACATAATAAATCCACCTTAAACAACAAATATCGTGTATTCATTTCGCATCAAGAAAATGGAAGGAACTTATGGGACACCCTAATAGCTCCCTATGATAAAGGAATACGAATTAACCACTTTTAGTACGCGATAGGTTCCATTGGCGAACGCGACAGAGAAGTAGTGCATCAACCGAGTCGAATCCCGGTTCTCGATCGCAGATAAAGAAAGACAAGATGAGTGTTCGCATACCCGGTGTGCACATCGCACGAAGACCCGGTCCAAGGGGGACTTGGAGTCCTCAGCCTTCGTGGTCTTCTCCTTGCACCAGGCTTGCCCCATTTTTCTTCCTGTCCCGCTATTATCTCGGCCGGTCCTCTCACCTCTTTGTTACCTCCTCTCCTCTCCTCGCCGAGTTCTCTCACCGATAAGACCGGATAATGTAGGCCATTCTGAATACCCGTTCCTCGTGACCTGCCGCAACCGGAGCAACTCTGTTCTCCACTGCTCGAAAACAACCGACCGAATGTTCGCCGTTGACCTCTTCACGGCCACCTGGTGCTGAGGACGCAAAACAAAAAGAAGAATTTCAGAAAGATCGACGACAACTCGATGCGATAAATCGATAGATAGACAGGAAACCCACCCGGTCGCCCTTCGCGTGATTTAGGGAACCGGGGGATTCCAAAGGACAGGTATCGAACGCCACTCCAGGTTTTATGGTCCTACAGAATAGCCACTATTTGAAGCGAACTGTCGGACATTCGTTTATTACCCGTGAGTATTTATGGATTTTGATTGTGGAACTTATGCGAGTTATAGTAGAATGTATTCGATCATTCTTGACCCAGGGGGATGAAATAGATTTCGATGCACGCCGCGCGAGGTGTGGAAGTTTAATCGCTGTCTGTGCTGTGAATGATGACTGTTTTCCTTGACGTGCATTTCTCAGAATAGTCTAAACTCTGAATTGTATTACGTTACGTTAGCTAAATTCTGCTACGTACGGCCGCTGCAATCACTTCTGCTAAGCCGCCGATAGTTTTCGCGGAGCAATGTAACGTCAGCCTCTCACGTGCACACGTCAACCGAACTCTGCGATGACAGGTGGAAAAGTGGAGTAAAAGTAAATATTCAAAACTGTATACGTCACTCATTTCTTTCTAACATAGTGTACCTTTCGAATGTAGGATCGTTGGAATTTATTAACGTTAAATAGGCATTCCTGTCGCGTGAATCACATATTTGAAAACATTTTTAGGCCATTGAATTAATTATTAGAAATATCGTCGAAAAACTTTTTGGGGGTCTAGTAAAAATAAAAAATATTATTGCTGAAATTGTTGTAATTAGAGGACGTTGTAATTACCTATATGTAAGAATTAATGCCGGTCATGTATTATTAGTAATAACTTGTGAATGTTATCGGACGACATTAAACTACTCGTTAAAGCATCGTCGATAACAGAGGTGCTATAAATGCGCACGCTCATGTATATTTCATACATTCGCGTCAAATTATGCATATCCGTTAAAATAACGGTTTCCCAAATGCAATTAATATAAATCTTTGGCGCATTTACTAATCCTCACTTTTTCGAAACGATACAGAAATATATATATTTCCAATATATTCGAACTAAACATGATTAATTATTGACAACGTTGCGAAGAACAAATTTATTTGGAAATTCTACTATGTTCAACGTTTTAGTGTTTCATAGACTTGTTTCAGTAATATATTTTAATCATTTCGTCCAGTGACTCGATAATTTCATCGAAGAATTCTGAAAATGTTTGTACGATAAAACTAAAATTGCTCTTACACCTACGTTTTAGGCTGTCTTGAAAACTGTTTTTAAGAAGCGATTAGGCACGTTGTAAATGGTTAATCGACTGTTTAAGTGCGCGTTATGTTGGAAGAGGAGCAATAAATCGATGAGTCCTCCATTTAAGGGGAGAACGTTCTCGAACGTCTTATCAGAGTTTGACCAGTCAATTAGTCGCAGACCCTGGCACACAGTATTAATCGGAAACATATCGTTTCTACACCGAACTGTAGTGTTTCGCAACAAGCAACACCTTGTCGAGAAGTCGATTTAGCACTTAGAGACAATAAAATAAATTGTTCCGAACGTATGGTCCGTTCGTCCTTGCCTCTGAGTTATTGCTGCTTTTCTGCTATAGCGAACTATGCCGTAACCTTCTCAAGGGTTACAATGGCTACCTTGACATCGTCTATCTCTTAGTCTTTCACAGTATTAATCAACATGTTGCAGGCAGACCATAGACATTTATGCATAAGACAACGGTCAGACATTTATTTCCCACTGACATCAATAATTCAAGAAAAATTACCGTTTGTTCTCTGATCAAATTATATGCCTAGCAATTGGGTATATCAATTAGTAATTTAAACAAGAAGCAAATTATGTTACACAAAAATATCAATTGTATAAAAAATAGTGCACTATTTTGTAGAATACATTTTTCAAGCACTTGAAATCACAAGTGCAATTTACGGATTGCTCCGATTTCGATTTGTAACGAGTGTACACGGATAACGGACTGTACGAGAAATGAAATCATTTATTAAATCATGTTTATGCAGAGTAAAATAAATCTTTGCGCAAAATAAAGAATATCCTCGTCGACTGTAATAAACATGAATTAAATAGTTTCGTTATTTCCTCAATAATTTCAGCGAGTTGGAACTAGTACATAGTCGTGCTTAAATTATGCTAATATTCTCATCGTTTTAAACTTCGTCTATTCATTTTTATTGTACATGCATAAAATCTGCGGTCTAGTTATTGCGCTCGTTCCATTGGCAGGCTAAGGAGAGCTTCTTATCGGCGTTAACACTATTGCCATGAATTTCCACATAGCACACTCCCAGTTATTCAACCATGCCGCACGTCATATCTTTTCCTCGGGCAGGTGACCTTCTATCCAATGATCATCCAAAGAATGCCGGGAACACACCCTTTAACGGTGCATTGCGCGTAACGTCATCGCTCGCCCACAGTATCCAACGATTTCCGCATCGAACGACCGCAAGCGAATTAATGGGTCTCTTCCTTAGCCGCTTATACGCAAAGTATTAGCAGCATAACTTCGATAAAAATAATATTCGATATTTAATAAAATCCAATATTCAACACGAATTTTCAAGTTTTAATCAACTATTATTAGACTGCGAATCTTTATTGCAAAATAAAAATTTCCCGAATCAGTAGCACAGGACAGATCAAAATGTATTTTTTCTTTCGAAGATTTTAATCAATTGAGGAGAATGTATTGAATCATTAAGTACGAAATGCATACTTTATAAATTTATAAAATAATAATATATTATGTTATATATATATTGTTATATATTATGATAAAGTTATAAATTTATATAATAATAAATAATAACTTTATAAATCTATCTATTTCGTGCCTACTGATCTAACAAGAATGTGCTTAATTTCTTCTTCTTTGCTTGCCATATTACCTAATCGTTTTTATCAGAAATACATGAAAAGCCAATTATTACAAGATCGGTAACTGCAGTTTTTTCATATTCCAATTTTTATGAATATTCGTCCTATGCAAAACTAGAATTAGCATAATGGTGGTCTAATAATAGGTATTCGTTCATGCACATTTTCCTCGGTTCGCGGAAAAAGGTGTCCAGATTATTCCACTTTTTTCATGAATCCTTTAATCCGTTGATCATTTATTCGTGATTGCGCGAGCATGTATTACTTCCGCGACACTTTTTTAATTGAAGCATCGCGTACCGTGCCGCTTCAGTTTAAATTCGTAGACGGGATTCGAAATTTGAAATAATCTTGGCAAAAATCGGGAGAGGGCGATTTAACCGGAACAACAACCGTAAAATCACAACGGCGATGCTCTGTCGATCGAACGGTGTAAATCATCCGAGCGCATTTGAAAGTCGTACTCTCGTTACCGTGAACCGTGTTCCACCGCGACGAAACGGAACGCGAATTTGCAATGCCAGATCCGAAGCGTAACACTGAAAAATATGCGAGCCCGCGAGTTAAGCTATTCCTGCATCGCGATAAGACGTTCGCTGACGCCGATCTCTGCTGCTGCATCCGGAATAGCCAGGTTGCGGATTTCGATGAATTCAAAACGTGATTCCCCGGTGCTCGCGAGAACCGTGATATTTTTTCTCGGTCCGCGCGTATCTGCGCGACTGTGGGTCCTAAATAAACCCCGGAATATCTTTCTTGTGCTCAATCCGATCCGCGCTCCGAAACGTTGTTTTCAGTTGTGGACCTCGATGGAAAGAATGAGATAACTTCGTGCAATTTTATGCGAAGATTATCACGGATAATTCCAGAATATAACATTATCCACGTTTGCTTTACGCTTTAAATGAACAAACATCGTTTCATATACGATCTTTTAAATATTAGATACCATGGGAGGATTTATTAAGATTAGATTTATTTATTTAGATTAAAGATTTATTTAGATTAAAACGACAGTAATTCAAATATGAAATTAAATTATCTCGGGTGTCGTCGTGAGACTACGTATTTGATACGTTTATGATAAAAATGAGCAGTTTCAGTTTAAAGTAGTAGCGAGATTAAAATAATTAAAGAACGCCACTGTATTCTTTTAAGTCTAATAACATTATTTTAAAAAGGAACAAATTTTTTACTTAGCTCCCATCTCTTGCAACGGATATAGATAGTTTTAATATTGCATAAAAATCTACCGTCTAGTCACAAATTAATAGTTTTTTGCTCGAAAGAATATTATTAAATTGTTACTGGAAACAGCAAAATTATTAAGCATTCTATTAACGGGATTCACAAATTCAAGATTCCAGTTTATTTTCGCAGTGATTTTTCAATATTTCAAATAACAAATTGCCTAGTACTTTAGGGATGAGTTATCGTTGTGAAGTTGACAGGAAATTTTGCAATAGCTTATGGAGCTTTAACGTTGCTAATAAAACTACGAAAAATATCGATCATACATTTTTATGAAGATACGGAGCTAGTGTTTCTGGGCTTCATAAGGCGGAACGAAGGAACAGAAATTTATGGGGTTCGATCTTTTCAGAGAAAAGGAAAAGTATGAAATAGGTTGGCAGAAATTTAAAAGCCAGAATTTCCCATTTTCTGCATGGAGATCCTTTTTTTCCCCTCGCACACAAATTGCCCAACTTGGTTGAAATTTAGGAGCACCGGATTTTTCTGTTCCGAGGCTGGCGTGCGAACAATTCGGATCGCGGTGATTTTTCATTTTCCGCACAATCGAGTTTACCATGCGCGAAATTTTTCGTTGAAGAGGGGCCAAGTGACACTGCAATATTTCCTCCGCTAAATTAATTAAACCGTGAGCATTCCACCGTCAAAAATGCAGATTACCTGTTGAAGCAGGTTTCGAAGATTTATTGTCGAATTTCTTAATCTCGCATTTGTGGCACTGGCGTGCTGCATGCTTGACATTTGAACCGCCCGTGCGCTGTTTCATACTGCGAATGTTTACTCGAATAACATAGAAAATTGCGTCGAATAAATTAAAGAGCTCTTTCAAGTTTGTCAAGTTTTTACGCCATACTCAACTTTCGAAAATTGTGCAACAGTTTTCTTGGTAAGTTGAGATTAGATTACAAATGCATCATGTATTATGCAGTATTTGGATATTTTTAAAACAATTTTAGCAGATTTTAGAAAATGTATTTTCTCGTTTCGGTCCACTCTGACGAGTCCGTTCTAATTTTGTACAGTCGTCTCCTTAGAAAAAATTTAGCATAAACCGGAAGGATTTCCGGCAAATTCGCGAGCTTTTAAATGGTTTGCTTAGTCACGAAAAATTTCGAAAAAACACCTAATTTTTGCGGCAAGACCCCCTGAAAACCGGAGAATAAATTCAGGATCGTGTGGTTCTGTCGTCGCAACGTCCTCGCCATGAATGGACAGGTATGTGAGCCCCCGGTATTCGTAATGGGAACGCACACGTGTAGCGGCACCTACGACAGTGTGGTCACGTCATCGCAGTCGCGGGAATTGGTGAACACACGCGATTGTGTGCAACGCATAATCATGTTATTACACGTGACTCTTGTTCATCGTGTACTTGCGTTGCTTTGTATATGAGCGGTTCTCTTCATCTGGCGTTTATCGATGCCACCGGATCTGCATAGACGCTTCTGTCACGTGAGAAGAACCTTCGCCAGTTGTCATTGGTCTATGTATAAATGTTTATACGAATAGAAATTCTCTCTAGCCATCGACAGGCATCGCGTAACTGTAGCATGCTGATTCCAATGAAGTCTACGTATGATATACAAAGCTAATGTTTCAAACGGGTTTTTCTACAAGCAGAATCTACAATGACTCTATCAAATATTCAAGCACTTTTTTTCTTTCAATTTCATCCATGACCTGGTCCCATTTTGGAGCGTCGAGACTATGTTAAATTATTGTTGGGTAATGCAGAAGTTCAAAACATTGCTTGAATATGGTACAAATTGAAACGTCTCTACAAACATTGGGACATCTACTGTATGTATGAAGCTTTCTCTTTTTAGAATGTCTACTTGAAAATTGATGTAGGATTTCGCAGTACTGTTTGTTTTTTGTTTCGCGTATTTGCAAACTCTACGTTATAGATTTCTCAGAAACTCCTGAGTAGAAGGGTGCAGCTGTTGTCAAAGTGTTAAGGGTAGACTCGTGCGAGTTTCATTCTAGAGTGTAGAAACGACAGCTATTGGATCACGGTACATGCCGAGTTGAAAGTGATTTGTTGTGTAGTGGGCACCGACTTGGAAATAATTCTTCGACAGATCGCACTTTAATCCACACACGCGCGTAAAAGCATCAAAATTTTATACTCACGACTCGCTTCTCGAGTATAAAAATAACTACATGTATTTCGGAGGCTGTTTTGTTAATAAATTCAGCTCTCTCGTATAGAGTCTTGAATGACCATCGCGATTCGTTAATAATGTGAAGAGTCGCTAAGCTTTTGTGAACTGAACTGTGTACTTAATTGTAAGCTGAAAGATTCAAACCATGTTGTTTGTCATTATAAACCTCGAGAGGCGAGGATGATTCGAATTTCATCGGATAGATATTTATCTAAGATAATTATCTGAAAGAATTCGTTTTAGTCTAATATTTTATTCGAATAACGATTATTCGTCACAAATTTTTCGAACAGAGATTACAATTTTGTAGAAATAATAATACCAATAATTATTCTTTGTATTCGTTTTTACGTTATTTTATAAAAAATATTTCATAAATAGTCAACTTGTGGAATTGTAAAATTTTCTTTCTCCGAACTCCTAAAAGATTATTTAATCATACATCAATGATCAACGTTTCTACAAATAACAATCTCTTAACTGATAAACTATAAAAATAGCACTATATATTCTATCATTTGTATTCAAAACGATGATATGATTAAAGTTTTATTCAATTGAATTCTTACTGGAACGAAACATTGCTCGAACGAATTCTTATTTAAATGGATTCGTAATCGAATGAATTTAGTTGTGTAAAATTCTACTCGCATAAAATTGAATTCCTTCATTATTTTTATTTTTGCGTTGGCCTTTATCTCTTATCCGTCGTCCGAATAATATTTTACCTAACTCTGGTTTCGATAGCTACAACTAAACTCGTTAGCACATATTTTAACATCCCAACGTCGTCGGCCGTTAACGATGGTTCCTCTATTCTGGAGGTCGTCAACGTCTTTAAATCTAACGACGAGCATCGCAACATTCTGGCTGACGTATATTACGTAATTTTCCTCGTTCCAGTTTTTCCAAGTCGGGTTTATTGTCGAGACCACGTGAAGTAACGTTCCAGCCAGTAAATAGAGAGCTCGAGGTTGCGTAAATAGTATGTTAGCTTAGCGTAGCTGGCAGCATGACCATGCAAATTATTCGGTATCACCTTGTCTACAGCCGTTGACAATTATTTCTGGATGTACTCTAGTTTTCAGAACAACGTGAAACACGTTTGTTTCACTCAATTGTAGCGATAATATTCGCTGAATGGCATTGGAGTTGCGTATCTAGTTCCTAAACATGTGCGTATCAGACGTTAATGAAATAACGGAGGATCAGTATTTTTTACAAATGATCTAATTTTTGTAGGAGATGTTTAACCCTTGACGATCTAACGCTGCCTTATACGATGCAGAAATAAATGCAACCGTGATAACTGCCAAGAAACTTTGAAAGAGTAGATGAAAATATATCACTGATTTTTTATAAAATAAATTTTGTTTTCTTACACTTGATTCACAAATCTTTAGTACGTAATTTCACTCAGTATGAAAAACAGTTCGGACTTGGTGGTATGTATTCATGAAATATATCTGGTATACTAAGAATTAATCTTTAATGTTTCAAAAAATACTCATTCGCAAAGCATCGCATGACGAACGAATTATATTAACCTCTACACTCGTGTATGTCTCTGAGACATCACTAAAATTGTTCTATCACGTTCCAAAATAATCTTTACATTAACATAGTTTAGGTTTAGAAAATTGTTAATTTTTCATTTTTGCATAAATTCATTTTGTCACATAAAGTGGAAATACTATAAGCCAGGACAATTATTTCAGATTTGCAGTTAAAATAGCTTCGAGTGCAAAGTGTTAACATGGTACACTGAAAAATACATCAAACAAAATTGGTAGGAAGGATTTTAAGTGTTTCTAGCCACGTATACCATAAAATCGTGAAAAGTATTCTCGCAAGGATCAGAATAATTTTCCCTAAAAGTATTTACAAGAATATGCGATTCACTTGCAAGTAATTAGAATGAACAATTAATTTTGGAAGCAATCGAACGGCGCAGCTAAACAAACCGAAGTTTAGGAAATAGTAACAAGCTAGCAAAAAGATAACAACGGCCGTTGCACATGCTCGTTTGCCCAACCCAAGATCACGCGTTACGAAATGAACTTTTGAAACAGCAAAATGCAAACGCTCGCGAACGGCGCGCGCCTTAGATTGAAAATTTCTAGGACCGCTTGAAGCAGCTTTGACTTTCTATAATCCCGTGCCGCGTTCACTCCAATTACGCTCTGTTCCCGCTTGGCCCATGATTCTAAAAGCAATTCCGTCCTCGATCTCTGTTCCGCGGGGAGATGACGGGCAAAAACAGAAAAACAAACAGACATTAACCGCACGCGAGCGGTTTAATCAAAAACACGCGTCGTTTCCGCCACACGTGGGTGCGCCCGCGGTGGAAACAAGGAGAAAAGACGAGAGAAACAACGAAGCACCGTCGCACTTTCTAACTCCTCTAAATCGTGCATCGAAAGTTGCACCTGCGAGAGCACCGCTTGGCCCCAACACTGCATCGAATCCTGCAGAGAGAGAGAGAGAGAGAGAGAGAGAGACAAAGAGAGAAAGAGAGAGAGAAAAATCGGGAATATTTTTGGCGTGCAACAATGGTCGGCTTATGCAATCGCAGCCCCAGAAGCGTTCAACCGTGATCTCGTGATCGGAGGATCTGTGAGAAAATCGTAAATCTTTTATGGAGGCTGTTCCAGAGGCCAGATGGCCGTCAAAGACGCTCCCGAGTATTTGAATGTGATTACGAGAAGACGTTATACCTTCGAGGTTGCACCCGGGCAAATTTACAGTCCAATATGGTGAAATTAAGATCACGAACGATAACGCCCCGCTAATTACATACAGAGTCGAAGATCGTTTTGTGTTCGAGGAACTATTTAACGTTGTCAGCAATCGCCGAAATGATGAATTCAACGCGGTTTGAAGAATCGATGCGCTCTCTCCGAATTTTAGGGCTCCTTGGAATTAACGGAGGGGATGATGAATCTTTCATGTGAAAATTTTTAGCGGGTTCAACAATTCGTTCCGTGGATAGACGGCGGATGTTTATACAAAATAAAAGTTGTCTACATCTAGGGCACTTAGCCACTTCGGTATAACGCAAGTGTCGATGCTTTTAAAGCCTTTTAATGTTTCTACTGTTTCCGATTGCAGGCATTCATTTTTATTATAATACTGGAAATCAGCAGTCTGCTTATGAGTCAGAGTAAAATTCGACTGTTTCTTCGTCGATGTACGCTTATCAGCAAAAGCTAAGAAACTTTACATATCGTTGATATTTTAAATTTAACTTGCTATTTCAACGAGAATGCATCTCGTTAATGTTAAGTGCGACGTCAGTCTATAAGAGCTGACAGTGAACTCTCTGTTCAGCGACGTTCTTGCGACCAGTTAGAAGAAGGCCATGCAAGTGTAAAAATTTGTTTGAGTTGACAGAATGTAGATTTTACAGTGATTATTTTCGAAAAGAGTGTAAAGTGCAAATGTAAAAGACCTATTTGAGTAGAAAGAATTTACATCATCATCAAAATGTTTAATTCTATTGCGCATTTCATTTAACAATAAAATCCGTTAATTTCCTTTAAGAAGAAAATATTTTTTAATTAAAATTACATTTAATTTTTAACCTTGATACTTCCAAAAGCTGAGCACTGACTTCGCTTGAACGAAGAATCAAGCAAAATTAGCTTCGCGCTTGAATGAATGAATATTATAGTGAAGCATAAACACATATTTTCTACTGTAAAATGATTTATTCAGTACATACATTCTACAAATGAACAAAATTTTAAAGAATTAAAAACAAGATTTTTTGAAATAAATGAAAATAAAGAGTTGAAAGGTTAAAAAAGAATATAGTCAATGTCTTCGTTGAAACAATACAAATCCTTATCCCATGCAAGAAGGTTTGTCGGCAAGTGTGTGTACATAGTCGTTTATTATAGGGGCACGGTAGTCTCCCCTTTCCTTGGAAGAAATTGTTCACGACAAAATGATTCTGTTCACGAAAGCTATGAAAGAAATTGTAGGGTGTCCGTGTCTGAAAAGTGAACGTTTGAGAAATAGAAAACTATTGTTCTGCTGGAAATAATTATAGAAAGTGCGGAAACTTATCAGACTGGAGGAACTCAACCAGAGTCGCATTTTAATGTCCTGATTACGAGAGTAAATAACTGTAAGTCTGAGTAACTCTGAGTAACTCTGAAGAAGTTAAACGGGTCGATAATCGAAAATACTGTTAAACTCTCTAGCAACACTTGTCTCGGCATGTTCTGCATGGTCATGCACGTTAGAAGCGTGCGGAGCTGACAGTTTTGTCATCTCATACCTGTATCATTTTCTTAGATACCGGCAATTATAGATATTGATAGAATGGAAGTTTTATGTCTCCGATGATAGGAGGGAAACTTGAGAAGCTCGCTCGTTTTTTCCACGAGTGTGAGTGCGTGAAGAAATTAATTTAAATTCAGTTTGTACGATTCGATATATGCGGATCATTCTACTTAATCTGTTGTCCCGAGAACTCGGTAAGAAATCGTCGTTCGCTTCGAATCAGTGATTTCATCTTCTAGCGAACTAACGCGCAACATTTTGTGACTCAGGTCTTGTTCATTTAGACTATTTTTAGCATTACTTTAGTAAGAGTTTTTCACATGATTTCCTTTTGCTGTTTTAGATGCGAATGATTGAATATCTTTGCAATAAGATTCTATTCGAAAGATATTCGAGACGCTGTCCCCAAAAGTCTTATTTACTGGCTTTATTTTATTTAAGTACCCTGTAGTTTATTTAAGTACCCTTTAGTTTATTTAAGTACTCTTTAATTTATTTAAGTACTATTTAGTTTATTTAACTATTCTTCTCTACCATAAACTTACATGAAAAGTTATAATTAGATTGCGGATTTAATGCATTTATGACTAAGAAGCCTAGATGTACTATAAATCAATAAAAAGATTAAATGAATTCAAGAATGTCGATGTATTACATTCACCTTAATAGAATCATTAAAGAGAGAACATAATTTCTACGTGATTTATGTTCCTATAAATGAAGACAATTTTTCCTTTGCATCAAACTCCGCGATCTAGTTATGATCATGTCTCCCTCTTCTCTAAAAATACTCGTTTGTATAAATCTATTCAATCCTTATCAATCATATTGTAATTTTTATTGGAAAATATTTAAAATAACAATGCCGAAAGAAATGGTAACTTTAGGTTGTCGATGACAACTTATTGGTTCAAGATTAATATCGAATGAGAAAATTAAAATCGAAAACCCAGCCTAACCTTCAAAGGTCAACTATAGCCCCTTCGAAAGATCTTGTACAGCCAAAAAAGACTATACATCTACAAAGTTCCATAATTGTTTGGAGATAACTTGTTGATTTACAATTACCATTAAACCACAAAATGAGACAGAGTCAAGTTTAAACCCTTGGAAAGTACTTTCAACTTTCTTTGGAAAGTTTCAAAATTCTATGTTACTGAGGATGATTTGTTGGTCCACAACTAATACTGGATCACAAAACGAAACCGAAGACTCGGCTCAACTTTCAAGGATCAATTTGGTGATGTATAGCAAAGAAAAATTACATATTCCTAAAAGTTCCACAATCCTCTAAGCTCTCCGATAGGAAATCTTCGATCACCGAGCAGACAGCGTACCCTCACAGAAACCCCGCACTTTTTTAACAATCCGCCGATCCAGAGGCGGTATCAGTCCCGCAGCATCCCGAGAGCAGCCTGTGGAGCAGCAGTTCACAGGTAAACAGTTCCTTGTCCACGGCAGCACAAGGCAGGAACCACGGGGAATGCGAGCCGGAATTCAAGTTCACCGGGTCGGTCGGGCATAAAATCGAGGAGGCGTCAACGTTGCTTGACGAGGCAGAAATTACGTCTCGGAAACGAGCTCGGAGCCGGCGCGAGACACCGGCTCTCTAGGTCTCTGACCACGTACCTCTAGCTGGACGTCCTTAGACGTCCCGCAGGAATCCTGGGAATGTCCCCGTCCGATCGGTCGGCCCGTTGGTTCGGCGAGTGGACCATTTGTCAGGAGATCAGTAACCGAGACGGAGACGATGAAACGTGCTGCGTTTTTCGACTATTTTCGAAGCGATTTCGGAGCGGACACGCACGCGGCTCACGCGGCAGCTGCCAGGTCTGGCAACTGGTACCGTACTGGTACCAGTCGGTCAAGCGTACGGCACTGTTAGTACGCGAGGACCGTGCATGCTGGACAGGTTGCGTGGTATCGTTCAGCGTAGACGGTCAGGTGGTATGCGGCCGTAGCGTCCCGCACCGTCGCGTCGCGTTCCGTCCCGACCCGTCCCTCCGTATCGTCACGGACATCGCCGCAACACTGTGCACACGGCTTAAGGCTTTCTAACCGCAGCCTCCGCACACGATATCCACCGCGGGCCCGTCCGCGTTCGTCCGGCTCGAAGAAATCGCTCCTCCACCTCCACCTCCAGGCCCCACGGCCTCCGTCCTCTCCTTCCACGGCCTCCCATCCTGTACCCTCCTCTTCGCTGCTTCTACCCCCTCTTCGCGCTCATCTTCGCGCTCTCTCTCTCTTCGTCTCTCTCTCTCCCTCTCTCTCCCTCTCTCTCTCCCTCTCTTGCTCTCCGAGGGCCCAGTTAATACCTAGCAAGAATCCAGCCTCTCCCGCGGCTTCTTTCTGGACACGACCGTTCACCAGCCGACCCTCTACGGGACTTGACGGTCTTCTGGGTGAATTGTCGAACTTTTGGCTGTACAGGGTGATTCAGCCAATTTAGGCAGTTTACATTAGACCTAAGAGATCGGTGGAGAGATTATAAATTCGTTGGTTAGCGATTGACGAGACCGTACAGATGCATTTACAGATACACTAAAATAATAGTTCGTTTCAGGTTCGTCAAGCTCCTGGGTGAGTAGCCAAATCTTTCGAAAATGACTTGATGGGCATGCATTCGATAAAAGAATAGTTCTCTTGAGACTTTGTCTGGTTCCCAAATTCCTTATTGCACAGAATATTCCATTCATCTTGGACAGTCTACGTGATCTATTGACATGATAAGTTTCAACTCTTCTATATTTCACTCTATATTTATATTTGAGACTGTGAAAGGCTTATTTAAAAGGACTTATTCGATATGCGTTTTGATTTATTCAAGATGGTAAAACATAGATTAATCGACTCATTAATTTCATTCGTAACAACATCCATTACTGCTCAGAAGAATTATGAGTTACCTGGTAATCAAATTCTCATCTAACACTTTAACCTAGTTAATTCCTGTATTCAAATAATTATATTCAGTGACATTCATTTTATCACTGCCACTTTCAAACAGTTTATAATATCAACAAGCAATCAAGAGATTTTATTGACAATACTTTAATCTTAAAATGCTTAACTTGACCTATGCCAGAGAGTATTTCATCATTCTTTTTATCTAGAAATATTTTTTAATTACAAAGTTGTAGCAAATTGCTGAGGCAGTCATCGAAAAACTCGTTGCTATTTCTACCGAGTTGATCCGAAATGAGAGCTTTGATAAGACAAGCAAGTATTTTATCTAGTGCTAATTAACGTGTCTCTCATCAGGCGAGTTTCTAGTATTTTTCCAGAGACTGTCCTGTCCCATCCTTTCCTGTTCGTTATTCCCAGTCGAGGCGATCGTTTTGTTCATATCGAGATTTTCGGTGACTCGGCCATCTCGGAAGTGTATAAAACCGGTTACTCCATGAGTGCATCGGGCTCTCATGGGGGGAATGGAGATTAGATGGAATTTAAATGGACCGGTTGCCGGTACCTTTTTCTTCGTTCGTATGGCTAGCCCCTTCCGTAGATGCAGTTTTCTACCTGCAATATATTTTTGTAATTATACTTTGGATTCGGCTAAGTCTGCAAGCTATGCTTTCGTATCTAATTTTCGACTGTCCTAAATCAAATGATAGCAGAGGTCGATCTTCAGCTTTCTATAACGGTGCACGCTTACACAAAAGAAGTAATTTATCGCAGTTGCACTTATCGAATCACGAGATAATTCGTGACCAAATTAATGATCAACAAAGAGTTATTTATATAATTTCATGGTAATCTACAATTAATTAACTCGGTTGTTATCGGCGCAAACACTCTGGATTATTTTAGAACGAATTCTTTCGGAATTTATGACCTCCAGCGTGCAATATTTTCTTAATATAAAAGAGACGTGATATTCTCATATGGTACTCTTTAAATAGAACATTTATGACATATCTGGGATGGCTCGTGTTACCTCATTTTAATTACTTCCATACACATCGCTCAAAACACGCAAAGCCGTCCTGAATATTAAAATGCTCGCAAGAATGTACCATCCAACAAGGCGTTATTATAAACTACAACGCTCTCAACATTTATTAACTAACATATAATTTTCAAATGCAGAAAACAGTTCTGATACTAAAAAAAACGATCGTTTTTATTGTACTGAAATTAGCGAGCGCAGATTTCGTAGCACCCTGGAAACACACAATGTGAAAGCACAAGGCTCGGCGGTGTTGCGTGCCAACAGGCACTTTGGCAGTAACGTTAACCATCGTAACATTACTTAATAGCATTAACACTTTCCTGTGACCCTGTTAAGATACTGCCCCAATTAATGAACCAAAAACCCGAACACGAATGCATGCGTTTCCGTAATCGCTCTTGCAAGTTATCTATACATTTGCAATAATTACCAGACTGATGAACTGAAACGTAGTCGTTACATATTGAACTTTATAACCGTGTATAATGATTTATCGAAATACTGAATACATGAACTAAAAAATGATGAAAACAAAATAGAGATTTAAAGAAGACTGTTTTATTATTTCGACTGTGTAAAAGTGATAAAACAATAAGTATCTATTTAACTTCTGCTCCTTGCAATCAACGAAGACAATCCTTATTTTGCAGAAGAAAAAATGTCGATGTTGAGTAAATTCATCGCAGAAAAATCATTTCCATTCCGTAGTTTACATTAAAATCTCAGTAAAGCCAAAATAGTTTTGTAAACTCTGGACACTTTAGAATACTTTGGAATAAATACGAAATGAATGGAACATGCAGTTGACTATCTTTAGCTGCTTCACAACTCTGACAAGATACTATTTATTTAAATCCCTCGCTATCGTTACGATTTATTCATTAATCTTCTACGAAGGAATCTATGAATTTCAACCGCTTCGAAATAAACATTGTGATACAAGTCATTTTGACTAGCTCGATAGGATTAGCGTTAAACAATGAAATGACAAAATGAAACAGCAAAGAGAATAAAGGCACCAACGAAAGGAGTAATTTCGGATCCTTTGAAGCATCGTTATCGGCAAAATCCTTCGAAAATGCAGTTTCGACAATTGTGTCGCCGCTCCGCGCCGCGTCGTCGGTCCAGTACATAAACGCTGCACCCCCCAAAGGGTAATTAACGCAACGCTAGCGGCGGCAGTTAAAGTGCCCTAAAATTGGTTTCAACTCGAACGTGTTCTCGGACTCGCCTAATCGGCGGCCAGGTTTTCGTCAGTCTCTGAAAAGGTGCTCGGTTTATCCAGCAGGGGAGCGAACCCCTCGAAATTCCACATATTTTCCACTCCAGCTAACGCTGGTCATTTTCCGACTATAAATGCACCTGCCTCTCTATGGATCCCTTTAGTCTGCCTCCCATCGTCTCCGAGATCTCCTCCGAAATCAGTAGAATTTTTAGAAGCAGGCTCGAACCATCGAACCTCGAAGTTTTCAATCGGAGCAAGAACGCGCAGAGATCTCTGACAAAATTACTCTTCGATCATGAAGATCGCGGGCAGCATCGTAATATTTCTGACGCTGGTTTCCAGCATATTAACGTTGGACCTGAGCAAATTCTGGCTTGCCAATCAGACACCGACGGTGACGGAACCTGCACGACCGATCGAAATTGTCAGGTGGCGTCAACCTGTCTGCCTGATGGCAGCTAAAGGCGTGAAACCTTGCTACTTAGCTCTTAGAAAACTTGAAAATGATTACGAAAGTGCGAGTGCTAAAGGTGTCTATCGGGAAACCAGTGATCACCACTTGCAACAAACAAACTTGAGATCGGCTGTTCCATCGCGAGAAGAAGAAGATGCATCAACATCCTTAACACCTCTCCTACAGTCGTCCGAAATCTCGGCAGAGGCTCCGGTAAGCAGATCGCTGAATACACCGGAGTTGACGAGAACCATGGAAGAGAACATCGAAGAAAGAATATACCTTGGCATAAGAGGCGAAACCACAGAGAAACCGCAGCAAATCTACTTCACGAAGGTCTTGAACGCGCCGATGACTGCCACCCTAGTGGCCCACAACTGCCTACCTGACATCGGGATCCCATTGTGCGACGACTACCAAGCCGTTCCACCCTCGGAACCAGTTTTCGAGCCGAAGCCGACCGTCCATCCGACAGAAACTGGGAAACCGAACAATAAACCAGGCAATTGTCAGAATCCCGTCAATCATGTACTCGACGGCAACCAGAATTCTGGGGGCAGCGCGAATCTGGGTTTCAACGAGCCAGCCGTCAGACCTATCCCGGCTAAGAAGCCAGTTGTGCTGGCGAAACCCGACTTCGACCAGACGGTCTGCCATTCCTGTGTCCAGAGTGCTCCCGCCAAGGAGAAACTCGAGCACATTGTGATATCGTTGAAACCGGGTGCTGGAGTTGTTGAAGAGAGGCCTTACCCCATTCCCAGTGGCTCTCCGTTCCACTATTTTGACTCGACTCAAAGACTGACACCGGATCAGCAGATAAAAACCGAGTTTGATATTCATCTGTCGAGGAACTCCGGATCCGAAATCGAGGGTCAAGGAACCGAAGAGGAGGCTTCGACGGTAAAGCCAAACAAAAATAGAATATTCCAAACGATTCATAATATTATGAACAAAACGGAGAAGTTGGCGATCGTGCAGAAGGTTCAAAGTTTTTTCCAGAGACCGAACATTAGTCATCAGGAGTCCGAGGGATCTACGAGTGTTCTAAGCAATCTTTTCAGACCTTTAAATTTATTTAATCGCAGAAAGGGTACCAGCACCACTACTAGGCCGGAAACTTCCATTCAAGATAGTTCGACGGTTTCTGCAACGGTTGCAGAAGCGTCCGAAAAAACAGCGGAGATAGAGGTCGCAGGGAAGCCGGCGATCATGGATATTCTACATAAGCCGGAGGACAATATATCAAACAGCTCGGGATTGCTTGATATTTTCGAGAGCGAGCGGGATAACCTGGACGCGGAATCCTTGGTAAAGCCCACGGAAAAGCTGGGATTGCCGGGTGACCTGTTCGCGAATCCTGTCAGGCCGATCGAAGCTGAAAATGGAAAAGTAGACTCTGGCCGGCGAGAGAAATTGACAGGGTGACGGCGCCCGGGTAAATGATTATGAGCGATGCAGATATCGATGTGCGAACAAAAAATGTTACGCCTCCAAACGGAGGAACTAATAATCTCTGTAATTTGTCACTGAAGCGCGAAACGTGTGAATAAACGCGCCAGCCTGAAGTTTGCGGCGCCTGTTGCTACCCATTCATCATTTTCTTTGCTAATTGAGTTTTCGCGAAAGGTCAATGCTCTCTGAGAATACATGTACTCGTGTCGTATTCGAGTTTCGCAGTATTCGCAATTTTTGTAAATATTTTAATCATTACAAATTATTTTGTTTAATTCATTACAATTACAAATTCATTGCAATCTTAATGTGTGAGTCTTCAAAAGTGTGCGTAATACAACAACTGAAGTAGTAATCAACAATCGTTACAACCAGATAGCAAATCTTTGGGTATTTTTGTTATCTGTGAATTTAACGCTTTGGGGACGAGTGTCGACAAATAGCCGCCCAATTCTCGCGCTGCTGCTGTACGTCTCGCGTATTAATTCTCGCGTACGTCTGTCATCCTAACCGATAAGATACGCATGGGGATACTAGCCTAAGAAGTATAGTTGCCTCTCAATGAAATTAGAGACTTTTAGCAATGAAGTCGTATCTTCCGTATAATGTAAACTTTCGATGCGAGACCATGGTAGGGTCAGAACGAATTTCAGTTTGTCAAGTCAGTCTTTCAGTGTCACTGCCAGAGAAATCAGCAAAGTTGTACACGTTTTTCATATTTTATAACATCCTACACACGACTAAATTTGTTTGTTTATGACTTTGTTGGACTTTATGAAAAAGTCATTTGAATAAAGCTTTAGTTTTTATAACGCAAACGTGCGACGTGAATATTTTCTTTACTGTGCGCACCAATACCTGTCGTCCACAGCGACGATCGCCCGTCGAGCGGCTCCGTCCCCAAAGGGTTAAGAAATACGAGTGATGCGATACGAATCCTGCGATAAATCAGCAAAACAGCTCTCATCTGGGTTCTTGTAAGCATTTCTGCTACTTTAACATTTGACAAATTACGTAGAATTAATTATATTAAATGCTAAACTAAACGCTCCTCCGTAGGAGTTTCTTCTTAATTCAAACACACGCTACAATAAATATAATAAATTGTAATAAATATAGTAAGATAGTATATACATTAAGCTTTTTTAGAAAGCAACATACCTTTAGTGTTCGATAGCTTAAAGGCTTTTGTTCCGCCACTTTAATTTTGTATAATAACGACGTGGGAATGATGGAACTATAGAAACGATTCCGAGATTTTGTAAAATAAGTTCAACATTTATTAAAATTTTAGCAGGAACGCAATCCGATGATATCGGCAGATGTATTCCAATAATCCTGAACTTAACATTACGCCTAATATACACCTAACAATAGTTATCTACAATCTAGCTACATCTTAACGTACGTATCACATATGGAATTTACGTTCGCGATTCAAATGAAGTCCCTCCAGACGACGCGAGTCTCGAAAGGAAAATCTTACGTCTATAAACGTTGAAATTCATGTAAACGTCCCTGCCTCCTATGATCAATGCAAACACCCGAGCTGAACGTTTCCGAGCATCGAGAACAGAAATTGTTGCCACAAGGCAACCGCATTTAATAACATTAACACGTCGACCATCGTTCCTCCAAGTCTAAAAGTTCATTTACCTAATTACTTCATGCTTCAAAGCTTAGAATCCGCGAGATGCAAGATTCTGATATGATTTGCGATAAAAAAAATCAAATTATCTCGTTAAAATATGTGACACATGTCCATATGATTGCCATTTTGTACAATTGACGCAGACAATTTTCAGTTTGCGTAACGATCCGTAATCTGGTTAGTATAAATACGTTAAGGGGCAATGTTAATATTATATTCATTCGGGAAGGAAGTTTGCACGATTTGTCAGAATAAAGTATCGGGTCTGACTGAATTTTCCGTGGCTCGGCAAGATTCGGTGACGAAGCGACGATGAAAAGAGGGGATACAGTGGGAGAAGAGGCGGGGAAGAAACGAACGCACCGGGTCCTCGCGATCGGTTCGAATCCCGCCACTTTTTAATCTGTCGGCTTCCCTCCGCTGACAAATTTCATTCCAAATTTCAAACGGGATTGATGTCGCCTCGAACCCGTACAAATTCTCCGGCTCTAGTCGCTACATTATTTCCGTGCATCGCGAAGGCACGTGCTATTAATTTTGTACGCGGTTTAGTCTCTAAATCGAAGTGAAAGAATCTTTTTATCGGCTGAGCGTTATTCAAACCTTAGATGTCAAACTAAATCTATGGGACGCAATTTTCTTTAGCATATATCATCTACCGTATTCTCGCCATAATCGTCAAAAAAGTCACTACCGTAATTGAGAACCCCCTCGGAACCAGTCTCACTACAACTTTTCTAACTTTTGATCCTTTTTTAGGAAACTTTAGTCATCGCAGTCACCTTGTTTTTCCGATGAAATTCACACAAACTGAATTTATTGCACGAGTGGTTACAATCGAGACAAATACGATGGTAAAAGTTTCATTGACGAGAAACCAAGGATAAGGAATCTTGATTTCTGAGTTTAAGAGACTGAGCTCGCACAAGTCCGTGGATATTTGTCGATCGCCTGGACTCTCGGTTCCTCTTTCTTTCTTCCATCGCTATTCTTCCCTACATTCGGATTACCGCAAAAATTGTAATATCACTGCGATAACTGTCGCTCGGCGGACACGAAGTTGGGGGAGTTACGGAGAGAACATCGTACTCTTCAAAATGAAAGATTGAAGCACTTCGATTTTAAAGGCGCGACTTTTTCTGACAGGGGCATTTACCTCAACGTTCCCTCGTCCGTCTTAATCGGAATCGGTATCGCATTCGCAAACCGGTGGAAGAAACGATCTCTCCAGCGGCGCCAATGAAAATTGTTCATCGGCGCCCACGAGAAATATCTAATGGCCGGTTACTTTGGCTCCCCCCTTCCTCCTCAACTTCTCCGCGATTATTTCCGGCAAGGTCAGCGGATCGTTCGGCTCTCTCGTAATCCCATTGATATTCTCCTCTCTTTGCGCAGCGGATCCAAGAAAATCGTTGGGATTGCCACGATTTGCCAGCTTGTTAGCCGAATTCCTTAAGACGAACTTTCCGGTCAATTTCGGCACATTCGGCGGGCTCGGCGTTGCCGGGAATGCGCGCGAAGCCTCTACTTCCTCTGGGATCCGCCTTCTTCTGTCGACAACGATCATTTTCCAGCGGCGACCCGCGGCGTCGAAAAATTTCAGGCTCAAACCAAGCGACGTTTCACCCCGCGATTCCGCTTTACGCCAATCTTGGACGCTCGTCCTGCGGACCGTATTTTCGGCACTCGCCGAGGCAGGAGGCGATTTCCGCTCGGTGGACGCCACGATTATTTGTCCCTCCGTGTCCATTGTTTCCGCAGGTTTCGTCCGACTGCGGGGAACGAGCGTGTTCGAGGACGAGACGATCGTGCCGGCAGCTATCGGCATCCTTTCCTTCGACAGTTTCGCAGGATCGTTCGCAGGGCTCTGATCCTTTTCTGCGGGGATGCGACGCCTCCTCTGAAACGGAAACGCAACGATGAAAAGAAAATTCTGGGAAAAGTTTCTGTTTGGTGGACAACTTCTTCTACCGGATCTTAGAGTCTGATTGTTTGGAAATGTATGATATTGATTTTTATGTGTTTCTGTTTTTAGAAAGATATTCAGGATAGTGGATGATCTTTCTTGATTTGCATGTATACATGATCCTTGAACCCTTTACAACGGACATCCGAATTTGTGACGTTTCAGGCACAGGATTTGTTAGACTTTCACTAAAATATATATATTGTTTATAAAATTAATTATAAAATTCAGTTTAATATTAATTAAATGAAATATGCATAATATACGCTGTTTTTATTGCAAAATATGTCATGTGCTCGTAGTTGAGGATTAAATTACAAGAAAATGTTTTGTAAGCTGCCTTTGTTTGCTTGTTTATTACACAAGCGTTATGGAAATTGAAGAAATGTTTATTTAACTCTTCGCACTATAACTTGTTCGACCAGTGTTGGAAAAGTTTCTTTTAAATAGAAAATGTCATTTCTCCTATTAAGGAAATTATTGAGGCTGAGAAAGTGCTAATCAATGCATATTATTATTTTCTCTATTATTGTAAAATTGTATAAGAATCATTTATAATTAAGCAAATTTTATATATAAATATAAATATAAACTATATATTACATATATAAATATCATAGGATAGTGTTGAATATATGTCAGGTTTTATTATTTATATTTATTATTTTTATTATTTATATATGTATGTTTTATATTAATATGTTTATATTAATATAAAATTTTATAAAAATTCTTTGCAGTTGAATAAATTTCATAGATGTATAATAGTTTATAATATCGTCACTTGCATCAAGTGTTTATTAAATAATATAAAGATTCTAGAAAATTTCTTTCACCAGCTCTGAAAGAAATCGTAGTGTAATGATCTAATATTATTATGCGTAGACATAAAAATATCATATATTTTATATGATATCATCATATAAAATTGTTATATAAAAATGAGTAGATCCTAGCCTGGGTATTTAAACATATTGTTATTTTCAATTTAGTATAACTGTTCAAAGAGAAGGGACATTTCCGTCTAACTTACGATTCGCAGAATTAGTATAGACAATTGAACAATTTGAATAAAAATCCGCAATCTACGTATGTGAAAAGAAAGGTTTATCCGACTGGATTCTTACATACGTTTGCCCTGGGACGCTTCGGTCGACGGGGGAATATGTACGGCGAGTCGTCCGTGCCCTCTATAACAAACGGTTCAAACAGCTCTACACGGTCGATTTGATCGAAGTCACGAGGTTGAATAACGTCCTGGCAGAACGGCATCAAGAAGCGCAATCTGTCGAAAAGTTCAACTATGTACATACATGAATTAAGATTTAATTGAACGGAATAGAAGAATTGGAAATGTACCTTTCAGGCTCCATGAGAAGACAATCTTTGAATGCGTAGACCACGATGCGCATGTCTGCTGTTATCTTGGTGACGCTTCTCTTCTGTATCACGTTATTTTTTTTAACGAATGATTCGAATTTGCTTTTTGTTCGATCGTTCTCAGAATTTGCATTCGAATTCGATCGCCTGTAGATAGAACACACAGTTGAGTAATTTATATAGGGTTGGTGATTCTATAATTTTGCAACTTGCAACGACTGATTTGTTAATCGATTTTGAATATATCAGTTTGCAAATTGCATCTAGTATCACGCTGCGACAATTCTTTTTGAAATTATTACTCAATTCTAAGTCGATACAAACAAAGATATACTTAATTATTAAATTGCTGCATATGGAACGTCTAATTTTTAAATAAATAGTAAAAACTTCATATTTAAGGAGAAATGTTTTATACAAATATAGTGAATATTTGTGTAAATTTTGATTTTGAAATATTTCTAAAAAAAATTGTACAAGCGTAACATTGACTTTTAAAGTATAAGAGGCTAGAGAGAATAGTGTTACCGTTCTGAACCGCAAATCGGTAGTTCATTGTCTACGAAAAGACAGTGGAACTCTTTGAATTCCGATTCGTCGGTCGAATTATTTCTATTCGAGGAATTTTCCTTATTGCGTGGGAAAGCTTGAGTTGTTGAGAGCATCAGGATAAACAGCACAAATGCCCCGACAAAGTGGCCCCTGCTCATTTCCATTGTCTGGTGAATGAGTGCCCTTACATCCACAAAAACGTCTGCAATAATGACGATCTTTCGTTAGATATTATGCTAGACCTGCGTCGAAAATTTTCGAACTGAAAATATTCTAAATAGTATTATTCTATCAAATGTGTTCCAAAAAGACTAAAATTTCAAGTACAGTTGTGTGCAAAATTATGGCCCCGGAAAAACTTTTACCTTGTCAATAACATGCAAATGAAACCTTAACAAAACACGATAGTTCTACATTTCTATGATTATGTCTAATACGATAATATACAAATATTTATTTATTTTTAAATGTCAAGGTGTCTCAGCTAAAAGAGATCACCTACAGTGTTATGAATAATTTGTAAGTTCAAAGTAATTTCACCATTTTTACTGTTATTCAAACAAAAAGAACTCTGTTTATACATTTCTATTTGATATTATTTCTAATATAGAGATATACAAACACGATCCTTTAATGTAATCCTAAAAAAAGGAAAAGTTACTTTCGCAATCTTCGTTAATTACAGTTACTCGAAGGCAGAGAGGTTCATTCGAACGAAGGAAATGAAAATTGTAATAGTTCACGAATCGTTAGAAACACGAAAAATTCAAAGGCTCCCAAAGATTCGGGGAAAACTGAACGCTCGCCGCGCTGATTACGAATTTAAGATCACTTCCTGCAGCAAGTTTCGCCGTCTTGACGCTTAATTTCACAGTTTCTTAATTGTAGTAAAATTACGGTACACTTTCATAACGAGAACAGTAATTGGAGCGTTTCCAGAGATGTTTCCATCAGTAATAATTCAGTTTTGTAATAAATTTCGTTATTAAGCAAGCGAATTTGAATCTTTGGAATTCGCGTGGAACTGCCGGGCTATAAATACGAATTAACATATCAAATACCAGATTTCTATAACGAGATTTTATCTTCTTTCGAAGCGAAGCTACTTTCTACAGTGCTCGGAAAAAAAAGAGCAACAATTTTACTACTTCAATAAGTACAATTTTCTTAAAATTTCTTGCGTTAAAACCAAAAACCGTGCAAAAGCTAATATTGTTATAGAAGATCATTTTCAATTAATACCTGCAGTTTGGCGCGTTACTTGTTGGATGCAAACTCCAAAAATACCCACAATATCAAACTATTTTAATTAATAAAACCGAAGTTAAGCGCGTAAGATTTACTATTATTAAACTGTGAATTTTATGACGAAAATGAATAAATCAAACACAAAACTGTAAAAGTATTTCAAGAATTCAAGAACGCGGGCTCATTATTTTCAACTCATTAAAACGATTAAGGAATCAAATAAATTTTTTATTGAACTCCAGTATCTTACAATCAATGAAAATAATTTCTATTTTGCATAAAAATGCACGGTTTAACGGTCTTCAGAATCTAATTAAAAGCTAGTATCACCCAGCGCGGTAAGAGCAAGTAATACAATCATGAAACAGCAAACTAAAAAAAACGCACCAGCACAAGATTCCGCGTCCGTTCCTTATTTTGAATTGTACTAGAATTTCGAAGCAGATTCTTCGCTCCGCGAGGACGAAGTTTCGCGAAGTCGTAGCACACGGAGTCGCGCGAGGACGAAGACTACACTGAGGAAAACTGTAACGCTGATTTTAATTCCATCTCGAAATTGAAAGGCGGAGTTTCTTCCGGTGACGGGGTCGGAGCCGGCAATCTTTTCGAGATCAAAGAACCTCGAAGATCCGAAAGGACCTCGTTACGGGAAGATGACGCGTTTCGCGAGAATTCCCTCATAAACCGTGACGGCCGAGTGAATGGTGACGAAGCCAGGGTCAAATGCAGGCCAACGAATTCCGAAGAAATCCACGGCGCTTGCCGCGACCCGACGACGGGAAACGTTTTTGAATGCCGGTAACACCCGGTCCTTTCAATGGCCTTTGCGCCACTTTCTTAGCCCAGTCCCGCACCAAGAAAATTCAAACTTTGCGCTCGCAATTCGCTTCTATTACCTGCACGCATCGGATCGCGGAAAAAAGAACTTATTTAATCCGCGACGACATTCTAATGAAAAGATTCTATAGACGATCAAACTGTAGATCGTCCAAATTTCACTTCGCATTTCCAATTTTGTATAAAACATCTGAAAAGCAGAGCTCGAACGTAACTGTAAACATTTTTTGATTGGTTCCGATGTACCAAGTGCTTTTTGACTATTAACTTTTCTGTTCTAAGAAAATAATTGTAAAAATTCTGGACTGTTTTCATAAGCTACATTGGAATTTACTTATTGCGTGTGTCAATGTTTGAAAAAGGTTTTCATATTACAAGCTTCAATGAGAACAGACACGAACAAATTCTTGAGATTAAAAGTTTCGTTTCGGCTGGGATTAATTAAAGTTTGGTTCGCTCGTAATTAATGAAGTTTAAAAATAAAAGTTCCTCTACATATCAGGAACAGATATTTCATTAGTTAAAATGAAAGAAGTTCTCAAACGATACTCCAAGTGCTAATTATTATTTAATGAACAGTGTTAAATCGTTATTCTGCTTATAAACCAAAAGTTATAATATTGTTGAAAAAATTGATATTGAATATGATAATTCAGTGGTCAATAGACCATTTGAAATAATAAATATATCGTACAGTGATCTTCTGAAAAAAAGATTCCAAAAGGATTCGTTCTCATGAAACTGTGTTAACGTGCGTAAAACATCTGTTCCACGAAAACATTTATTACTACCTAGAAAATTAACCTCTTAGAAACGAAACGTACATGTTCAAACAAACTTTTCTCCGCAACAGAAAGTAGACAAAACAAGTACAACTTCTTTCTGAAACTTTACGAAACTGCGTCGATATTGTTTGGTATTTCTCGTTTGGTCGACACTAAAAGGTTAAAAATCATTTAAACATACTGAAATGTTTTTGTCGCAACTTAAAAGTACACCGTTCTACTTGGGAGAGTCTACAGAATCGTTCTACACATGAATCATCCGCACAGCATTGCCGGCGAAAGCGGAAAAAATTGCCAAAGTTTGTAAAAATTGTCCGCCAGCTCGAATACCGAAAAGTATTCGACATGAATAGAATTGATGTTGGACAGCGCAATCTGAAATAATATCAAGCGAAATTCGGTCGCAACGGGATGTTCGGAGTCGCGAAAATGGATCTGTCAGTGTCCGGGCTACAAATCGTTAGATCGGGAGCCATTAATCAAACTTTCAAGCCTATAATGCAGCAAAAATTCACGAGCCGGTGGTCGCGGCTAATTCTCCATGGAAAATCGGTTAACCGTCGATTAAACGGCGCCGGATTACACACACGGGATTATTTAACGTTCCGCCGTTTATAATAAACAGAAATCGGGCGCGCAGAACCGGAAAATGAATTCAGGCTCGCGCCGCGCCACCGCGCCGATTAGTTTCGCCGGGCTGTTTGAGCGATTTTTAATCGACAGTTTGGCGAACGGGCCGCCGCGTCACCGCCGCTCCACTTATATAATAAATAATTAAAGTCGAGCGAGGCGGGGGCGTTGGAGGAGGGCAGCCGGGCCGTTCGTTCTGTACCGATGGTTTATTAATTCCGGCAATTAAACGACGCGACGGCCGGCCAGTGTTTAAATAAACGCGGGCTAGACGATACGGGAATGTAACGACACCGCTAATAGCGAGTTAACAATGATAATTCGCCCGTTATCGCGGCCAAAGTGGTACAGCGCAGATAGATCGTAGGAAAATGGGTGGAAAACAAACCGTTCCATCGACACGCAACGCTGACCCCTTTTAAATGTTAAATGGGGTAAATACGATTGATTTCGAGCGCGACCGACGCGATGGATAGAGAACAAATATATCAGCGTGGATCCGCGATTTTTCCAACCGTTGTACCATCGTTAAACTCCCGCTGTTTCGGCGACCTCCGATATTATTTGGTTGGCGCGAGGGTGATTTCCTTTTGGTCTACGTTCTATAAGCAACTTTACAAACACATTCGCTTGCCCTCGAACAGAGAGATCTTACAAAGATTTCAGTAGAAAACTCTTCGCAGTATATACAATGCTTCGTGGTATGTTTCTAATGGCATAATACACAACTGTCTGGTAATAATTACTGTCAAACAAGAAACATCAAACTACAGTAAAAATCTCATGTCATAAATCTATATAGCTCGTTCTAACTTTCTGTCATAGGTGACCGTACCAACAGGAATATTAACCCTTTCGCTACTACGGGCCACCATAGTGGCCTTTCATAAGATGTCACTGAGGTACTACGGGCCACTATAGTAGCTCTCCGCAAGATGTCACTGAGGTACTACGGGCCACTTTAGTGGCTCTCCGCAAGAGCGCATACTAAGACGTTAGAAATACCCTGGAATACTCTTTACTTATAAATACCCTTTGGAGTATTTGGATTCTCCGCCGCGGCATTCTCACTGACGATCGGAGTTGCGTAGCGTGCAGTGATGTCGCGGCGCTCCGTTCAGCAGAAGTACCGCGGCGGAGAACCCGCCCGTAGCGAAAGGGTTAATTACAATCTAGAATATATATATCTTTACATATAGTTCATTGTAAATTAATTTCATTAATTAACAGTTATCACAACGCAAAGAAAACATCAGCTGTTGAATTAACCTTCGCCAATAATAACAATTTTAGATTAAAAAGATATAAATTGTTTTAAATATAATAATTAGATTCCTTAAATGAATCTAATACTAATGTAAATAGTACGACAATTACGCACAAGTTATTACGCTATAATGTAAAATGGCCTAATATATCTATATAATTTGCAAATATTCTAAGTCAATAATATAAACAAAAAACATTTGATTGTTATGCATTTTACTGAGAAGATTATTATAATTGTTCTAATACACCATATACCACAAAATTGATTAGAAAAATTATTTATTGAACATCGCTTCCTGTGGAATTATGGATCTGCTTCAAGATCTCAAATTGCACATAAATATTTTACATTGATCAGTTCGAGAATACATGGTTGAATAATATATTATATTATACATATAAATTAGTAATTGCCCAATGGAGCAGACTGACAGACACGAAATTCCAACTCTAATTAGCTATTTGCTTTTACAACATGATAATTAGAAGTTAATTCGACCAAAAATTAAAGCGGTCATCTTGCTCGCAACATTGACTGAGCTACCGTAATTACCAATTACAGCGATCTATAATCAGGAATAACACTACAGTCAGCCATAAAACCACAACACCGTAGCAAATGGAACAATCTACATTCAATTACGATCGGCGATTTGCTGCTCACACGTCGTAATCGAATTCGGATCAATCTAGCCCGCAAAATCTATTGCATTGCAGCATTGCGCAGTTCCAATAATTTGTCAATTTTGAACTTTTATCATCGTCGACAATGTAAAGGTTTGAAAACATCATTCGTTTTTTCTTTCTTCTCCGTTCCGTCATATATTTCTCAACGTAAAAATTACTACATATTCCTCGAATACAAGAAAAACTATAGTTTCTTTCAAAAAAAAACATCGTGAACATCGCATAATTTTAATTAGGTGATTAATGTTAATAAAATTAATTTTTATTTTCAGTTGAATTATAATAAATTTTTATAGAAATTTTAGATTATAATGGACTGTTAAAAAGGATTTAGATTGTAATTAATTTGAAATCGGAAGGAAATTGATTGTTGCATATGTTTAATAAGGAAAATAATAATTAAATCATAAAAGCTCGTTATATTAATTTTAGTTAAACGATGTTTACCCCTTTTTCCATTTCTAATCTCGAATTTCGAAGAAATGTAACAAAACTACGCCGCGAGCTTACTGATATACAAGAATGTCGCAGTATCCGAGGGTAGAAAATCGTCGAATTTCAACGTTCGAGGGTTGCAAAAACTTTGCACATTCTACTTGCAGAATCGTCGCGGCGACGCGCTCGAAACACGAGCGCACAAGATATTTTGCATGAGCGATTTTATTGAAAGTCTGCGCGACGCCCATTCTTCATACTTTGCCCCTAAAAATGCGAGTTTGCATAAACACCCGCAGATACGGCTTGTCCCAGTTTCGTGGCTGTCGCTGTAACGCGATAATAAATTCAGGTTCAGGTTTCACCGAATCGCTCGCACATTTTCCGCATGTTCCTTCGTCGCGCGGAAATCCGCCACGATTTATTTACGGCAGAACGATGCCCGGCTTATTTATGAGCCGACGTCATGGACAACGGAGAAACCTGTTGACCGTCGACCTGTGCAGGAATAATTCGCACGTGACCAGGGAAACGCCGACACGTGACTCGGCCAACGGTATCGTTGTCACGCTGACTGTTCTAGATGACATAATGATTCTGCTCGCACGGCTGCCGGGCTGAACAATCCGCAGCTCCGATTACAAGTCGATCGGTTCCTTGTCAACAACTATAAAAACGAGCCACGAGACTCGAATCGTGACCTCTCCTCCCAAGTTGTCGGTGAGAATTATTTCACTTCATTTGTTATTTCGCTTACTTTATTTCGTGTTTCCAGACATTAGAACATCTTCGTTTACTTTTCGTTTAAACTATGAGAACTTTCGACTTTAAACTGTGGGATTACAAACAAAACTAGTTGACTCAAAGTGTGGATACCATCGTAGGATCTTTCAAGGTACAATTTCGAAAAACTGTACGAGAAAAAACGGAGGTCGCGTTTAGTACACTTGTTACAAGAAAAAGTTCATAAATGAATGAATGAATGAAAGCTCACAACACATGTAAAATGACAAATCTGTAAAAACGTTGAAAGAATTCAAGGATATCTTTTTATCATCTGTAACTTATGAAAATAACTACGAGAGAAATATTATTTACGGTTCTTACAATTGATTTGGACAATTTTTCTTTTGCATTAAAATCTATAATCTAGCTGTACAGCTGCCAGGAGGTATATTGGAGCGTTAATCGAAATTGTTGCCAGAAAAATTATCTAGCGGAGGCTGCGGGCACCAGTTTGAAACAATCGCTGTCGTGGGAATAACGGATAATGCAACCAAGTATTCCCGAAGGTTTATTCTTAACAACTGGTGGCAACGTAGAGAGTTGGTCGACAAGGGAATTAAAGCTAGCAAATTGTTTACAAAGTCCATTGAGTGGAAGGCTTTGCAGTAACACTGTAGCAATACTATAGAGAATTCAGGGGAGAATGTTGCAATTCAAAGGCAACCTTCGCACGCAATTTTGCCGAAAGTTTCACAATTTAATCACGAATTGTCCGACACGGTGCATGCTAGAGGAGCTGAGCCCTTCTAGTGAAAACGAGATGTTTTGGTCAAGCTTTGGGATTCTTTTTACTAGATAACTGCGAAACCTTTTACTGCTCAACTTCTGTGTACGCATATACCGGTGATTTAACAATATGCGCAAATTTTCTGTCGCAAATAATGCGAACATTACTTTAACCCTTTGCACTCGAGTGGCGACTCTAGGACACCACTAAGATTATTCTATCACGTCCCAAAATAATTTTTATGCTAACAAAGTTTAAATTAGAAAAATTCTTAATAGTAAAAGTATTAGTAAGAGTCACGAGAAACAATTTCGTATGTATAAAATATACATACTTTGTCACATAAAATGGAAATATTATAAGCCAGAAAATTTATTTTAGATTTAGAGTTAAAATAGCTTCGAGTGCAAAGGGTTAAACGTGCATCTCGTTCGCTAGAAAATACAATCAATTGTTACTAGTATTATAAGTTTATTTATTTTAGCTTGACCGCGTAAACTGCGTGGTCATTAACGACCACGTGTCACTCAACTGTAACATAAATAACATGTAACTTATTTTCTAGAATATAATCAACATTTATATTGACACGAGTAACTATAATAGAAAACTATCACGAGTTATATAGATCAATGGTTACCCAAGACTGATAACTATACAAAGTCCTCCCGAATGCATTTTATGCGACGAGCTAATCAGTATCAATCATAGATTACACGAATGCCACAGATTTTCCGTAGAACGAAGAATATAAATTTTAATGAGCTGCAGAAATAGACAGACGATTTATTCTTAAACCGATCGTGATATTGAAATTTAGATTGAATCGACTACGATCTGAATCGACGATCGGAGCCTATTCAAATCGAGGAAACCTTTTTCCCCGAGTAAAACAACGATGTAATTAACGCGGCGCCACGATCAATGGGAAAAATCGGCAACGACTCGGAAGAACGACCTGCCGTCCTATCTGACGGGGATATTCCTCGAATAACAAGCTCGTGTTTACCCGGGAGCTCGAGGAGGAAGCGTCGACGCCATGATAAAACGTGGAATCGTATTAATAGGTCTGCATTGTTTAGATACAAACGGTCCCCGATATGAACGCGGCCGCTGAAACGCTCGAATTCGATTCCGTTCTTAATTGTCGCGCTGCGCTGCCGCGAAATTTCGAAGCAACGGACCACCTCTTGAATGGACCACCTATTTTTAGCATTTACGGCAAAATTGGATAGCCGTGATTCGAAGCAGAACAAGAGCTACAAAAATCGAAAAGCATCTGCGATTTTACTTTCGACCTACTGAAACTATTAACATAGATTGAGTTTTACTCGCACGCCTAGTTCAAGAAAATCAGTGAAATTTGAAAGAGTCCACTTTTCGAAAAATATTGAACATTTTCAAAACTAATAAGATTTTGATAGCATGCAACGAGAATTTTTAGGATTGCAAAAGGAATTTCTTTCAAGTGGATAATTCCTTAAAAAATTAAATTTTTTAAAAGGTATTAACGTCTCGCCCACGTATAATGTGCTGAGAAGGAAAAGAATTAAGATTAAAAATTTAATACTCCTGAATACTTTCCACTGAATGCCGCACACTTCTAATTACCTTTTAAATTAGGTATATCATAAAGAAAAGCTTCGATGAATTACAAACACAATCAAGAAATAAATGTAAGATATATTTATTTATATATTTATTATAATATATATTTCTATGGAATAAGTGTTTCATTTAAGATTGCATATCCCTATACTATAAACTATACTATAAAGTCAGTTAAATAAAATAATCAGAAAACCTTACAAAACTGATTATTTAATTTATCATTTCTGACTGTTAAAATATTTCCAAGGTAGTTATTTACAACTAAGATAAAATCACATTACAAATTACTTTTCCTTGTCCGGACGTGCTACAAACTCGTGTAAATTTTTATTCGCTTAAAAACACAGTGTTATGGAACTAATTCATCCGTATTCAAAATGTGATGGTGATTTATATCTTCCCATTTTTCCGGAATAAAATGTCGAGCCGGCTTTACTTTGGATTTGCATTATGAAGATTGAATTGGTGAAAGGATTTTTAAAAAATCAGGTTCTCCCATTTAATAAAGATGAATTCGGGTTACGTTTCGAGTTTATTATGCCAATGGACTCGGAAGGCTTTGCTCGAACCGAGGAACACGCTCGAACGCGGTGGTCGCCATTGGAAATTGAAACTCGATCGATTACTTCCTCAAAGGTATACTCTGCGGGAGTATATTACTCGCGAACCCGTGAACCGAGATTGGTTCGCCATTTTTAACCCCGCTGTGATCCCTGGTTGGGCCATACGTTCGAAATAATATTGAAAATTTCAGACACCCTTCGTATCTCAATTTCTTATTTATTTCTTAACCTATCGCAAACTTTCGCTCTTTCTTAAACCGTTCATTTATCTTGAAAACCGCTAATTTTTCATACGCATAGACTATTATGTGTTCTTAACACTATTAAGAACATCGACACTGATCGTTCCAGATCTACCATTTTCAATTATTTGTATCGTAACAGTACTGATGCTATTCCACAAATAACAACAAACATACTCAAGTAATTTTCGCAAAAGATCGAAATAAATCGCTTTGACTGTCCGGTGCTTCTGGTGCTAAGAAATGGCCTCTGTTTCTATTGTACACTGTTGTAAAGCCGACGCCGTAAATGCGACACAATGTACCTACCCTCTGGTGACCATTGTAAACTCGAGGAAACATAACTTGGAAATAAAGACGCTTTTGAAACGAGAAAGCTCGTGATTATACCAGCAACACGTCATTAGTAGTATTCCAAAACGTTAAAAACCTTTACTGAACTGTGCCAGCTGTTTAGACGAAAAAAAAAATTTAGGTTGATCAAATAAACGTTTCATAGAAATATATGCTTCAAATAATTCTGTAAAACGACTTTTCAAATGATTCACTGGAACGATCTACGTTTACGCGTGCTACATCTTCGGAAATATCGAAAAGTAGAATATCAAAATTCAAATTCTTCATGAATTTTCATAGTGACCTTTCTATTCACCTAAAAACATAGATCCAGAAATCAGATGCATTAACAAATTAAGACAACAAATTATAGTTACACCTGTCTTATGCATAATTGTGAATCTTCATAATACAAGTTGCAACAAAAAGATACGTACTATAAATAAGTCACAAAATCGCAAAATGAAGAGATCAAACATCGATCGTATATAAATAATTGTTTGAAAAATGCCAAATTTCTTAGTTACCTTATGTTAATCCGAATAATTTGTTAGATTATAGATAAATATTTCTATTTTGAACAATGTTTTATAAGGATTGTCAATTGTTCTTCGATTTTAAAAGGATTACAAGAAAACTGTTAATAGATAAAGTGCTGGGATAACTTTTATAAAATTGAGTCAAACGATTTAATATCTTTGTTAATGCCAGAGGGACTAGTTTATTTGACAATGTCAAAATAAATTGTGAACGAGAAAAAAAATAAAAATCTCGCGTTTCCTACTATTTATAATCTGAGTTTGAGTGATTACAATTCTGATCGATCAAGGTTTGATTGATAACTCTAGAAAATCTCGAGATTTTGATATATTTTAATAAATTGACAAGATCTGCGTAACACATTCTTTAAATTATTTATTCTCGGCTCACTCCCGCTAATCTTAATATTCGTAAAAATTTGTTCAACCATTTTCTAAGAAACTAATGTGTCCAACATGTGAAAGAACTTTTGATTGTTCGACCGGATTATAAAATAGTCTCTTCGTTTTAAGAGATATTTTAACAGGCGCACATACGCACGCAGAAAAGTGAAACAAGATTGCTTGGAGTTCCCAAAATAGTAGCAAAGCAAAATTCGTGAGATGCTTATACATATATTTCCACAGTAAGCCATGCGAAGCTTCCGACGAAGTAAGTAAGTACACACAGACATCGGGAGCGCAATCATCTCGAAAAATCAATCATCCGTTGATCCGATACACTCTATCAAGCGGCGAACACCGTAAAAAAGGAGGATAGAACGCGGAGCGGAGATTCTCTCGGCAGACACCTACGATCCAAGCGATTCATCAAAGGGTGTCACCATTCCCGGTTGCATTATCTCGGGAAATCTCGGCTGGGTGCCGGTGCGGGAACAATATCACGGCATTCAAGCGCGTCGCGACGACGACAGATCCTCCTTAAATCAGTGCTTTCGGATTTCGTCAGCTGTTGAACGGGGCTGCCACCCTCCCTGTTCCCGTGGAATCGTCATCGTTTAATCGTTCAGCGTCTCAACGTGCCGACGTCTTCGTCGCCGTCGGTATGCCAAGCCTTCCGTGTACATACAACCATACTCGGAGGCGTTTTCGCTCGCTCGCTCGCTCGCTCGCTCACGGAATGGAACACATCCCGCGTCTCCTCTGACAGATTGCCACACGTCACCTTACATCATTGCCACCGTGTTACCGTAATAATGGCATTATTAACGGCGACAACTATATCGGGGGACCGGGCAACCTCCGTCGACGGATCGATTATTGTAATTGCGTTAATAATACGGCCACCACTTATTGGCAGCTCGGAGGACGTCGCCGCGAGCTCCGTTCGTCGCCGTTGTCGCCGCCTTCGTCGACGGAATTCCTAGCCATCCTCGGACTATTAATCACCTTTAATTATTAACCGTTGTCTATTAATCATCGCCGCCACGGCTAATTGATATTTTATCTGTTTTCGGGGGATTCGAAGAGGGTGGCTGCCATCAAGATAGAGGCTCGATGCGAGTTTTTGCCGCGGACCGACTAATTTGTTGTCTACGGAACCATTTGACACTTTGACTGGCTACCTCGGAAGTTCCATAAAATCCAAGTTATTTATTTGATGAAACTAGGAAGTTAAGATATACGCGTTTTCTTATGAAACGAGTAGGGATCCGTTACGTTCAGAATATTCGGAAACGTATTCATGTGTCCAATTTGTCGAACAGTACTTCAGTTCTCTATTGATTGAATTTTAATTCGCGAGAATATTTAGATTATAGAGACTAATTATTGTAGGATTTATCGATATTAGCAGCGCCGATGAATAATTCATCGGGTTTGTTAATAACGCTGAAATGTAGGTTGAATTTTGAATACAGATAACGGAGATTATTATCATGCTGGTTCTCCATTAATAGGAGGCAAATTAGGCGAGCTTTAATTGGAAGATTTGCGCGATGCGCGCTACTGTTTCTATAATTACAGAGTGTTTTGAGTATACTGTGGACATTAATGAATTCGATTTTTGTCTCCGAAGCTACGTTTTCTTTCAGCATCATAACAATATTGTATTTTAAAACAAACTTTGAAAGGTATAGGAATTGACTCGATCAAATTGTGTTCAACTATACAGTGAAGTATATAACATCATTTATAAGGATATTTAATGTTGATTGTGTAATGATAGTTAGAAATTATATTCCCTCGCTTAACCAAATGTCAATTTTAATCTAGCTCAATCACCAAAAAGTGAACATTATTTACGATTCTGTATACAAGGTGTCCTAAAACTATGTCAGCTTCGTTAAAGAGTTATTAATGAAAAACAATGACCAATGAAAGGCGAGATCGATTGGAGCAAGGCGCCAAGCAATCTTGCGATCGAAGCCCAGTTTCACACATTGGATCGGTCACCTAGCGTCAGCGGATCTCGTCTCTCATTAGTCACCGTTTTCTTATTAATAATTCGTAAACAAAGCCGCTGATTGCATTATCTCTACGGGAAAAATCAGTTCAAATTATCTCAGGTATCGATGATCAGAATTTCATTTCCTAAACGTAACATAATTTTGAAACAGCCTGTATATCGATGCTCCGAGTCATTTGGACAATTGTTTAGCGATCTTTTGAAAAATATTTCATCTAGATTCGATCACCTGATTAAACCCAATTGAAATAATCAGAAGCTGAGTCAGTAGACGATACCTTTGAGTCGTATGAAATCTTGTTGACTGTTACATTGTACTGACTGTTAACTATACCGATGATTTTAATCATTTTTACTCGAACCGATTGAAAAGTTCAGTTAGCTCGTCTATGTTTAAAGACCACGCATCGTCGTATTAAATTAAAGAGAATCGACACAGTCGAGAAAAGTGGTTTTAAAAGTGACTGGCATGCGTTGCTGTGTAAAAATAACAGGATTGAATTTAGTTGAACTAATTGCCAGTTTTATTACAATGCATATATAGCCGAAGAAATTCGTTATATCATTTCCTACGAAAGAGTGTTTATAACTTCAAGAATTTGAAAACAGAACTTCTGAAAATGTCGCAAGCGTCGAAGGTTGGATTTTCGGATCGCGAGTGGTAAGAAGCGGAGGATCTGGAATAGGGGTTAATAAGCAACCCCAGTAATAGCAACAAGACGAGTGAGTGGCGGTAGTAATAACACCGATAGGACGTAGTAGGGTCACGGGAGTGCGATCAGAACGCGGACAAGACGGCCGGCCCGAGAAAAGAGAAAGAGAGGACGGGTTATCGGCACGACATACTATTTATAAGCACGCCCACGGACCATTAAAAATACGTCGCGACGCGATGCAGCTATATCGGACGACCATTCGGATATAAACAATTAGTGGCCGCGAGCGCCGTGAGACCGGTAATCAGAGACCGGCCGGGCAATTAAGAAGAAAAAGATCGAATCGCGTGCGATTCTTTGCTTTCTCCGGCGGCCGATGAAAGATTGTATAATTTTGCAACGACGGATATCTTTCAAGCACCGATTATTCGCGAGGAGTTTCGAACGTGTTGGAAATGTCAAGCGAAGATCGACTTCGCGGCGTGAAGATCGATTACACGGCACGCGGATCGACGACGTCCGGCATCGGTAACCTTTCGAGACACCGGGATATTTTTCTGACCCCAAAGTGACAAGCTCCGATTAAAAAAAAGCACTCGATAAGACTCGTGGAAAAGTTCGTGTTCCTTAACCTCTCCACTCCGTTTCTATTAAGAGGTGCACCGGCGACGCCCCGCTGATCCAATTTAGTTCTCATTCATCGTGGAACCAAGAGCAATTTGAAAAAATTCCTGCAGCGCGGTCCGCGTTCAATCAAACAACAATTTACTCGGTTTCGTTCGCGCTCTCCACGCACCACATCCCCCTTCTCTTTTTCCCCCTTCGGTCGTTCGGTGTCTTTGAAAAATAATAAACGGACCCGATCGCGTAAAACGGAGAGCGTTTTGCGTTATGAAAATAATTCCATCGGGACCGATCGATGTTTACCGTAAATGTTGCGCGAGGTCATTCGTGAAACTTATTAACTTGTCGTGAAACATCGCGGAGATAAAAAGATTAACAATGATTTATAGTTTCTGCCGCGCTTTTCGTGTTACTTTGAAAAATTGTATGGGCGTTCTCCTTAATGCACTTTCGGTGTCACGTGAGTTTACACCTGCTCATCATAATACTCACTGGAATTATGATGATACAAAAATGTCGGCTAATTTCTTTCGCTGGTAGCTTTGAAAATTTATTGTGTACCATATATTTCTTTTCAAATGTAATTAATTCGTTCATCTACATAGGTTAAAATCATTTTTCCAAGCAGAGAAAATAAATAAGAATAATGTGAAATACAAAGCAAATAATTTCGGCCACCATTTTCGTATTAGGTTGTTATTGCCGTAAATGATAGAGAAACATGTCTGACGATTCGACTTATGATCTTTGTAATATAGTTCAGATACCGAACTAGCTTCCTGGAATTCAGAGTATCGGAATGTGTATGGTTGCTAGCAGAAGCGATATTGGAAACATGCTGCGAAAAATTGCTTCGGGGAAAAAAGACCGCTGTGCTTCGTAGGTAGAAACTTGTAAAATCCATTTATAGTGAAGCTTCTTCTTTGGACTCGACGCTCAACAATTTTCTAACATTTATTCCACAAGTATTACGAAAATTTTCGTAAAGATTTGAAACTTCTAACAAGCATGCATGACACATTTTTCAATCGTAAATAAAGTTATTAAATCTCAATTGAATTTTACGTAAATTCAACGTTGGCATACTCGTGCAATGCGCATCTTGAAATCACGTTTCACTTTCTCGCGATGCCTAATTTATTGTAATTTCTGAATAAAACTAACGTCGTTGAAATGAAACGCACCGTAGAATCTCTGGATTGAAAATCACAAAACGAACATCCGTGGTCTAGCAATTAAAAACGACCAAACAAACGAGGTATCACAGAGACATTTACCTTACGAGATCTTTCGGGAACACGCACAGACGATCACGTTAATTCACTGGACACAAACGTTCCTCCGCTTATTCGAGTCACTGTCCATGCTCGAGAGGTTTGGTTAAATCGTCCGACGGTACAGATTAATCGGGAAAACAATGCTTGTCCACCAGGTAAACAATGAAACACCAATTAACGGAAACGTTCCATACTTTCGCAATGTGCGTCGAACGTACGGTACGATCGGGAGCCGTGCGCGATTTACCAAAGGTTTCCGGTGTATCAAAGGGTTGCGTGGTGCAGAAGGGTGAAAAGAAAAGAGAACGGAAGTCAGAGGAAGAGGAGGTGGTGGCTGGGAAGACAACGTCGCACGTCCACGCTGTCATCGAGCGTACTACTACTGCGGTTGAACTCGCGATATGCCAATCGAAAGAGATTAGAACAACTGGTTCCAGTTCCCTACCACGAGGTTCCTCGGCTTTTGCACCGCGTCACGTCAACACCGTCGAAAATAACATACGTGCGTGTCGTAAATTTTCTTCGGCATTCTCGTTGCTTTGGTAGGAAACGAATCCGTTGATTTAGCATACAGCGGCCTGGGAAATTCGCTTTCTCTTGCCAAAATTTAATTTATTAAGTTGAATGTGTTGCGGTACAAAAGTTTGTTTTGCGATACACTGAGAAATCTTTAAGACTACCGAATGGAAAATATTATTCGTTTCGGATGATTCTGTGCCGAGATACGCCATTGTAAAATCAAACCTTTTAAACATCGGTTTGTAGGATATTAGAAAAAAGAATTTAACAATCGTAAAAGAAGATATAAATGTTGAATGTTGGATCCCAACAAATTGCAATTGTACGAAATTTTTTTTGAATCGCTGCAAGTGAAAATTTGTTAATGGTTGTAGTGATACCACATCTACTGAACAACAAATTGATTAATTTATATTACTTTATGGATGCCAAACGAATACATTTGTTGACGGCAATAAAATTGAATAATTGCTCTTGATTGCATCTATGCAGTCTCAATAATTGAAAATTTAATCCGTAGTTTAGTGCTACGTCCTTCTTTTAATTTAAAAGCTTGAAACGAGAACTCAAAAACAGCTACCTGGTTCATGCAAAAGCAACATCGAAATCCTCGTTTCGGATACTTTTCTGAGCGTCTTGCAATTTTTTCATCCAATAGACAGATTTTCCCCGAAATCATCGAAGAATGGTTGTTAAATCTCGATGCTGCAAATTGATTTTGAGAATCGGGGCATACAGCCTCGTGTAAAACATTGGACAAACATGTTTTTATTTTTTCAGTTTTCCGCTGCATTGCAGTTCGCCGCTTGTAAACAAGCTTCGCCTGACCGAATGTTGTTTTGCAGAGATTTTAAGAGGCAAGAAAAATATTTTGCGCGATCGTTTTTGCGGGCAGCACGGTTTCGTGAATCGCAACTGCGAAGTTTCGTGGAGTTCGCGCGGCATCGGGCTGAAATCGTTGATTACAATTAAGATGGATGCAGTTTTCTTATTGCTTCTATAGATACAGCTTCTATAGATAAAATGTTGGTACATAAGATAGACAGGTTTCATATCAGGAATAGTCTCGCAGCTGATTCTATGACGATGCGAATGTTTGAATACCAATATTTTGAACCGAAGGAAAAGGAAAACAACATTTAATTTGTAAATTTAATTATCTACTGCCAAGAATGTAATATATTTAATATATTATACATTAGAACATAATATGTTAACATAAAGTAGGCAAAGTAAAGTTTAACATTGCCAGAAAATATTTTCTAGCGAGCAATGAAAAATAAATGAACAAATACTTCATAGCTTGTTATAAACGATAGTCATGTCGATAATGTGTAAGGAGTGATTATTCAAGTGAAATGTCAACACCGTGACCTCTATTACCATGTAATTTCCTACATTAGATATTTTTAAAAAAATCTGCGCGTGTGAAGTTCGTTAGAATGTAAAGACTACCAGACAGCTAGAAGAAGTCATTTTATTATCGATGAATTTAATGGATCAGCAAAATCCCAAGGCTGCTAGCATAAATGTGATAATATGTAAATATTTAATGGTAAAATGGTGAAGATAGTGATAAAATGGGCGTGAACAGTTCTTTTTTGCAGCCCACTCTTCATATTATCTTTCATTAAGAACCTTCTTGCTGCGTAATGTTTTTAATATAAGCATTATATGCATATTTTTATAGAAACATGATGCGGAAGTCAGCAAGAAGTTTGATTCGTCATTAGACGATTAAAAAAAATAATGTTTTTATTCTATATATAGTGTATATTTCATATGTATAACCTTGACATAATAATATGACATTTCTTATTAATTTCATTCAAAAATGCATTGCATATATTTGTATCATGATTAAAATATTCAAATAGCATGGAATTTAGAATACATTTATCTTAAACACAAGTATGTCTAGGATAAAAGCATTATTTTTTTAATCGTTTAATGATGAATCAAAATTTTTTCTGACTTCCGCATCATGTTTCTGTAAAAATATGCATTTGTCGAAAAGTCCACGGTATATACAGGGTGTTTAAAAAATGTCTAACAATCTGGAAATGGTGCATTCCTACCTAAGGTTATTTGAAATAACCTTTTGCTTCGCAAAGATTCAATCCGCGGCTTTGTTTACGAGTTGTTAACAAGAAACATTGATCAGTCGGCGCCCGTGTACAATGAACAATGTTTGTCATTAATATCTTGTTAACGACAACGTGGAGAAAATGCTTATAAAAGAAAAAGTTGCTTCAAATGATCTCAGGAGTTCCTCATTTCCCGATTTCGAGTGAATTTCGGGACACTCTGTGTACAATAATTAAATCTGCTTCCGAATCTTAATTAGCTAACTGTTGTAAACTCTTTAAAAAGCATGAGGAATTATATTATATTATATATGTTCAACTTTCTTCATATTCTATTTAAATACAATACTTTTACAAAATATATAATTGAATAAAGAATATCGAAGTGCATATCCTTCTTAACCACCTAGCTATTTTCGACGAGTTTACTCGTCGTGATAAAATGGCAACATGTTGTATTATGACGAGTATGTTTATCAAAAACAGCTAACTAGTTAATAACGTCTGCGATTAAAATGACGAAGCGAAATTCTCGTGATCATTCGGCTACTGTTGAGGATTGCTGAGCCGGGGTTTTATGGCAGGGGGCCATGTGCTTGGGACCCTTGAAATCGGCTAGGGTATGGGCCTGTCACCCGCTCCGTTAGAAGATAGCTTTTCCGATCGTCCCAACCCTCTTGGCCATTGCCAGTATTACCCTGCCATAATCGCGAGACCCGAGACCGGGCAATTAAGGGAATGATATTCAGACGTCGGGGATTTTTCCAGGCCCATGCGCGGCCTAGTATGTACTCCCTTGCAAACGTTACGGTGCTGCCCCTTCTTAGGTCCCAGACGTTGTCTTTCGCGCTCGTCGCGATTGGCCGGCTTTCCCCAGCACCCACCCCTAATTTGTAAGACTAGGGAGGTGTCGTTATCGGCGAATTTTGGTCCTCAGCTCAGATACAATTCGGAACTATTATCAACAAGTCGGAACTCTTAGATATACTCGGAGCTACGTTCCATGTATCTCCACCGGAGAGTGTAAATATAATTGTTGATTCCATTTACGGTGTAA
Source organism: Augochlora pura (assembly GCF_028453695.1). Taxonomy (NCBI): domain Eukaryota; kingdom Metazoa; phylum Arthropoda; class Insecta; order Hymenoptera; family Halictidae; genus Augochlora; species Augochlora pura. The sequence continues at coordinate 20,152,742 of NC_135778.1, read as the reverse complement.
ATTTGTTACTCCTGGTAGGGGAGGTGATCCATCGACCCTAAGTAACTAGTCGACACAACACGTGTAAATTTCACAAAGCTCGACCAATATGTTATAATCGACCGCGAGCATCAACAGCTACGTCACCGCGGATTTCCGCGATACTGTAAGAACGAAAAAGAAAAAGTTGCAAAAGACCGTGGTAAACGCGACAACGTAAAAGTAGTTTACACGTGCTCACCCGTATCGAAACAACGAACTCGAAGGTCAGTTTCAGCCGAGAAGAAGAGGCGTTGATTTAATCTGAGGTCAAGATAGACCGTGTAATGTTTTGATTTCGAAATTTTCAGCATCAGCAATGTATCATAAGACGCGTGTCACGAGCATTCCTAATGCATCGTTTTGTTGCAGACTGGCCTGAAATCGTTCACAAATGAAACCGCAAATTTTCTGTAGTTCGAAGTTCGATGAAATTTGCCGACGAGGTGGCAGAGTCGGATAATGTTAATCCGACACCGCCATTTCTCGTAATAAACGATCCGAGAACCAATCGCGGCGTTGCTCGATATGCAGGTGCAGGCTGCTGCATATTTAGCATGTCGTCCGGTAAAAAAAAAGACCTTCGAAGATCGGATCTTTTTTCTAGGCAGTTGCAAATTTTCTTGTTAATGCATTCATCGACCGATTCGAGCGTAATTTGCCTATTGCAGAATACTATAGCGTTTCCCGTGTAACCAGTTTGAAAAAGTGAAAGCATTGAAGCGACGAACAATCGTGAGCGTTCCGTTTTAGTAATATTTCTTACTTCAATTTTATTAATTTAATAGTTTGATTTTACTAATTTAAACGACCCAGCAAATTCATTGAACATAATGGAAGATGCCGCGGTACCAAATGTGATTTTTAATGTATAGAAAGTGGTTATTAAACTGAGGACTTATATGTAAAATAAGAAATTTCTAAATAAATCGTTTTGAACGTGAATTAAATAGAGATATGTTTCTTTTATTAATAACTTGAATAAATTTCGAAGGATATACGAGCATTCTTCCTCTGGCCATATTTACGCCTAAAATGCGGAGTGTAATTGTAGACAACAAAAAAGTAAGAAATTATAGTCTTTCTTTTAGTGAAATAAAGAAGTCAAATATTATGAGTTTGTTACGAATAAACTGCGGATTCGATGAGTCTACGATAAAAGAAATTTTTATTTTGACTCATGTGTGTTGCAATTGACGAGGATAAATTTTATTTTGCATACAAATATATAAAATCTAGTTGTGACTGCACAAAGCTTACAGGCTAGTGATTGTTACTTGATTAAGAGCTTTCTTAATCGAACTGATTAAACCACATGGAGAACATAATTAGGACAGAGTTATCGCTGCTTGGAAAGGCGTATTCTACTAAATAGAAATTCGTAAAGCGCAAACGTAATTTTAGAAACTAATTGGCCACGAGCTCGCGACAGAATATACCAGGGTATTTTATAGCGCGTCAACATAACTTTTGGAAACGTGTATAAGGCATCGATATGCGCACAGGTATAACGCCAGCACGCAGGCTATTTTATAATTCGTAATCAAAACCTTCGCGAACTGGTCGGCAACGCGGCTGCTGCGAATAAATTGATTATACAAATGTAATGAATTTACCGCGAGGAATTACGACCGCAAGTTACTTTACGACCGGCACAATTTATCGGAACGCAAGATACTGCCTGGATATCGATAAACTGCATCGAGAACTTACAATGCACTCCCGGAGTAGCGATTGCAAACAGAAACTGTCCGCGTGTTGCTAATAAATATTTGTGCAACTTTGGAAAATGGAAATAATGTTACTGGTGTACTTTAACTCGTTATTGGGGCGCCTTATTATTTTTCAGGAAGGGTTGTTGGTCCATTCATTCATTGACTTTTGCTATTATAATTCAGACGTGTCTGTCTCTAAATTGAATTACCACGTGAAAGTATTATTAGACTATGTCGACCGTGTATCTTGTACTTCCATCAATTTGACATTTTGATTCCTCTTATTATACATACGAATATTATCATGTAAATAGACAAACACTAAACCTATGATTATTATAGTACGTGTAGCACAACTTGCAATCTATATACAATTCACACACTTACGATTTCTTTCACAGCTACGTTAACTAACACCTTTTCTTACTAATTAATTTACCTGATGAGACAAGACAATTTTTGTTTGTTTTACGTTTCGATTCGCTATCATTTCCAAATTTTGATAACAAGAGAATCAAATTTTGTTTTCATTTCGAAGAAAGTCATATCTAGAGTACATTACCAATGGAAATGTTGCTTCCCAAGTGATGTTTTCCATTGTGGTAATTATCGAGGCTGTATATTGAACTACGATGTTATCAGAAATGCTTGTCAGATAATTATCGTTAGCGTGTACTGTAAAATCTCGGTGACTGATATTCTACCTGCTTTAATTCTGTCTAATTCTAGGTCTATGCCAATTGCGTAATTTCTCACGGAAACCTGCTTATCGAGGTTGATGCAATGTTTCCAGAATAGAGGAAGGGATAACAACCCTCGCTGGGAATAAATTTTTTAATCGCCGGGGCATCGTGATACCTCGGTTGACACAATTCCTCAAGATTATCAGGCTTAATCAGCCGGCTAACGAACAATCAGTGCCGCTTTTACTTCGCACGTGATCCACGGCGGGCGCACGTGCGTCCAGCACGTGGTTATGGATGCAAAAGCCCGGTTCACGTGTGTCAGACACGCAAGCGAGCCCAGAAAACCCCGGCAGGCTGCACACGGGAAATGAACGTCGCCATGCGACGCATAATCGTGATTAATCAACGGCCGACGGGATCGCGAATTATTACTTGGATCATTAACCCTCCGCCGCGACGAAGGAAATTGAAATTGTGTCGCTGCGGACACGACTTCCGCTCTCTCACCCTGCTCGGAACAATCTGATCATCCGAATCCAAGTAATATTTTAGCAAATCGTCGCACTTAAAAGCTCAGCAGTAAAACCACCGAACTCTGAAAGTAACTAATGTGCGTTGCTTTATATGTATTTATTTGTACACTTCGCCAATTTTATTATAACGTATGCTTGGAAGAATAATTTGATTAATGAAGGAATCTTTATTATTTCAGCAGCTTTAAAGCGAAACATGTGGTGGAACCTTTTCACCGGCTTGATAGGCTTAGTGTCAAGAAATACAGAAAAACGACAGACTTTCTGATTGCACATATGGTAATGTGATATATTTTATATTTGGTCAATAGATATTTTCCTCAATTTAAAATATACTGTTATAATAATTAATATTTATTACGGTGAGATATTTAGTAAAAAGGAAAAATTCAGTGTTTATTGGCAGCTTTATTAGATTGTTCGAAAATGTTGCATGAAATTAAATCGAACTTGTCATCTTTAACACTCGTACGACGAGGTTCAAGTTTATTTGTTATGAATTATCTCATATTGTTATTTGACTAACTGTTTTAATTGTTTACATATTTCATTAAAGTCGTTAAAAGAAATAATATATCTCTATGGAATTTAGAAGGTGATACTTCGAATTGAGAAATGAAATTATAGATGTTAGTAATTATTCTCGGTTATATATGTATGCTGCAGAACTGTCACAATACTTCACGAATCAAAGAATCATTTTTTAATCAAGATTCGCAGTCTATTAATAATTGTATTAATTATTTGACGATGTAGGATGATGCCCTGTCATTTAACCAATACAGTATTGGCAAGTGCAATTTCCAAGGAAAATTAAGTGATTTGTTAAGGGAATTGTTCAGGTCGACAGACGTCGGGCACTTTTATGTACACTTTTGGAACGATTAAGGAACGCCAGCTTTATCTCGCGCTCTCTCCACGATTGTTTCTATGGAAACTATAGCGACGACAGCTCTCAAAGACCTCATGTTTGTTCCGGCTGACTCGATTGTTTGAAGAAGATGCGGAAGGTCGGATTTTACCAGAGACAAGGAACCATCTTCCGCTTGAATAGCGACATTTCGGAGTAGCAAAGATAGCGGATGCAAATAACGTTAGCTATGTCACGTTTCCTTCAGCTAGTATGCCCGTCGACTCGCGCTGCCAACTGGCCGTTGTTTATTTTATGATGTGAAACAGAAGATAAATTTTCGACCCCGACATTGTGATAAATCCGGACGCGATGATGCACACACGGTGCTACCAGCGACGTTTCTCTTTATTTCCGTAATACACTGCTCCGAACCACGTTCCGTGACGTTTAACCATTTTTAAACGTCATTCTCGGAGCACGATTACATGCTAGATAATTATCCGCAAATACATTCTCGTGTTTCATTTAATAAGTTTGATTTAATGAATGCGCGTTATTCATTGATATATCCATCGTCGAAAGGAGTACCACACCTGAAACTGTTTGCTTTAAAAGTTACATTAACTTCCGTTCCTCTTCCTTGGATATAAATATCATTTTTAGATATAATATATAATTTTAAATAAATGAAATTCCACCCTGGTCTGTCCAAATGTTATTTTCATAAACTCTTTGGCGGCTAAAAAATTACTTGGGGCAATTTGAGGAAATTGAAAACACTGCAAAAATGAAAAGAAGCAAGATTGTTGGTGTACTAATTTCGAATTTATTAAAATAAAGAAAGAAGAAACGAAAATTATATTGAACTCGTCTTTCTTGTAATCAATGCAGTAAATGTTATTAAACTAATAATATATAAATATATTATTAAACTTCCTTCGTTTTCGATAGAAAAGTAACAAGTCACATGAAAGAAATCAGGGGCTTTACTCGTAGCTGAAAGTAATCCAAATGAAAATCTCTCCGTGACACGACTGCCTGTTTCCCATATAAATTGCTCAAAAATTTCCAGTGATTTCGTGCTGGCCTATACACACCGTATTCCGAAAAGCCTGCAAAATGGCAACCAACTGAGCTCACGACACACGTGTAAGCCGGTTGCCTGCGCGCAGGAGCATTTTTCAGCGGAATCGTGAATTTTTCGAGCACAATCAGTCGCCGATGTTCAATTCCATTGCCCGTGAAATGCGCCGGCCAGCAATTCCGCTCGGCGTGCAAACAAGGATCACTTCCGATCGCCAGCCATTAAATCCCGCCAAAATTTCACTCCGTCCCTCCCCCATCGTTCTCGATCCCGGCCGATTCAGCGAATCGCTCCCCAAAAATCGCAAATCTATTTACAGAAAAATTGCGAATGGAACCTCGTCAAATAAAAACTCGCGCGGCAACATGTAATTTGCTTAAGCTGCGACAGAACGCTTCCGCGCATTATATTTTCAGTGTCGATTTTAATTCGACGTCGTTTAATCCGTTTCCGGCGAATCTGCGTTGTCATCGTAGTAACACCGTTCACCGTGAAATACGATAGGTATCATTGAATTTATAGGGCAGTAAATATTATAATTCGGAGATCGTGTTATTAGCCGCTGCATTAATCCGCGTAATTATTTCAACGTCGCCGATTCGCACCCTCCGACACTCCCTTGTCGTAGGAAATTTATATTAGGCTATGTTATTGCCGCCTGTACGTAATGTTTCATAATCTGTACATGTATATTGCGCGTTGCATTATAATAATCATTCGCGTGCCGTAACAATTTATTCGGGACTCTCTTTTATTTATTTGCGACACATTTTTCACGCGTTAATTTGTACGAGAGATTAATACGTAGCTTTCGCGAAGTAATTGCATCGTGGTTCCGTTTCGCCTGCCATGTAAATAGGACGTAACAGCATAAATCATTGGATGATGTTCCAGAAACGTGGAAGAATATTCAAGAATTTTCTGGGGTTTCTTGACGCACCAAGAAATACGAATACGACATGCGTGTACTTGAAAGACCCAGGATGCAGATGACATCATGACCTAGAAAAATGAATGCAGATGGTATCGGTAAAAATAAAGATGGTGAGGCAAGATTTTCCGCATAAATTGTTATTTGTAACAGTAAATCTACCGAGCAGTGTAATCGAATTTATTTCGATTCTCTGTTATTTTTATTATATTAATTACTCGAATAATGTCATCCGTTCAATCATTTCGCACGAAAGGTCTCTTTAATTTATATATTTGTAAAATATGAAATCGATCAATTTTCCGTGCCAAATATTAGTGAAAATTATAACCAGACCGCGAATTTTCTGTATTTACAACAAAAATGTATAAATCAAATACAAAGTTTTAAAGCAATTAGCAGAATTTTAGGACGCTGATTATTTACAACTTATTACAACTATTAAAAGGGGGAAGACTAAAGCTATAACTTCAAGAACAATGTCTGCCAATCAGACGGCAAATAAAGACAAAGCCGTACTTTACTAATCGATGTCGATGAAACGAAGGCGTATTTTACTACTCGTAGCCGAAAAACCAATCGTCCCAGCGAAGAAAATAATTATTTTAAATGACTAGATTAAGATTCGCGTTGGGTGCGGCTGGCATTCCACCAAGAACAGATTTTACAGCGTCTATCGCGCGTCAGGTTATCCAGATTCGCCGGAAACACGCGCAACTTCCGGATGCATCATGAGGGAGGGTTGGTGGCGTTCCGTTTCGAGGCGCGTAGAGCAACGTCCGGAATTACTAGCGCAATAACGATGCACCGGGTAAGCCTTACAGTCTAAAAAGAAACTAAGTCGACGTCTGGTTTGGCCAGCAGTCAAATGGCAACCGAGCCACCATTCCCGCGGACTTTATTCCCGTCGATTCTCAGCCCGCGAGCGTCCGCCTAAACGGCCTTCCTCGTGTCGCAACGAGGCCCGTTCGTTTCTGGTGCGAGAGGTCACGGTGAGAAATGATTATAGTGATAGTCCGGCTGTACCGGACCTACCTCGGGCCGAGAGGTTGCCATTAGACGACCCAGGGGTTGGACTCGAACCTTCTTCGGCCGAGGAAACGTAATAAAGCCGAAAGACTTCAATTAGACCTTTGTATACTTCGGTATCAAAAAATAGAATACTTTAAAATTAACGTAATTTTTATTCATTTCACATTACAACAAGTTTTGTATATATTATTGTATGAGATCAATCGATTGCGATTTGCGAAAAGGGAGATTTAACTTATATGAAAGGTTTGCCAGATGTCCAATTAGTTTTGAGAAATTAACGATTAGGAGTTATCGTATCCCACCTTTTACTAAGTAATAGGACTGTCATAAAAATGTGATATTTGTTAGAAAAAGTCTATTTGGCTATGGTAAACTATCTTGTTTTCCTACATCGGTCAGAGAAATTGGAAATGCATTAACTTACATTTTAATATGTACGTGAAGTAACTGTTCAATGTAGTTTACATGCACATAACAATGTATATTAAAACTGTATAATGAGTAAGAAAATGATTTTTGTCCGTACCTACACAAGTGTATTATGTCCAAACGCAATTCGAACTCCAAGAGGGATAGAGGAAAAAATGTTCAATATACATCATTATAATCGAGACCCAAGCTTTCCTTCTAAAAAAAAACTCGAAAAATAAGCAAAATGTACGGAAAAATAGTAGTTTAAAACCATTTTCGCAGCTGCTTATGACGAATTTTAACTCCAATTTTTTTAATGAATATCGATATTTTTCAAAACTAGTTGGACATCTGAAAAATCTCCCTTTTTAGATGGACCTGATAGACTGAGTTACTATTTTCACAACATGCAGTTTGTCAGGCAATATTAAAATGTGTTATCTGTTTATGCCAAAATGTAGGATCAAAATCTACTAAACTATCCTAAACGACACTAGTCCAACTGCCATTAGTTTTAGAAACTCCTATTGGATCATCCAATAATTGAAAAACCTTGATTGGAGTGACCCTGAAATTAGAGACCTCATAACCTGAACTTTTTGAGTCTACAAGACGCAAATCGAATCAAACCAGTATACATAAATTCAAATCAGATCTTTCTGACACCAATTGAAATATTCCAAAACTAGAAGATTCGAATTTGCTCATCGCAAATATGAAAGAATTGATTTGGATCATAATAGGTACAATAAAGTCCAAATCTGGACTGTGTTAGAACCTGAACACTTAAAATGGACCAGTTTGAGCCGAGAGCTTCGGATCTTTCTACTATAAACGTATTACATTTCAATACATCTAAACTTAATACCCTATGAAATATTAGACCATTTGCTACACCATTTACTTAAAAAATCGCACTACTAATCCCTAAACCATTAAGTGTACCCAAAAAATTCAATAAGCGTACGTGCTCGAATCTTTAATCCTTTGCACTCAAAGTTATTTTCATTGCATTTTAGACATATTCTCTGGTCTCCTGTATTTTTATTTTATATAATTGATTGCGATTTATGCATATGAAATTGAGCTTATTTTCAAGTACAATACTTGTTACTTTAACAATTTCTAAATATAAACGAGAAATTTTGAGAAATAGTGTAACAATTTTTAGTGGCGCCTCAGAGTCGCCACTCGAATGCAAAGGGTTAATCTTGTGTTATATTCATAACTATTATAACCTGGCATGATTTATCCTGGTATCATTCTAATAGTGAAATGAATTTGAATGCGAAGAGACTGATCGAAATTGTTCGGACAACGTGGTCTTTCCTTAATCCAGGAATTGATCGATCGCAGGTTCCACAAGAAATCTGTTCGACTCAAGATAGTTCAATTAATTTAGACACGGTGCTTGCTTATCGGAATAACGATTAAAGCCCATCTAAAGGAGCTATGCGGCCTAATCGAATAAGATTCTATTAACCGTGTTGCAGCCCCGAGTTTTAGAGTATCCATTATACAAGATATATCGATGCTAAATATGCGAAATTCAATGGAATAGAATCACCTCCGCAGACGCTCCAACAATTCACGTCAGACTCGAAGTATTTTCGGAGCTGATTGCTCGAAGCGGATATTCGAGGATGCTCTCCCCATGATTGAGGCTCTCCTTTGAGATTCAAGCGAACTCGATGTTGATAATCGCGACGGTCGAATTGCGAGCCGATGACGACGACAAACCCACGCGAAAAAGTCCCGGCAAATGATTCGATCTTCCATCCGCATTCAGATCATCTTCAGGCTGATCGGTGAAGTACGCTAACTGGACGAGTGCTGTAAACAGAGTTTGAAAAACTAACGAGCAATCGCGAACATCCAGAATCGCTTTGCCTCAAAGAACAGCACACTTTACTGGTCAAATTGGAACCTCGTTTCTACAATCTATTTCAATGCGGCCATTTCTTATTTGACCTCTGTCGCTTTTTAATGGGCGATTATAATTTTATTGACAGACAAAGAACTTTCTTTTGCACAACATACAGCGATACACATTAATTTTCTTGCCACTTTTCAAACAGAATAACTTTATTAAAAATAGACTCTAGTTTGCTACAGAATAAGTAAACAACAATTTATTTATGTTGGTTGAAATGAGACAAAACTTAAAAAATTATGTTTTTCTAACTTTTTTATCCGAGCCTATAACGAAAATAAAAAATGCGTTTTATAGATCTCGAGAATTATTTGCAGGAAAATTTTATCCAAATCCAACGCCACAAGCATTGAGAAATGTAAAAATCTCTAGATTTCCCACAGGTTTCAGCTGAGTGTTGTGCAAAATTCCGATTTTCGCTATTTTTAATCGCTTGTAACAGATAACAACGTTAACCAATTTTAATAAAACTTCCAACATGTACATAAGTTACCGAGATCTATACAAGGCATTGTTTAAATTTTCCATTTTTAAAACATTTATTCTGTTCTAAAAGATGTCCGACTATTAATGCCAGTCACTGTATGCAAATTAAATTAACTCTTCTGAAATTAGCTTCTTTTAAATACGACTAGAAACCTGCTAACAATTAGTAACATTTAGATCTAATTAGACTGCTTTTTATTGATATTTATAAATGTAATACTTTACCTAAAATCTTCGGACTTTTTATCGAATTAATTTCAATAAATTTACATAAATATATATTAGAAACATATCACCGTAAAGTTTGAGCAGAAAAAGCCAGTCAAACAACATTGAACACTTTGCGAAAATCAGACAGATAGATTCATTAATGATGCCGAATGTTAAAAGTCCTCGGACTTGTGATGATAAAATGTTTTGTTAAATTCGTCAAATATTTTCTAAATGATACGAGGAAGAATGGAGAAGTTGAAAACCCGTGAGCTTTATGGTTCCCTGTCCTTGTCTTCTCGCAACAATCGTTTAGATTCGTCCTTCGAACGGCGTAACGTCCCGCTCGAATTTGCCAATAAAATAAGATTTTCTTTTCTGAGATTAACATATTAACGAGTTACGCGAAACAAAGTTTCTGGCTCGGTTTTCCTCCCTTCGCTCGCTCCCTACGGATTCTCATCGAAGAAATCGTAGACTGAAAGAACGCTCCCGGTATTATTTCCGTTCGCTGCGAGAAAGAAAAGTGGAAGCACACCATTAAATCAGTTTTTAATTAAAAACACATTCGCAGGAGTTAATGAAAACTCATTTCTCATCCTCCCTTTTGACAACGGGAAAAGTTGCAAATCACTTTATTCGAGTCCAATTACATTCATTTCTTTAATAGAACGAAGCTCCGCAGTTCCAATTAACATGAAATCCTTGCACTAGTCACGTGTAAAAAATTAATTGCGCGTCGTATTTTGAATTTATTCGAGTTCGTGACTCCGGCTGCATCCGTTACAAATTACGAATTACGAACACCAGTTTCTGTTTACAGGATTTCAATATTCTACTTTATTTAAACGCCACGCCGATTCGCTTTATATAGTAATTCGCGCGCGAAACAAATTAAACAAGATTACATTTACGAGACACCGGCAATCATTGCTGATATGCAACGGCTGCCAAAAATTTCCGACCGGACCAAGGCTATATCATGCTTTCATCGACTCGGCTTTTATTTAAAGTTTTAATCTAGATCAGATTTTCTTGTGAGAGCTACGGTAAACGTATCCATTACTGCGAGTGTACGATTGAGTAATTCTTTCTCTCTGAGATCAAAATGCATCAAAATGAATTCTTCGTTCTTAATAAATTCTGAGAGAACATTATTCGTAAGAGGTAAAAATAAAATAATTTTACGCTCATTAGATTGCTTTAAATTAGGTGAAAGTTTGTTTTCATTATTTAGACATCTATGTTGTTACTTAACGTAACTGATATATAATAATAATAATAATAATTAATAAAATATACAAATTCTTTCAAAACAGCTATTGACAATATGGAAATAAACTTTCTTTAATTGAATTTTTTCAATAGTTTTACAATATTTTTCAAATTTGTTGTTTCCACTTCAATTCACGGACGTTTTCCGCTCAGTTTCAGCGAAATGAAAATTTTCGACGTTTACGGATTAAATGTTTTTTGAGAATTGAATTCCCACGACTACCGTATATGTTGTAGACAGTTTTTTCTGTTTTTGGAAGAATTTTACGAAGTCGAGCCTGCAGTTGGTTTCCAAAGGTGAATTAGAACGTCCCGGCGGCGCGTGGCGCTGATTTCCCCGGAAGAAATAATTTATCCGAGTCAAATCGCGCAGAACGGCGATTTATCTATCCCCTGACGCGGACTTTCCGCGCCGGAAAAATATTACGTCGCTTATCGCGGTATTACTATATTGCCAGCGTGTAGTATATCAGTACAGGTGACGCGTCACTGCGCCCCTTATATCATCTACGTTCCTCCGACAACGCGAATATTCGCGCAGTCACGTCGGTTCGCGATTAATTAGGCACCATGAATCAACCCCTGCGAAAATGACGACTGAAGCAGCAGCCCCGCTGTCTAAAACTCGTTACGAATTTCTTCGGTTGTATCAGTGATGATTCGCACGCTCATACATCTATTCGTGGCATCGGGCGTAAAGTCAAATTTGTTTACAGTCATTTTCGGTGTAAAGAAGCGGCTCTTAAGAGAGAACGGGAACAATATCGAAACGTTGATGACGAATTGCTATAGAACTCGGCGATTATTGATCGCAATGTGTATAAATTCTAATAAACATGCTAGTGACACTTGTAAAAAGAAAATGAATTTCCTAATTTGTGTACGGGAAATACAAAAAAAATTGTTTTTGTATTAGAGAATTCACGGTGTCGCGATTAATTGCAATTCATTCCGAAACATTTTAATCTTTTTTTACGTAACTGTAATATCTACTGAAGTAAAGTAAAAATAAATTAACATCTGTTATATCGAACACGATATTAGAAATTAAATTCCAAGCATGTACGTCTCTCTGTTGACGTCGGTAAAGGATATTGCGATAAAACAGTATCATCATATCGTGGAATATTTTAAGAACACGTCAACGCATCCGAAATTGAATAAGACCTAAAAACCTACATTGTACGTTGTAAACCGAAGCGATATCCCAATCGTATTATGATAAATCATACCTGCTGGATTGGTTCCATCATCGCTTAACAACTTCGGCATCAAACTGTAATTAAGAATGGTGCACTTAAATTCTGTCAATTTGCACGAAAAAATGAATTTACCTCTAGATTACAGTAACCGCTTTCTTGTTCTTAATTCGTACTTTTCTCGGGAATTAATGTACGTTATTTGAAATTAAATATAGATATTATATAAGTTGAAGAAATGTTCTTGCTGTAAAATCATTTCGCATGTTACACGTCCAAGAAATTGTGGTCTCGTTCGGGAAAACAAGCATGTTACAAAATTCAAAAACGAAAAGATATTGAAAACTGTGTAACATATGAAACATTCGAAATAAGATTTGAGAAAAAGACCAAGCAATTTTCTCGGAAATAACTGCCGAAGATCAGATTTTTGTCGGCAGCTGAACACCTTACTTTCAACGAAGAGATTTCCTATGTAACGCCTATGCAACCCGTTGCAACCAAAGCGTGCAACGTCGTTTTGCCTGAGGACACAAAAAGAACTACTTATCGTCTCGGGAATCAGCTAATCGGGGTTAGTCAATTGAAGCAAATATCCGCAACCCGGCACGTCCGCACACGGTCGTAATGTCGCGATTTTTCTGACAATGCAACGCGCAAAAATCCGAATTTTTCCAGCTCTCGATAGCGATTATCTGTCTAAAAAAATCGTCCGTCGAGTGGCCGGCGAGGAGCACGCGGATCCATTCGGTCAGCTGACGGACGATTACTCAACGGTGTCGAAACTTTCCAACGAAGCCGAAAGCGAGACGGTTCCGAAGGCGCGGGAAAGTCGCGGGTGGGCAAGCAGGGCGAATCCCGCGGCTGCGCGTTACACGGACGACCCGACTTCTCGACCCTGTCCCGAACCTGACCCGCGTCCCGTCCCGGACCGTCCGACGCCGTACGACTCGGCTCGGCTCGGCCCGACCCGGCCCGGCCCGAGGTTTCGTGTACAGCTCGAGCCGGCTCACCTAGTCATTTCGTAGGAGCAGTCGTCGGCCACGGACGTATTCGCCGCAAGAAACTCGCTCGGCCAGCGTGCAACGGACCCAGAGACCAACAGAACGCGAAACCGGCTCTTCGACAGACGTAACAAGATGAAGGACATCCGGTCACAGGTGAGCCAGCTACCCACACTCATCCGCCGACCCCGTTACGTCGCGCCGCTCGCCGACCCCCTGTAAAGTCAAGGCCCACGGCCGTCATGCATCACCTGCCCTCGAGGTCCACGTGGAAACGCCGAAACCACGGAATCTTGACAGCCGAGACCCGGGCTCCCCGGTTTTCTTGGACCCGGACCAAGTCTGCCCGCTGCCCGCTTTCTGGCATTTCCCGACGCGAAGCTTTTCCGACGCAGTTCTCGTCAGATCTTCTTCGCGAGCCCGCGAGCTGCGCGAGCATCCGTTCGCGTTTCTCCTGAATGTTTGCTTTGGTCAGTTTGCTAAATGTTTCATAATTCTGCTAGTGAACGGCCCTTCTCGAGGTCACTTTCCGCGATTCCCAGTTTAATTTCAATATTCTGGACAAGTAATATATGTATGTTCGGTATTTAGGGAGTTGCGAGAGTGGATTTTTGTTAGCAGGATGAACGATATCTTCCTCGGCTACATTTTCGTTGAAAATGACTCAGACAAATTGATGACATAGTTTTCTGACGTTCTTCCAACAGTGGTTTGGACGATGTTCTTTTCAATTATGATTTATAATGATATTAAAGCTATTCTCTCCGAATCCATTTTCGTTACAAGTGTTAGAAAAATTCATAAAATTGCGGATTTCTATAGAAAATAAAAATTTCCTGCATAGATTGTGTTATACAGGAGCGACATAAGCGTTGATTTTTATTCCAAATAATTTTAGTCAGACTGAAATAAAACCACAGCATCTTCTGATTCCTTAAATGTTTGCCTATGCGTTCGAAAAACAGTGTTTTTCGTTATGAATGCATAAAGTTCGCTGTATAGTTATGGCATCAATAGCAAAAATTTCAGAGGTCGTCAAATTGTCTGATTGTCCTAGTAACAATGAATTTTTATGCTCATGCAACACGAAACTGTAAAGGGTTTATTTCTGTCACGATCAACGATATTTTCTCGTTGAAAAACAAATTGTTCACAGCGGTGATTTCGATCGTAGTCTGACTCAAAAATCAAGCATGATTTTTACTTGCAATTTCTTCCCATTCTAGAATAAATACGTTTCCAGAACGATTTACGCTACAGCAACAAATTGTTCACTTCAAATGCAACTATTATAGTTATCCGTATATAAGAAGCAATCTGAACTTAATTTCTTTGCATTTGCAATTTCTTCACCGCTTGAAAACAGTCCAACAAATATCACGCAATTCTGGAGTGCAGCGAGCGATCCATTGTAGTTCCTTGACCTTGTCACGGCCAAATAATTTCATTGCCAACGTTGTACGCACTGATTATCTTCTCTCTATTACAAAACTTTCATCGATCAATTTTTCAATGACTCTTCCGACCGTGTACTTTTGTTGCTGTGCGAAATATTTCACCGAGCCAAATGATCAATCTTTTGACGAAGCAATATTGATGAATATGGAGCGAATATCGTTCTGGTTGAAACCCTGTGCTTTTGTTGCAATCCGATTGAAATATGCTGCAGGGGATTACACTTGCAAGGCGTCGCTTCTCGTTGGCACCATAAATGAAAGTCCTAATTGCGATGCACCCGAAACAGCTAATTTTCTAGATGACCTAATAAGATACATTGTCGAGAACGCACGTACGTAGATAGACTCGAGTGTTCAAAGTTTTATCTATTGCACGCTGCTGCACGTTGACAACCGGCATTGCGATGTGGACGGTAAACAATATCGCTGTTATTCAAACTGTCGAATTTTTGAGTTATGAAAACGTTTTGTCAAAACTTGCGCGTGATTTATTTGATTTTTAAGTCATTCGTTTACGTTCGGAACGTGATTTGTCTTCACCGCGCAATATACCATTAGTCACGGCACTGTTGCTGTAATTCTCCTTCATGAGAAAATCGTTGCTGTCTTGTTAATTGATAACTAAAGCATACCCTCGTCGTATAGTTATCGCACGATTCAAAAACGTAATAAATTCCTTAATAGTTACACAAAGTATAACGTTCGTGCGTTTTAATAATTGTTCATTTCTCCATGTTGGAAGATTGGGATAAATAAACCATCGACAGCGATCATTCCTGACTTAATGATTCATTTAAAGCTGAAGTATCGCAGTAAATTGATTGTAGTATGGCAAAAGTAGAACAAGATTTTCGAAATGTTGGTTTGCAAGTGTCCCAATCGATGCAATAAATTGAGTCCACTTGTCACGTACATGACGGAATATCGAAACATGCAAATACAAACGAAACGTGATGAAACGATTCGCGAGCTGCAAAAACTTTGCGGATCACGGTGCAGTCGCTCATTGTATTTTTAATAAAGCACATATCAAGGCGATACGTGTTGACGCAAATACGAATATCGATGTCTAAGTGCACGACTAATTAAAGTTTCGCTTTGGAGTGTATTAATTCGAACAGTTCTGCGAACCCGGTAATTAAATTATACACCGTGAAAACAGTAATTGAATGGAAATTTGTTTTTTATTTCGAGTGGCACGAAAGCGAACGAAATTTATAAAATGATTTTGCTAAATCTCTATTAGGACCTCGTCAAATTAAATTAATTTCGCAATTACCTAACATCAATCGGTGCAACAGAATTTTCCTTTGCATTTATATAGTCAAACGTAAATATGTAATTGTTTGTATGAAAATGACAATCTGGAAATTATCATTATAAGATTGCGACATATATCCTCCCTTGCAAAATATTGATATTATTATTTAAAAGTAAGATCTCTTATCGAGATTGAAGCAAAACATTTGTTACATTATTTTTCGCATCCACTATCAAAATATTGATAACGTTATTTAAAAATAACAGCTCGATTGACGCAAACAGTGAGTATCTTATAAAATCTGTTTCCACCGTGTTCAAAATACTGATATTATGATTTAAAAATAGCATCTGTTATCATTAGATCGCGGATTTTTATGCGAAATAAAAATGTTCCATACCAATGTCAAGACAATTAAGCTAGAAATATAATTTCATTCGTTTCTGTAACACTTTGAACAAGTCAATTAGAATTTGTATACACATTTGTAGAACGTACTACGCAATTAATTAAATCATTGATTTCCTTTGCTTCAACATACTATTTTCTATGGAATACTCGCAGGATCACATCGCTATGCAAAGAAATACTGTCTCTGATAATTGGCTGATGTCACTATCAAAACATTGATATCTCTGTTTACAAAGAAAAGTTTGGCGGAAAAGTTTTGAAACTGAATGATCCAGTGGCATGATCGAGAAGGTCAGTTCTTCTGTAAACGTCTTTTATGCAATTTTCTCTAAGAATTATTTACTTAATTGTATATCCGTCGACGAATTCCAGCAAAAATGGCTTTGCTCGATTATGTCAAGGCGCGATTAAACCTCCGAACCTAAGTTAAAGCTGCGTTAAAACATTGTTAGAAGATTGCAATAACATTGATACAAAGCTGCTGAATACCGTCGTGGAAATTGTTAAATTTTGCAACGTTCACAAAAGGATGGCCCCCTTAAACGAGCCGAGGATCGATCGCGGCGCTATATACGGTCTCGCTAAAAGCGAATCGCGTCGAACAGTACGTCGCTCGAGCAGGTGACGAAATCAGAGACGAGAGAGACCAATGGACTGTTCGCCGTTCGATGCCCGACCGCGTCTGTGTCGTCATCGAAGAAGACTGACATAATCGAGCCCGACCTCACGATTCGTGGGGGTCAGCATCCTACCGTCGTGGACCGCTTCCCAAACATGTTTATATAGACGCCTAGCCACGTTAATTGCCTTTGAATTGTCTCGTGAGGATCGCTTAATTAACACCAGAACCACCTGACTGGTTACTATGTACCCGTTTCCATTCCGTGTCTTAACAAATGAGTGCATTTATACGAACGCTGAGCTCAAAGTCAATAGACGCGGCGACTTCTAGCTTGCCGCAATTTATGTTGAAGAATATGTGACTTGTTAGTTTAACTTTTTCAGTAGATCGAATTTTTAATCGAACTAGTAAACTTTGTCCTAATGGCATTAATTGCCTTGGAGTGGTCTGAAAATTAGTTACGTGACAACTGTTTAACTATTAGGTCATTAAGTATGAAATGTATTGATTTTATGGTAAAATTATAGAGCTAAGTTAATAACCTAATACTTTTCTTAATAGAAAGAAGAAATTCGTACTTAGGTTTCACGAATGTTTTATTAGGTCGTTCTGAAAGTTGTTTTACTCTTTTACTACGATTTTTTAATGTTCACAGTAAATAAAATAACTTTCCGGTACTTTTCTGAGCTTTAAAATCTTATACTTGTAGAAGTCCTGTTTCTTGTTGGAGAAAACGAAAAAGAAATAGCTCCCCGAACGACCGTGTAATTTAACCAAGTGTTGCAAGCTTACTGATAAACTGTCGACTGAAACTAAACTTTAAAGTCCTAAACGCGTCGATTACTTTGCCCAAGTCCATTGATTCGCGGAAACCGCAGAAATTATTATCGACTTACCGGGCCGAATTCAGCAGCAACGTCAGCTGTCGTCCGATGCAACATGTCGGCGATAACATTATCGCCATTTTATTTGCTCCTCTATTAAGCAAAGTGTTACTAATTCGCTCATTATCCGCGCACGATCCGATCACGGTATTTTCAATATTTGCGATACCTGCGGATCACTGTCATTTTATCCGTCGTTTTATTAACTGGAATTATCGACGGTCCGATTAGCATCTCATTAATTACACCCATATTTTCATACGACCGATACGTGCACCGATATAACACCGTCCTTTACCTTTATTCCATCGCGTCACAGTCAGCCAGGATTTTGCGAAATTGCAGAAGTTTCGAACTACAACATTCCGATCGAACGATCCGATAATTTCCTCGAACGATCTGATAATTTCCTCGAACGTCAATCCGTGTTTTGCAGAGCGGCAATAACGTGTTGTCGCGACACGAAAAGGAAGATAAAAATGCCATATCGATTTTTGGGAGTCGCGAAGAGGAGAAAGAAAGGCGATCGAGAAGAATGGCGACATCGAGATGTCGGAAATCGTTGATTTCATCGATGATCTGCCGGGATAGCAGGTCGAAAACGATGCAAGTAATCGGCTACACGTGGTACAACACAGGCTCATCTTTTCGACAGTGTCGGCGGCAGCGTGGTTCCATTTTTAGATTCCGGTTAAGGTGACGATTAGAAGGCCAAGGGAGGCCAACGCACATTATCTATATATTTCGACGGCAAAAGACAGTTTTGAACACTCCCACGCAACCTTAAAATAAACACGACCCTATGAGTCCCGCGAGAAAACGTATGAATTCGATTTCTTTTTACGGGGAACTGGGCCACTATCTGTGCGATAGATGCGATATGGCTGCTTTATATCCAGCATGCTCATTGGCCTCACATTTTATATTTTAATATAACATATTTAGTAGAACTGCTGACAATTACGATACTGTCGACATAAAACATTTTTATTTCCAGAGTTCGGTCGAAATTTCATTCGGATGACGGATAAGAGATAACGAATAAAATTTTATTTCACATTATCGAATAAATATCGAATCGAATAAAAGTTTATTATGGATATAAAAATATCCGAATAATGTTTTATTCGAATTTGAATTTATTCGTACAGAAATATTGTCAGTATTAATAAAAATGACAGAAGATAAAGTGTTTTTTCACAGCCTGTCGATTTATTTCTTCTTATTCCATTTGTTAACTTTTTTTTCTTGTCGAAAATTATGTCGAATTTTTATAAATTCCAAAATATTCGAATAAAATATTCGAATAATCATCTTATAATAATCGTGATATTCAGATAGTGATTTTAGATAAATATTTCTTCGAAGGCACTTGAATAGTGCCTAACTCGGTTTATTTTACAAAATATTTGTCGATACACTTTTACGCTAAATTCTACATAAATAGAGTAATCATTTCCAACATTGTATCACTTTATATTTAACTTGATACTTACTACTTCGCGATTGAATACGTATGACGTGCTGGCTTGATGATTTTTTTTTAAACTGGTGAAATGTTTGCTGTATTGAAACTGAATTATACTTAATTATATCCTTAGAATGATTTGTATTGGAATTGGGGAACATGTAATAATTTTTTCATTGACAAATGTGTGGTAGCAATGTTGCAATCAGCAATCCAAAAATCGAATGCTTTTTGTCAATCCTCTGTATTATAGTATTTAGCGAGAAAAAAAATGACGAAACGATATCTATATTTCTTTCTGCAGTCCCACTTTCTTTCAAATTTCACTCGGATGCAAACGAGAGACGAACGAACGGGAGACTAATTAAATTTCAATTCTTTTGATCCTTAATTGAAAAAGTTGTCTCGCACAACAAGCGAAGAAAGCGAACCAGCCCGATACCATAAAAGAGAAGTAACTTTTAATAAACCGAAAGAAGTTCGATATTTCTTGAAACTTCTCCTGGCCACGGAAGGAAACTGCTGTGTACGGTTTATTTGTGGCAACTATCGAATATACTTTAATGTAACCAGAGCTATCTGTTACAATCAGATAAAAACAATCTCCGTTTCTGTTTAATAAATCGAGCCTGCTACATTTAGGAATGAATTATCAGTCCACTCTAATTATCGCTAATTATCGACTACCTTTCTACTCGATTCTGTTTCATATGTGACTTTAGAACCAAGACGCACTAATCATTATAAAAAATAATACTATTTTCTGCTTGTTTCTTATGAAAATTCAGACAAAATTTCAAGTTGGCCGGCAACATTCCCTTCGTAACAGATTAACTACCACGCATTGAACATTTCATAAAATTAAAGTACCTGTTTAATTTAGTCAAATTAAAGTTGAAACGTTAGCAGTGTGAGAAGAGTTGAGCTTCGTTCGAATTATTTCCAATAAATATTAATCTAACATAATTATCTGAATGAATCCTTTTCAATAAAATATTTTGTTCGAATAATCTTTCATTCATTGTGCAATTCTTTATTCGAATAGAGATTGTAAAATTATTTGAACAATAATGCAAATAATAGTTAACTGTGTCGAATAAAATTTAATTTGTTAGTCTTTCTCTCTTATCCGTCATTCAAATAAAATTTGTCCCAATTTTGGTTGTACGATATTAATTATTGCACTTTGTCAACGTTCTTATGTTTCGCGAATCTTAATAAAATTATGAAGATATAACACTGTGAACAAAAAGTAAGGTGAATTTGTTTATAAAATGTCAATTCTTCATTATCTCAGAGAATAATTCGTTTGCCCACGTATGGCATTATAACTATATCAGATTCCTCTCTGTAGCTTTAGGAATACAATCTCCACGTACACTGTGATTAAACAGAATGAAAAGACTCCAACTTCCTGAAGTTGATATACCGAGCTCTGGTACTACGGTACCGACATGTCGATCGGCAAATTCCACATTCCGCCACAAAAAAAAAGCTCAACACTCCCATCCTTGGAAACATTTCTAATTATGATGCAGCATCGAGAAGCAATTAAAACGACGCGCACTTTCCACCGGGAAAGATTAATACGCGTATTCTCTGCACTACACACGGCTCTTCATTAAAAGTTCTCTCCCCGTCGTTGTAGCTCGCGTTCAAACACTTGCAGAGGCCCCCCTCGTTTCTCTTTTATTCACGCGAACATATAAAAATCCACTTGAGAGCGAGCGGAACAATGCGTTGTAACCCGATCTACACTGCAGTCTTTCTACCTACTACCCTCCCCCACCCTCGCCACTCTCCAGTAGAAGCAAATTTTCATGTAACGAGAACGAAGTCAGGTGCCGCGCGACACGATGGTTCGAGACACTTTTTATTGGAACAATCCCGCGGCCGTTTTGTAATAAACGAAATTAAAACGAAAAAGGCACGCAGCGGTTCGCTGCGTCGGCCCATTGTTGCTGCGAATATTTATTGACGGCTCGAAAAACTTTGATTACTCGAGATACATGCTGCCGCACGAAACGGTTCGCTCGGTGTATGGCGTGGTTATAGTGGATCACTTCCCCATAAATCGTGTTGGAATCGTTATTCGCTCTTCAACAAGATATCGACCAATTTTTTTCTTCCGTTCCTGATCCTCGTTCACCCTCTGAAAATGTATTTTTACAAAAGCGCCAGTGTTGCGTACCCTCTAAAGAGAAACGTTGACCTCAATTGCGTTTACAAAAGTACAAGTTTCCGTTCGTTCAAATTTGAATATATCGTTTATTAACCTTTTGTGTACGGCTGGATTTTGCGCAAATAAAGTTATTCATAACTAAATTACCATTTCTTCTTAATATATATTTTTTCCATATATGTATATATGTATAGTATTAATTACATACATTCTTTTCTTAGTGTATTGTACATACACACTTTCACTTTAATTGTTTGCTTTAATAATTAATAAAACAATTGAGTAAAGCACGAAACATTCGCGAAAGTTACTATAGTGGCGCGTCGTGCCTAAGAGGTTAATCATGTATTTGAAGGCAACGAATTTAGGTAGAGTAGATGTCGTGAATGGTCCGTTGATATAAGATTCCGTTCTTTAACCATAACATTCCCGACTTTTGAGAACAATGTCTGTAACAGCACATATGTTCCTGCAACGGGTAAATATTGTCCACTCGGCGATGGATAAATTAACACATGCGTCTCTTAATTTCAATATCTAATAAAAGGTAACGGGCGAAGAGAAACTCCGATTTCTTCAAATTCTGGACATTACTGATCCAGGATGAGCACTATATTGTTCGTTAATTGCGCATGACCGCAGTACATACATAGAGCGTATTCTATTCAGGTCTGTTCTACGATTAACCCCTTGCCGTACCATTTTCTTTACAATTGCTACGGACTAGTACTATTTCGATCGCACTAATTTTTTAGAAGAAAAAGGAATTTTATATTTATTGAATTTGATTTCTACTTAAAGGAACGGATAAACATTCCTATATAACTGCTTATTATTATAAATCTCCATCACGAGTCTGACTCGCTAAAGTACGGCAAGGGATTAACGTCACTACGGTGACCTTAAATCGGTTGCTAAATGAAACAATCGATTCGTTTTGAAATCAAATACCGAAAAAGCAATTTAAGGAAAGGTCGAATATCGCATTTAAAAAATCGATTCAGTATCGCCTATCCTTAGTTGAGCGGTTCCCGAACAGTGTGAAATGAGATCTGACTCGCTGATCCGGTTAAAGCGAATCTAGAATCGGCACTCCGCGTGCTGAATAAACAAGTATCCGACGGAGGAAAAGTCGAAGGAACGTAGATTATCGCGGGGCCATAGATCAGTGCGCGAAACGTTTCGTAGTGATAATATATCACCGGGTCCCCGTTCTTAGTAAACAGTGTTCGCCTAAAAATACAGCACGTCCTAGTCTCGTCGTCATCTTCACCGATTGCCTCCCAGGGGGTGTCGCGAGCCTCCCCGGTTTATCCATCGACTGGAATTCGTGGTCGTTTTCCGGGTTACTCGGCCGCCTTGCCATAAATACCTATTCCATTTCCGCAAACAGGACAATCGAAGAAATCCTGGGCGAAAAAATCTTACGCGACGCATATTCCGAGCAACTTATGTTTAATTCGCGTTTAATTCGCGGTCTACAAGTTCGATAATGTTGCGACTACGATCTTCGTGCGAAATAAAATTTATTACGTCAACAGCGAGAACCGAACGAAAATGTGTTCCTTTAACTATCTTGACGCTTGCGCAGTCATTGTCATAATATTATCAATCAAGGGAAAAAAGTGTATGGGCTAGATGATTTTAAGAAAACAAACAGTTTCAGTCTACTAATCGAATTTTCAATTACTGTGCTAAATTACGGCATAATTGACATTATATATATTTAGATTATTAAATTTTTTAAGTCGAAAATAAACAAAATAAAAGATTAAATTCTGTAAGAAAGATCTAAAGCATCCTTTTTTTAACAATCTGTTTTACAACAACAACAACATATTGTTATACGATTAAAATAGTTAATATCACTGAACAAATAATTAAACAGTTTTTAACTATAATTTATAGAATTTCGAAAATTATGAAATCGCCGACGCTAGATTGTGTTAATAAATAAATACCACCTAGGCATAATTCAATTCTTCGAACCTTCCCGAGATTGTTGGTCAAAAAAAAGTTCGTCAAAAATGCATAAAACACGCAGTCTAGTCACGACTGTAAAGAAATAAATGAAACGCCACGGTCACGTTATTTGTCGCGATTAAAGATTTCATTGTCGCGACGAAGATACTGCTCGGGTACGGTCCCTCGCGAAAGAACAATCGGTTCCGAGATCTGGTCGTTACTTTCTTCTAACGAGCACGTGAAACTCGGGCTCGCAGACCCATGAAAACGCGAAAGACGGCGCCGTGTCCATTCACGAAGAAGAATGAACGCCCACGCGCGCCTTTCTATTCTGGACCGGCCGATTCACACTCGCTTACCTGAGTCATCCACGAATATCGGGAGAATTTTTTCAAAAAGCCACCGTATACAGTGCCTATGGACGCCTTTGTGAATACACAGGAGCGTCAAATCGACGAACGTTGGCTATCTTTTGTTGTTTTACTAATGGAAAACAAGGAAAACTTCTTCTTCTACTTATATTCTTTTACTTCCACTTATTCGTATATCTCCAAGTTCTATCGAATTCAGGTGTCTATAAAAATATCCGCTACTAGGGTTCCAAATCTTTTCATTTCTGCAAATTCGTCAACGATTCGGGCTAAATTCCTAGCCTGCAATTATTAAACTCAGATATAAATATAATATATTCTCTACATCTCATTGTCTTTAAATTTTCCCTACAATTTTCATATCTGCATGCTATCGTAGGACCTCGGGGAAAAACAAAAAGCAGCACACGGGTATCAAACCCGGAACCTCTGCTCGGTAGCCGATCGACGATCCAATTGTCCCAATCTTCGTACACGTTGTTCTTGGAGGGTCCTGATCCCTACTCTCGGCCATCCTGACAGACCCATTTGCTCCGAAATGGTCTGCCGACAATGTCTCTCTGTCTGTGCAACGCGCACAGCGCATCCTCGTTTTGGAGACACCGCCTAAGGCAGAGCTGTTCAACAGCTTGCCCGTACGGACAGCGATTTTCGGTCCAGGGCAAACACCGATCGGCGGACTTCAGGTCCCACAAGCCAGGTCAACGGTGTCCCTTCCTCAGCTATTAGTAAATTATTTGGCTGAAGACGATGACAAAGATCGACCGTGCGTAGGCTACGTCGAGATTCAGCATATAATGGCAATACGTAAAAGTGGGAGAAAAAGGATGGCATGGAAACGCAAACACTTCGCTCTTTCTTTTCTCACTCCGCAAGGCGGTTGCCCGTAGCTTTTCCCTTGCTCGCCGCGAGGCCTGTTGAACAGCTCTAAAGATGCTGCCACACTCCCGGCATTCTCGCGTGTTTGAAGCTCCGTTGGTTTACTGAGGCGCGAGTGTTTATACAGTGATCAAAAATGGCTAAAAATGACAAAAAGAAAATTGAGAATAAGTCACTTGGGGAGTCGAAAATGAAATTCAAGTTTGAAACTGAACCTTTTCATACGGTCATAAAGATGGAACACAGAGATTAGCCCCTTCTATCTAAGAACTTCCATAAGTTACTAACACGAGCAAAACATTATTTTCCTTTAATGTGTGGTTCAACTTCTCTGAATAGGGATATATCAGAGTACATAAAATCCGAGTGTATTAACTTAGACAAACCATGCAATCCGTAGTCACATGAAGTTGTTTTGGCACATTGTACAGTAAAGTATTTGATTGCCTTATAGCGTACATTGACAAAGCAACAAGACTACCCAAATCACAATAATCAGCTGGTAAAAAATACGTTTCGGGTTTTAAGTTGCACTTTGCTCTTAAACGTGTACTAAAGGTACGCCAACCGGACGAGAGATTACAGAACGCATTGTTTCAATTTCTTCAAACTTGTTTAATTGTGACCCACGACTCTTCATTTCAATTGCGCACAATCTCTCTTTCAATTGTGCCAAACCACTGTTACCGTCCATCGACATTTAAACGCACCGCTCTCTCCCTTACACACTTACGCGCGCATTCGTACGACACCGTATGTTTGATAACGCGTGATTCTGATTTCCTAATGGACCTAACGGATTATTTTGATCACTGTAATTGTCTTCTGTATAATGTCCTTACCGGAATTACCTACTAATTAGATTTACCAGTCTCTGAGCTGCATGTAAAATCAGCTCGGTATTTTTCATTTATATTAATAACTTGGAAATATTGTTATATTATGTGAATTCAAAGTGATTATTAAACTATGACCGAAATGTCTGCTTGCTTTTAGTATTATTTAAACCAAGGACGCTTAAGATATTAGAAAGTTCAAGATCTGCTTAAGACACGGTGACTTTGTATTCATGTAATCAACACTATTATGAATATTATTTGTTCTATTCGAAGTATATTTATTCGTACAATATTGTTATCCTTCTTAGTGCCGAACTACGACACATCGTTGTTGGCTGCTCTTGAACAAATATTGTTTTCTTAATATTTTCACTAAATAACAATTTCATTTCTTATTTCTCTTCTCTTTTTGAATTTGATAAGTACCAGATTTTACAAAATTCTTGCAATTCCTTTCCGAAACTTTGCCAAACTACGTCAAACGAGTTTTCTATAGTTCGCTCGAGTACACACGACTCTTTTGATCAGCTCTAAGAGGGTTAAATAATATATGTAGGTACCTTAATGAATAAAATATAAAAAGTTTATAAAAGGACACCGTTAGAACAAAAATATATGTTTCATATTGTTTAACTATTAAATTTTAAGTTTAGAAAAAGGAATCGAATTTATGTTGTTTGGCCTAATAGTATTGTAGACAGGAGCATGATTTCCTTGACGGTTTAGGTTTTCGTTTATTTTGGCACCCGTGACTAAGTGTCTTTTCTACCCACCTGTCAAATGATTATGCGCTTATTTTCGGGGATGAAGTTACCAAACAAAAGCTTGTCCTCGGCCTTCAACTTCCGGTTCCGTTACAGACTCGTCTCTTATTTTGACATCTTGGAATAATCTTTTTTCCTCACCGCACATTGATTTCAGGAAGGAAAAATCATATTTTAAAAAATGATTAATGCTTGATTAGCATTGCTCACTTAGCGAACAAATAGATCAACATTAAAGATTCTTCGACAGTCATACACTCGGCCAACATCGGACGAGGTTCGGGATCAAAATCAATAATTAAAACGAGTTGAAGCCAAGTAAAATCTAATGTACAGTCGGGCTCGATGTATTTATAGCTCGATTCATTATATGCATCTTGTCAAATTCAGCAACCGTTCTTCGGATAACAATACGAATTTCGCACGCTGATGCTTTTAAAGAAGAAATGTTACCATTTGTTGAAACGGTGAATTCCTTTATTTAACATAAGTAGTTCAGTTTTTAAATCGAAATTTCCGATTAGAACAACTTTTATTAAAACTGAAATTTGTATTCTTTTACTATTTTATTTATATTTATATTTTATTATTTAAAGGAGAAACTAAAAATTGATACGAGAAATGGGTTCCTAATATAAGACCGAGTTTTGCTTTATGGGAAATCTATTTTCTTTCTTCACAAGTTGGATATAGGAAATTTCTTAATCATGAACTTTATTCAGTATTTACTATACATAAATACAATAACATTTTCTAAAGCAATTATACACTTACCACAAATTTGATCAATTTGCTAATTAATGGCTGAAAATGTCAAAATAGTCAAACCAAAATAACAGGTAGGGACCTTTCCGCAACTATAAAGATTTACAAAGGGATGTGTTCAAGTTCTCCATGATACAGATTCTCTATCATTCTGTCAATTTGACGCCAAGAGACAATTAAATTACGGAGAGGTGAGAGTTAGTAGAGTCTTTACTTTTCGGGAAACAGTACTCGGGCCATATTAACAACCGGTCAGGAAGATTTACCATCGAGCATTACCGTTACTCACTGTATCCTTATCTATCGTGTTTAATGATGGTCATGAACGAGGAATTAGACTTCATCGCGCAGTAAATACGAACGGCGACGGGCGTGTAATCAACTCTCACACCGACAGAAAGCATAAGTAGATAAACAGAAAAAAGCCATCATTCCATGAGTATTGTATTTAGATATTACTGTAACTTTTTAAGCAATATCATTATAACCACTCTTCACAACTTTCATCGACGAAACACAAATCCGTTTATATTATTTAGATATTCTTAAAAGATCTTCACTTCCGTGGTTACTGTGTTCATAAATGCCAATATATCCTCACAACATTTTACGCGGACTTACATTAGGACACACTCAGTAAATAAAGTCTGTGTACATCTATTTAAAGTAGAACAATAATCTGTTCAAATTGGACCAAACGACTTGAACTTAGTTTATTAAGCAATATAGAACATTTTTGTAAACATTACAAATGATTGACATGATAACAAAGTTAAATTAACTTTTTTATTTGACATTGAAATTGTTATGAGTTACAGGCATTGAAAGTTTTAACAAGTCTCCAGATTTCTTACAGATTTCTGGCTACTAGCGATATTTACACATACATTGTATGAATGAATTTTCGTTATAGGCTCAGATGAAATGTTGGGAAAACGTCGTTTTATTATTTCTTATTTGTCATCTCAACCAATTGCAATTATTGTAAAAATGTTACACTCATTGTCCAGTAAACTGGTGCTTTTAACATCCCAGATAGTTTCGAAGTTATTTTATTGTAAAAAGAGTGTACGAAAACTTTTACTACTGGGTATATGTACTATAAAGCGATTAAAAATATAATCTATGTAAGGTTCAATAACATTTTCAAAAATTCGCTAAAGGTTGTCTTTTCCTACCCTGGCTTTTCCCTCGATTAGCGTGGTAGCCAGCCCTTGCACGTGGTATTTTTACGATTCTGGGACAAAGTACTGTTCAAAGAGTGGACAAAGGGGGGGGGGGGGGAGAGAACTGCTCCGCCTCGAACTGGAGACGATAAGTATCGAGTTCCCATGACAATAGCATATAACTTTCCGTCTGTTTACGGCTGAACGTCGACGACGTGTTCGCTAAATACGTATACCACGTGTTCCGCACATTTTTCCAAACACGTAACCAGCATTAATTACAATCGGACTGAAACCTGTTCTGTCGTTCTTTTTCCACTGCAAGGCCAGGTTTCCGCGATCCATCCGCATGCGATTACTTGATTAGAGATCTTAATGCGATCGAAGAGTGGTCTAAATCAATCGCAGCAATCGCTTCGTTCAACAATTTCGATGAATTCCAGAAAACTTGACAATAGCTTTAGATTTATTCAATGGTCAGTCGATAAACTAATTGCATCCTCTTTACTGAAGATACATATGTACATAACATGCAAGATGGCTCTCGTATTGAGTTCGAAAACAAAGATTTGTTTATCACGCTCCGACAAACACGTGGCGCGGTATAAGCATAGTATATGTTCCGTGAAATTTTAATTAAACGACTTCTTGGTACGCTGGAAAAAGAGGATGAATATTATTCATCCCCGGAGATATTTCGTATATTAAGATTTCGGGTAAACAAGTTTTAATACGCTTCTACGGATAGGTACATAGAAAACAAAAAAAAAGAAGCTTCATGGATCCTGTTTATCCCACGAAGCATCTATTCTGATCAGAAATCAATATATAATTATAGTATTATTACCCAACCAATCGTGTACAATGTATTAATAATTCTAACAAGCAAATTCAATTTGGTACAGTACGAGCGAGATGGCTTCGTCGTCCTGGAAGATTTCTTCAAACCGGAAGAGATCGACGAAATGAAGACTTGCGTTCAACAATTCCCGAAAAATATGCCACCAGAAAATGAACGATGCATTTTCAACACGGAGACGTCGCAACAGGTATGAACCGATTACCACGAATTTCCTTTGTTGGTAGTTAATTCGAATACAAAATTGAAAATATTCATTATTTCAGAGTAAAGACAAGTATTTCCTCGAAAGCGCCAATATAGTCAGGATGTTCTATGAAAAGGATGCGTTAGACAATAACGGCAAGTTGAAGGTGGACCCTGAAATTGCTTTGCACAAGGTAACATAATCGAACATTGCCGCCTGATGATCTTAAACTTTAACTATTAATTTAAAATCAAAATAGGTTGGTCATGCGCTTCATTGGCTCAACCCCACGTTGAAGAAATATTCGTTCGACGAAAGGATAAAAGAATTAATGTTCCAATTGGATTACAAAGAACCAGCCATTTGTCAATCAATGATCCTTTACAAGAACCCGGAAATAGGAACAGAAAGTAAGACAAGACCAGTATGAATTCACAATTACTTGTACTACACTTATACTATACTATATGATATGTATACAAGATACTAACTTCCAAGAGCTATCAAAAAAATTTATGTATTAAATATTGAAGGCAGTTATGTTTTTACTTCATAAATTAGTGGATTTTGTACAATTTTTCATACTTGTATTTTCTCTAATATTTTATATGTATAATCATATAACGTAATATAATATAGAAAATTGTTCTGAACATTTCTGTAGCCTGAAAATATACTTTTAGCTCCTCGAATTGCATATGATAGCCCATTTTTCATATTGTATAAATTCATTTGTTAACAGTAAGCATGCACCAAGATGCGACGTACTTGTACACAGAACCAGTCTCGGTGGTCGGTGTATGGATCGCTTTGGACGATGCTACTCAGGAGAACGGGTGCCTATGGTTCGCAGCAGGGTCTCATAAAAGTGGTGTCCACCGTCGTTACATCAGGAACAAAGACCCAGACTCAAAAGAACTGTTGGTCTACGATGGCGGACTACCATGCTACCAACTGAGCAGTTTCCGACCAGTGCCAGTGAAGAAAGGCACGTGCGTCCTCATACATGGACAGGTGGTGCATTTCTCAACACCAAATAAGAGCGGGGAGTCGCGAAATGCTTACACTTTCCATGTCATCGAGACACAAGACACAGTCTATCCAAAAGAGAACTGGTTGCAACCACCACCGGAAGGATTTCCAAAATTATACAGGAACTGAACTTCTTTCGAACGATTCTTGATCAAAATAAACGCTGTTCGAGTGCTCGAAAATATCATGGGGGTATAACGATGAAGCATCACTTGTTACTGTGGCTGTGGCCATTTTTATTTTTCACATTATACAAAAGTTATTTCTTGTAATATATAGAACTGTTAATAAAAAAGCTGTTAATTTCAATATGCCGTTCCTGCCTCTTGTTACATGTACGCGGTTCTCTATGTACATAATCTATGTACACACATACACATGTATATACTGTTATTAAGATACGCGAAGCTTCAACATACCTTCATCAATTTTATATACAACTCACTCTTATATACATTTATAGCTTGCTAATCTACAGAAATGCGTGCTGAGTTCCTGCAACTGGCGTAAACCTGTTGTTAGCATTTCCTTCTTTTCCTTCAGGCAACAATATATGTCTAAAGGCAATAACTTTTCGTCAGGTAACTCAATTTTTATAGGCAACATATCCGGGAAAAACATCACCAATGCTTGATGCAGTCTATACAATGTTTCGTAATTGGAAGAATCTTCTGCTTGTTCTAGTACACTGTAATAAAACGTTGAATGTGTAGTAACATGCAGTAGGAGAGGTATCGAATAATTTTGATTTCAATTACATACGCGCTAAGAGTATGTAATAATCGGTTAACGTTTGCCGCGAGCTCCGGCTGTATCCGCTTAACATAATCCTCAGGTGGAAGTGGGTATGGAAAATTGTAGTTGAAACTACATGGCATTGCTACCGTACTGGCTGCCAACCCACTATATAAAAAAAATAAGCTCTGTACAAGTTGCATTACATAGTTGATAAGATATAATAATTAATTTTAAAACTTACCATATATCACGAGCAAAAGTGTATGCTGCTTCAAAATACTGGAAAGCTTTCTCCGCTTTTCTCTCTCGTAGTACTTTATCGGGATCCGATCCAATCGCGTGTTGTAAGTTTTGATAGTTTAACTGATTCTCGAAAATACGGCATTGTTGTTTCAACTCCTAAAAATATTACGTTCTGAATAATATTTGTTTCGACTTGGTTCGATTTAAAATTCGTAAAAATCATTTTGATGCAAAGTAATTACATCAATCTTCTGGATGGCACGTAACATTAAATCTGGATATTTGACTACATTAACCATCTGAATCAATTTGGTACATTCATTCAGGACATAATCAATTTGTGATAAATTTTTGTCGCCTAAAAAAATACGTTTTTATAATAATTTACTTTTATTTTATATTTTATTTTATTACTACAACAGAAATGGATTATTACCGGATTTATCTCGAAATATTTGCAATAGCTCCTTTAAAATAGTTTCTGCTTTCCTCATAAATGATTCGCTGACAGCAGCTATCCAATGTTTTATGGCACATTGTAAAACAGTTACAACGGTCCATGGTGGTTTCATAATAACATATTCCTCCCATGATGCTCCATATAATTCGTGCATTTCTTTGCTGACTATCTGGAGTAGAATAATTTGTAAATATTATATATGTTAATTAATAACTTATTTTTATTATATTATATTTTATTTTATTTTTTATTATATGTTAATTAAATATTCATATTATATACTCACCACTGTTAAAAAATCTCTCATAACATTTTTCGTCTCATCGAATATTTCATTTAGTATGTATTGTTTTGAATTTAAAGTTGAAACAGCATCTAAACTCAATCTATCCTTACTTTGTTCATTAAGACTGAAAGACAAATTGTTTGTATAATTTAATGCATTAAGATAATCGATTTTTTCAAAAGGATCGTTCCTTCCAAGCGCTGTTATGTCGTAAATCATTGCTTTGGTGCAAAGATTAGTATCATACGACAGTAACACCTACGTTTAAAGAGAAGAAT
Organism: Augochlora pura; assembly: GCF_028453695.1. NCBI lineage: Eukaryota > Metazoa > Arthropoda > Insecta > Hymenoptera > Halictidae > Augochlora > Augochlora pura. The sequence continues at coordinate 20,120,252 of NC_135778.1, read as the reverse complement.
TAACATTGAAACTGTTGTAAACAGATTTATAGTGTAAAATTGGGTACATACTACAGATTTTTCGAATTCACGAATTTGCAAACATGTTTGCAGAATTTCATCATCTGGACAATCAATAGAATATTTTTCTTTGTTTCTTGAAGCATCTTCTCGCGTTTGACCAATAATATATGGATATTTAGAAGAAAACAATGCATTAATGTATTTGACAGCTTTCCTTGCTTTCATGCTCAATGCAGCTGATTTGGTTTTACTATTGCTGTTTTTAATATAATCAAGTTCCTATCAAGAAAATGATCTCATAAAATTTTCAAGAAACAAATTTTATCATTTAATAGTGAAAGTATGTTAAATAGTATTAAAATCGTAATACTTACGCGTATAACGGTCCATGGAATTACAATGAATGGATGATCGAAAGTCTTAAACTTAGTTTCTTTCATTAATTCAATAGCATTAATGTTTGACAAAAACACGTTTGTATCGACGACGACGTACAACTGTTTTTTTTCTTGCATCTCTGATATTAGCGGATAACTTAAACTCTGATTTGGTACACTGCATGATACATCTTCGTTATTTACTGTACAAAGTTCTGTTCTAACAGCCTTGACCTAAGTAATGTCAATACAAAGTATCTTAAGAAACTACTTAAAACAAATTTTCAAAATGTTCAGCAAAATATGTAATATTACCTCAACTGTAATTTTATCATCTTCTAATGGCTCCCAATCCATTTCCTCGTAAACTGAATCATCATTGGATGGTTTTATCACACCAAACACTGTTTCTACAGACAATATTTTCGGTTTTTTGTTATTAGAAGCTGTATCACCTGGTTCCTTATTCTTTGGAACTTCGTCCCTTAAACGTGTCAGTCTAACTTCTATATTTTTGAAAATGCCAGCTAATTTATCTCCTACAAAAGTAATATTTTTAAAAAAATATATTAAATGTCACTGTCAAGAGGGTTATTTTGAATTTTGTCCTATACATGTACCCATCGCTCTGGTTTGATTGTATGTGAAGCGACTTTTTCAAAATAATGAACGAGTTTCTAGTTTATTCAGTATTTCATTGTTCTAACAGTTACCACAATCTCATTATATCAACAAAAACGACAATACAAACATGAAAATCGTATGTTTTTTTTTAAATAAAAATTCTACAATGTAATGAGTAAAATGCTAGTCGCAGATGCCAAATTGTGAGTCATGTAAATAATTTCAAATAATCGTATTTTCGAACTTCACGAAATACTTCGTTTTAGTCTTTCCTGATAAACTCTCAGATTACACAAAAAACTGCTTATTGCGATGAAATCGAATAATATTTAAAGTAAAAATCTCTACATAAGAAATAAAAAAAAATATGATTTGCATATAAATATTATGAGCAATATACAAGATTTTAATGAGAAGGTATAAATCAATTTGATTGGAGTTGTGTATGTATGGTAAAGACAACCTATCTGCTCCATCACTTAACTAACCCCAATCAACTCCAAATTAGTGAAATTGTAACTTTTTGACAAGTTAATTTTATATTACTTTATCAATAAAGTGTGCTCTATCTTTAAAAACTATTTTGCTGATAATTTTTTAAGAAACTTTTAGTGATAGCTAAAATCTTTCTTAATAACAACACGTGTCAAGAACATAATCATCAAAGCTGAATCCGTAAAACCTAATATTTGTCCATTAATTCATAACACTAGTAAGATAATAAAAGTATTACCATGTTTTTGAACCATACTTTGTTCAAGTGGTAAGGAATTATTAGTAGTATTTTCCATTGTTAAGCTTTTTCTTAATTTTTCCATACGTTCTTTCCCCATATTTTTTTTTAGAGATTTTCGATTTTTCTTTGTGGTTGTCAGTGCAATTAAACTTGGATCACACGTCTTTCTTCTTTGATCCTTTCTCCCTACAATTTAAAACAGAAATATATGAATATAACATTTACATTTAGTAAAAGAAATTAATTCATAAATTCGTTACAAATAAATAAAATTACTTTTGTTTCTTAATTGCTGCTTAGTTGGAAGATTCTCAGAGCTTTTATTATTATTATCTTCAATTACTTCAACTTTTTGTACTTTAGATTTACTTTTTGATTTTTTCATTCCTATTTTTTCTAATAAGATTTGCATTTGTGGTGTACAACTTGTCTTCGCACTTCCATCAATTTCATTCTGCGGAACTTTTTTATTTGTTAGTGTTGATGATCTTGTATTATTTTTTGGAGAATTTGAAGTTTGCGTTTTAGACGTTTTCTCTTTTCCTTTCTTTGCAAGAATCTTTTCACGAATAGCTTGCATTTGTGGAGTTTCTTTCTCTTCATTAGTTTTTTTTTCTGATTCTTTAAGCGATCTCTTAGCAACAAGTTTTCTCGGTTCTTTAATTTCTTGTCCAGGAACATTATGTTCAGGTGTGGTAGGTTGCACATTTTTGCGTCTCCTAGATGACCCTTCCATTTTTTTTGAAATCTAAAATTCGATGAATACATAATTACGTTTTTACTATTACAGCTCTTGAAAATACAACTCAGTTTTCAATTCAAATAAGGCAGTTAATCTTAAAGATTATTTCCCAATTATTTGAAATACGATGTATCAGACACAACCAAACATAACAATTTCGTAAGGTTATAACGTATATTCGTGTTGTAAAATACGAAAATTTTATATAATTAATACCAGCGATTAAAAGATTATGACATACTTCTTTGAACCGTTCTGATGCTGGATGCTCCCAAGAAGATTGTTTCGTTTTAATATTGAAATAATATACTCGATCCGGATTTGTTTTTGAATCAAGGATAATCCAATCTTTTGGTAAATTTTTTGCCATAATTTTCACAGTTTTTTCTCAGTTCTATCACAAATCAATTCAAATTCACAAAATATGACCTCCTTACTACGCGTCATCACAATTCAGATGTCATATTCTCTAAAATAAACAGTGCCATCACAAACAAAACATTTTTCTTACCACGCGTTCCGAAATACATTCGATTTCAATAAAAACAAAGAAATTGGCAAAATAATAATTACCTGAAGTTATCTGAATTTCATTTATTTGCTAAACATTTTATATTTAGGTACGTTTGTTTACTTCCTAAATATCCTATTCAAGAAAATGGTCAGTAATGGGTCCTATTCCTACGCATCTCCAGGTCACAAGTTGATTCGTTAGCGAGAGTCGATTTAGAAATTTTCTTTGCTCTGATCGGCTAATGTTTTACTGCTGAGGCAGGATCTACTTTGGATTGGATGCGCAATAAAGTGATGGGGATATGCACGTCAGCTTAGAGAGTAAGAAAAGCGTACAGAAGTGAGTCCCATTACTGTAGCAATGTTGAAGTAAATGAAAAATGTGAACTAGGATCTAGTCACTAGAAAATAGAGACATTTCTAGAGGATTTGAGACATTGTTTCTTGTCATATGATGTCTTAAATATTGCCAAATTTTGTAATTCCCTTACAATTAATCACTATTGAAATATCTCCAATCTTTCATGTACAGCTGCTTTTACCTATTTTATTTAGTGATACAAAGAAAGAGATGAGCATAGAAGACTTAGAGAAGTGGCAACATTGTCTGTATGTGGTAAGTTAAGGTCATCCAATTCAAGCGCATGTAGATTAAAAATTTCGACAAGAATTTCATCTCTAATATACTTCACGTCCTTGCTTTGAAAACACAAATCGATGGCTTTTTCTGTTTCCTTATGAAGAGTATGTACATATGTAGTATTGTATTTCGCCGAAAGATATTTACACTTATATGCTCTTTCATGTCCCCAGTAATCATCCAAAAAAAAACACGACCATTGGACATATGAAATCATAGGTGACGGCATTTCAATTGTTTTCAACATTCCTAGCATATACATATTATTATACAAGCGATGGAAAGTCAAGTAGAAAAACCAATGTACAAAATAGTAAATTATCATGACCAGGATGACGATTTAGTATTTTTTAGAACTATTGATGAAGCTACAAAAGAATGGATCCAACATTTGGAACAAATATGGACATTGTGTAAGTATAAAATGTGTACAAAAAAATGTTAATATTACAACATCATTCTAATATTTTTGGTTCCTATTCTTCATATAATTTTGTACAGGGAAAGCGTGTGATGGCATAAAAACAACACTGGTGGAGTATTTTTCAACTGCTCCTAATCCATACTTAAGTGCATTAAGAGTCGTAATAAATATCACAAACTTTAAAAAAGCAGCACGAAGACCATCTCTAGTATATACAGGTTCATTTTTGTATGAAATTAATTACATATATATATTCGTTTTGTATACATAAAATTTGCCATTTATCACTGTAATTAGACTACAGATATTTGTATGAATTTGAATATTATGGAACTAGTTTGGTTTCACATACGATAAAACATTCATCAAACTTTTATATATGTGTACATATGCACATCTATAGTCCAATAACTGCCATTAGATTATTTGAGTGTTATATAGAAATAATGGTAACAATTAATTTTTTGTATTATAGTTCTGGAAGAATTTGCAAGTTGGCTGAAACCTGAAAAGGAAAAATATAAAGAATTTTTAGTACCAGATTTAAAAATAGCTGCATTTCGACTAATAGTTGAGCAAACAAGTATAGAATTATTCCAATTGTTTGCAGATACATATGAATTTCCTGAGCATAAAGAAATTTTTATTACTTTTATTGAGGTACAATTGTAACATACATAATATACTTTGAATAATTAAACAATTATAACGTATTTATACATTCTTCTAGAAAATGATTGCAGAAAAAAAGTTCAAGACAGCTGCACAATATGTAACTGTACTAAAGTTACAGAAGAATTTTAAGGATATAGAGGTTTTACTGTTACCACTTATCTTACAAAATAAGTTATCACTTGTTGATGAATTTATAGCTGAGGAGCCAGAACTTCAAATATCTTTGGTCCAGTACTTGGACAGTTTAATCACTACAGATATGAATCTGAAACTAAATAAATTTATCTCGTAAGTATAAATTATTTAATATAAATTAGTATTAAGCACAATAATGTTTTTAATATATTACAGAGAATACAACATACCAGATATAAAAATATCAACTGTAAATACCAAACCAATAGTTAAGTTGGTCGCACGTTTTGTCAAATTACACAATTTGCCACAAAATATTTGTCAAAACGTAAATAATAAACGAAACGAAGGTGCTTTGCACTTTCTCATTCACAAACGTTATGATGATTATAGTTTAAGTATGTTCATTCTCTAAGAAATGTTAAGATTATTGGAAGATGTAAATATAATTTTGATCATTCTTAAATCAAGGTCAAGCAAGTTGGAGGGAAATGGCTCAAGAAGCAATAGGAGAGAACAAAAAGTTGCAGCTTGATCTATTGAGATTATTAATAAATGTAAAAGATGCTAGAGAAGGTTTATATTGGGCTAAAAAATTTGATATACCTAAACAACAATGGCCGTGGGCCATTGTATATGAAGCTGAACAAATGGAAGCTAATGGTAATCAGGTGTTTTGCTGTATTTTCCAAATAGAGTATCATAGTTATAGAATATTTCTCTTCAGAAATGAATAAAGGTGCTTCTACTAGCAAAGAAGAGACACGTGATTGGTATAACTTTGGTGATACTACAAATTATCACGAACTATGCTTAGCAAGGGACTGTATCACTCTGGTAGATAATTCACAAAAATTTGAAGACTTTCTTGATAATGGTTTAATAGGTGTTTCTGTAGTAGGAATTGATACTGAATGGAAACCAAATTTCGGTAATATACTAATATAAGCATTTAAGTTTCTGATTTGAGCATTCTGTGAAAAGAAGATTCTAACATTTTTACTGTTTGTCAGGTTCATCACAAACTGAGTTGGCACTCATACAAATTGCAACTGAGTCGAAGGTTTATATTTTAGACATAACTGTCATGGCAAATAATGCAAACGATTTGTGGTCAGAGCTGGAATTAACATTGTTTGGGAATCCAAATATAATTAAACTTGGTAAATGTCGTGTAATTGAAAACATTTCATTATGGTATCATTCTGAAAGTAAATTTTAAAGTAACATTCCTCGTTAACATATAAACTAATCATAAGTTGATTTTTTTTTAAATATGTTTTTATGCACAATATTGATTGATAGTATATAATTTTTTATTTAATTCGTATATTTCTCTCATATTTCTATACAATCACGATGTGTTACATATGGTATATATAATTACATGATACAGGTTTTGGCATAAATCATGATTTGGACATGATACGTACTCATTTGCCGTGTTGTACAAATGTACGAAGCTACCTCGACATCGTACACTTATGGCAAAAGTTAGTAGACGAGTATAAGTTTGTATTTCCGCACGAAACAGATGGTACATTATTCAGAAAAAGTCTTAGTAAGCTTGTAGAGCTCTGCTTTGGGCAAGGTCTGAATAAATCGGATCAATTCTCTAATTGGGAACAACGACCCTTAAGAGAAGGACAAATCATATATGCAGGTTATTTTATCATTTTATCTATTATTTAAGCATATAGCAATTAGTGATAATATAATTATATTTTTTATTACAGCACTTGATGCATACTGTTTATTGGAAGTATATAAGGTTTTCGAAACTCAATGTGCTCGACTAGATATACCATTTAAGAATATTTGCTTGGAAATACAAAACATTTCGTACAAACCTTTAAGAAAAAATGCAAAGTCACATACGGATAAGGCAAGTTTTAGTAAATTGTAACAGTTAATTATTTAAGAAGGTACAATACTACTGACATTAACCCATCAAGGATGACGCAAAAGCTGTGAACGCTTACCGTTTATTATTATTTTCTTCTTTCTTAACTATTTGTTTTTTATGCACTGCGATATATTCGGAGAGGCTTTACACAATTTGTGCCATTTGTTTAGCCAACTTTTATGAAATTTTATGGGTTATTATAAAAATTACATAGGGGGACAGCACGAGAGTTCACAAAAGTCGTCCTTTGAAGGGTTAAAAAAATTAATTCTCTTACTGTTCTTTCTGAAAAACTCTGCGAAATTTTAAAAACGCTATATAAAATTAAAATAATATTTTTGAGCCTAGAACGGGTTTTTAAAAGATAAGCTTCCTTTTTTAATGTACATGTAATAAGTAGAGGTTTTGTATATAATTGTATATATTTTAATGCAGCCGCGTGTACCATCAATTAAAATGGAGGAGTATAATTGTCGAGATTCTAGACAGAAATTTTCTATCAATAGTATGTTATCTGCACAAGCAAATCCGTCATGGAAGTTGAAGAAAACAAAAATATCAATCCACGAGTGGAAAGTGATATGTGATCCAACGTTATCTGCACTCTGTACTAAATTACGAACTTGTGGTTGTGACTGCATTCGTTTACCTATCGATACTGCCATACGTAAAGCACAAACTGGGCGCAGATTACTGTTACTAAGTAGTGCCAATAAGGTTCGATTTATTTGTTCAATGTTCTCTATAAACTTACTTTATGTAATATTCAAATATTAACATTCAAATAGAAAACTGTTTTATACAGGCTGTACTTCCATTACGTCATGTAAAATGTTTTGTTGTGAATGGTAATATGCAATTGCAACAATTATTATCTTATCATGGTGTTTTTGTTACACAAAGGGATATTTTTTCTCGTTGCAAAGTTTGCAATAGCTCTGAATTCACAAGAGTTTATGGCACTATAATGAAGCGACTTTTTGAAAGGTTCGTCGTAAATTTTCTTTTAAACATTTTTATAATTTCAATAATAATGCTAATAAATTTGATTTAACTAGGTATAATGGAAGGGATGGCGAGAGAATTAATAAAAATAATTGTGATACACCAATTTTGTCGAACTATTATGTCCATTGTATGATTAAAGAACGGCGATGGACATTAACTAACAATGACATACAAGAGAATATATGTGCGACCAAATATGACGTACCTATTAAGTTGAGAGAACTAACGGCGGATTTCTTGAAAACGGAACCATACTTTTACGTTTGTCAAAGATGTGGAAAAGTATACGATTTAGGAAAGGTTTTTGAAAAAACCCTACATTTCTTCAAAGATGTTATTGTTGAAACCTAAGTCTTATTTACATGTAACATACTGTCAAGACTGTACTCAAAATCGAAGAATGCACAAGTCAAAAATGATATTCAATGATTTGAGTCAGTGACAACTGTTCCTATCGTGTTAAGACGTTGATCATTAGCGTATTATCATATTTATTCATGATAATTACTACCTTTTTTAAAAACATTTTTGGTATTTACACTTCGTATAAATAGGAAACAAAATTCTTCAACTTTCTTCCTTTTTCGTATCTTTATTGTTACGGATAGTATTATTTTTTATGTTGTTCTTAACAAGAATTGTTTGTTTATTATATAATAGGATGTTAATATCGTACAAAAAAATTGATGTTGCGTAATAAGTGAAAGTGTAGTTAATACATTGTGTGAGAAATGATAAAATATGAATATACAAGGATGTTATTTGTTTATTTAATAATATATTTATTTATGTGCAGCTTTAAAATCTCTTTCGAAAATATTGAAATTATAATATAATTTATTGTTTACGCAACACATTCTTTTTGTATAATATATAGTAGTATTGTACAAAATACATAAATATATTCAACAAGTATAAAAACATATTACTAGTATTTTATATAATTTTTAATGAAAAAAATACTTAATTTTGTTATACGGAAGCAAACTAATTTATGCTTTCAAAATTTCTTGTTTTGTTTTTTTCACAAAGTACTTTGTCAAATTTTAATTTTTATTAAACCTGAAAATAATGTTGTAAGTCATTTTATCTTTTTAAAAATATGTTGTGGAAAATAATACAATTAGATCTGTGTTAAAATCATTTTTCTTTTAATGGATTCACAAATTATAAATATCTCTTCTAATATGTTACGTAGTTAGCTTAAGTGCTTGCAGTATCTGCAAGAAACTCCGCAGGCTCTACAAGTCGTTTCTTTCCGTATGGTGGAGGTCCTAGTAATTTTTCAACATCTTTGTATGTTAATGTTTCCTTTTTCAAAAGCTCTTCAGCTAACTATAAATATTTACAAGAGAAAAAAATCATTTAAAATAAGTACAAGTAAAAAATAAAATTACACAATGGTTGTACACACCAGTTTTAATTTATCTTCATTATCCATTAGCAGCTTCTCCGTTACTTTAACCGCTTCTCCAATTATCCTTCGTACTTCAGCGTCCATTAAATTTCCCAACTTTTTACTATACATCTTTTCAGTATTCTGTGAAAAAGTCACAAACCTTTACATATTATTACAAAATTAAAATATTGAAGCTAATAAGATATGAATAAGTTTATTCAATAGTAAATATTCTTGTATTAAATCATATGTTATAACATTAATATTTTTAATGAAGTTTATGTGTAACAGCTTGAACACCTTCTCCTTTTATGACTTGAAACATATTTTAACGCACAACATCTAATTTTTACGTAATTAGCAAAACCTAGTAACAATATATTTAGATATCACATATATCAATCTTACCGGGCTTGTTTCTTCTTTAGGAAAAGAAATTAAACCTACTACAGGACTCATGCCAAATTGCTGTACTTGTGAATATGCTATTTTCGTCACTTTTTTTAAATCGTTCTCTGCTCCGGTTGAAATTTTATTAAATTTCAAACGTTCTGCAATTCTACCACCCAACATCATACATATCTTTTGAAACAGTTCTTCTTTACTATGAAGTTTTTGATTCGACGGAGTATACTGAGCAAAACCTAAACTCATGTTTGTTCTTGGTATTATGGTTACTTTCAGTAGAGCATCAGTATGCTCCAATAACCAACCCACTAAGGCATGTCCCGCTTCATGATAAGCAACTACCTCCTTCATATCGGGTGTTAGCGTCTTGCTTTTCTTAGCAACGCCGCCTATTGTTCTATCAATTGCATATAGAAGATCTTTGCTATTGATTGAAGTTTTTTTGTATCTTGCTGCATGTAACGCTGCTTCATTACAAACGTTTGCAATATCAGCACCTGGAAATATATTACTTATTCAAAGAGGAGAAAGAGAGATGAAAGTACAGTAATATAAAATATATATTGATAATAATTCCATACAATACCACTAAAACCCGGTGAAAGATATGCTAAATATCCGGAATATTGATTTGGCTTCCCATCCAGAGATAATGATTTCAGATGATATTCAAAAATTTGTTTTCTTTCATCTGAAGTAGGAAGATCAATTAAAATATGTCTGTCAAATCTACCAGGTCTCAGTAATGCTTTATCTAGAACACCAGCTCTGTTTGTTGATGCTAAAATAATAACATCTTCTAAAGTTGTCATTCCATCCATTTCTACTAACAATTGATTTAATGTTCGTTCAGATTCATTATTGCCAAACTCGGCGCCCCTTCCTCCTGATCGTTTTTTGCCGATGGCATCTATTTCATCTATATATATAATGCTGGGAGCTCTATTAAAATAGGTAAAATCAAAATGAATTGGTAAGTACCTCTAAATATTTTACTAAACGCAAAATTGAGAACGGTCAAACCTTTTCTTGGCCTCTGCAAATAAATCTCTTACACGTGCAGCACCTAGTCCACCTAACATTTCAATAAATTCAGAACCATTCATCGACAAAAATGGAACATTTGATTCTGTTGCAACAGCTTTAGCTAAAAGTGTTTTGCCGCATCCTGGTGGTCCTAACAGCAGTGCACCTAACAATAACATCAATTAACGAAAGATAGTAGGAAGAAGTAGAGTTTGTAAAATTTGAAATACCTTTCGGTACCTTAGCACCAAGTTTCTTATACCGCTCAGGATGCTTAAGATAATCAACAAATTCCATAACTTCTGTCTTTGCTTCCTTCAATCCAGCTACATCTTTGAAATGTACACCTTTACTAGAAAATGGTTCTACTAGTGTATATTTTGCTCTTGTTTTTTGTGTAATAAAATCCATTGGATTTGGAAAGTTTTGAGAACGAATTAAACGTACTAAGAAATAGAAACATACTCCAAGGATGAGCAGAGAAATAACGGAGCTTTCAGTTTCTTTTCTAACATATCTGATTGGAACTCCATTTTCTAAATAATTAACATATAATTTCAATATCTACCCTAATAAATGTATAATATTAATATATAGGATATGTGTACATTATACCTGCTGAGATACCCATTTTCTTTTCCAAATCTCTAATTTTATCCTCCATAATTTTAGCGTAATTAGAATCAATCACAGTAAACATTCTATTCATTGCTATATTTCCTTTATACACAGCACCAGGGTGAAGGAATACAGTTATAACAGGCCCAGCAATCTGAATTTCTTTAACTTCCCCTTTTAGAAGCATCTCATTTACGAAATCATTCCAATCTAACTCATTCTGGTATGCATTAGTAAAACATGATTAAATGAATGACGATAAACAATTTTTAAATGTGTACATCATAAAAACACACCTTATAAGTTTGTGAGCCAAATTTGTACCCGAGGACTAATAGTGCACAAACAAACATTAGAAGCAACAGTTTGTTTGCCAACATATCAAAATTTGGATCTCTGTCGGGTTTTTCATTAGGATCTTTAGGAGGTTTGTCGGGAGGTCTTTCATCTGTTTTATTTTTATTCGACCATTTCGGAGATGTGCTAAAATACCTTGCACTACCCATCCATGGAAAACAATAAATTCTAACCGGTTCATTTTTATAAAGTAATAGTCGTATCGAATTGAATTCTCTACATGCACCTATGTAAAGCTGAAATAATAATTTCTTTATAATCATATTATGAAATCATGTCGAAAATAAGTCAACAAGTTAGTTACTTACCCGATGTGGTGCCGGAAAATATAACCTTTTCGCTCTATTATTGATATTTGATAACACAGCATTGCTAATGTCACGCTTCTTCCAATTGTATTTAAATATTGTGCTAACAAGTCTTTGCGAAACGACATATTGTCGTTTCGGACAGTTTATTAAATTTTGCATATCTTAATTGTATAAACTAAAATAGTATAAACGCATTGTTTAACTCAGTGAAACTAAAAGAGGTTACGCAGTTGTGTCATCTATTGCAATCAGATTACATACATATTTTGATGAATCTAGAATATAAATAATTATATATATATAGAGAGAGAGAGAGAGAAAGAGAGAGAGAGAGAGATGAATTCTATTGATAGATGAAAAGTAAAACAAATCGTATAAATGTAATCGTAAATTATGGTAATGAAAGACGAAGAAGTAAATGAAGAAAATTTACTATGCACGAATCATTCAAATGCACGAACTTATATATAATACATTTAAAACTTCCACTTGTCAAAATATGAAAATGAGCCTAATATTTTTTAAGTTCACGAACTGTGTTGAAGCTACAAATGTGCACAGCATTATGTATACGCCGTCGACGGTAGCGAGGCCGATAATCTCACCATATTACGCCTTTTTATCCCCACCGTTTTAAGGCGCATGCATTGGTTTAGAAAGAGAACGGTAGATGACCAATAGAGACAGAACGAAAGCAGCGGGTCTACGTGTAAGTGTCTACACGGACTAAACCTAGCTGTCTTATCCGTATTTGCGATTTCTTTAAAATATATATTTATATTATCCTTCAAAAAAAAGATATGAAGATATACTATATAATATTCTATAGAATAATAATACATGGTGTACGAACTCAGAGGCCAAGTTATCAAATATTCATCATTCTATCGTCGACGGCAGTTTTCTTCAAATCTAATAATACTGGTATACAGATGTGAAAATCTGATCCAAGATTTTGTCATGAACTTAAGAATAGATAGAAGGATGGTGCACAAATCAGAGGTCACGTACATAATCAGTGCAATCATGTAAAGTCGCCATGCATGGAGTGAGGTGGCGACGCCGGCTTCTACTAGATGAACATTATAATTAGGGGTGGGCGAGTGTCCGACATTTCAGGTTTGAGTCGAAACGAGAATTTTTCTCGGACTCGAGTCGGGACCCGAAAGTTTGATATTCGAAAATTTCGGGTAGCCGACTTCGAAATCGGGTCAAGTAGTGTGCGAAGTGTCGGTAACTTACCGACTTGTCCTAAGCACTACTTAATCTCATTTCGAGGTAGGGTATCCGAAATTTTCAACGCGATGCAAAGCCACTGTTCTTTTCGTGACTATACTGGTGTGGCCATTATTTCCATGCATTCTCTCAAATGTCGCGTGACTCTGTCCATCACGGATGAATAATATAATAATTTATGATTGGTTTCGTCGATCAACTACGCTGCATTCTATCTCTACTTTGCTGAACTGCTAATGTCATGGATGAAGTCATGTGACATTTGAAGAAATTCGCGGCAACGTTGGTTGTGACACAATGTTACAACTATCATTCATGAGTCTAAAGTCGAAGCACTCAAACTATTCCCCAAAATTATCTACAGATAGTAACTGTAAGAGCGCAGTATTGTGATTTTGGCACAAGTGGTGACACTGCAATCAACCTGTGACAGATGTAGATAATGAAATCTTCTATTTTATCAACAATTTTAATATTGATACAGATCACAGGCTTAGGATCCATACAGATATGGTATGTATAATGCTGTAAAAAAATGCTGTGGTATGATAGCAACTACGTCTGACTATAACAGAGAGAAATGCGCGTCTCAGATACCTGTGTGAAGCTAGTTCACCATATTAAACGATTTTAATGCAACATAGTTCAAAAAATTGTTCTTTAATTGTCCAAAATAGCTCGATAATTAGTTTTAATTGTTGACATATATCTTTCGAGAAATATTGAAACAAATTTTTGAAACATCTAGTGACTTTTAAAAATACGAAATTTTTTAAATAATGCATAATGTATGACCTAGCTGTATGACCTACTAAAAATTACTCTTTTCATCTAAACAATTGCTCAACCTTCCACGGACTATAATTTTATGAATAAACAATAAATGAGAAATATTAAATGCAATCATAAGTGAATTTAAAAACTATAATTAATTAGTTTATTCATACGAATTCCAACAAATTAAAAAAATTTTAATTTAGCGCCCTTGTATGTAGTGGCATAATATTGAAATAGCTATACAAGTGATCGACAGTCAATTTTGGATAACAGTTTGAATGTTTTGTCATCTGATATAGTGGCGCCACTTTTGCCTTTAAAGGAGGAAATGATTCGGATCTTACATTGTATCTTATGACAAAAGCAGCAAGATTATTTGTGAACAGTATTTAAAATAACAAATACACGTTTCTTGCATGATATAGATGCTGAAGAATCTTTTGAATATTTCTATACCTTCAAAATGTTTTTCCACCTTCGAAATGGGAAGTTTTGGAAAGAATCATCTATAACTGTAACAAATATTCAAATTTCGCTATATTTGCTTCAATAAGTTACATATTATATTATAGTAGTAGCTGTATATAAATTCTTCGAAGGGAACAGGTTTAATTTAAGTTTAATTTAAACAGATTTAATCAATTATAGATCATAATATACTTTCTTAAATTCAAAAGAAAAGACGAAAGAGAAGAGAAATAGAACTAGAGTAATATTGGAATCACATAGTGCCAAATAACCGAATCCCTACTGTCATTTAAAATTGGAATGTTAACGATTCTTGGATTTTTACTCTTTTTAAAATAATTTTATAAATGTCGAAAGAAATGTTTCTATATCTTTATTTAACCCCCTGCCGTACTTTAACGAGTCAAACTCGCGATGGAGATTTTTAGTAATAAATTGTTAGGTATGAATGTTCATCCGCTCCTTTAACACGTTGACGACGGCTTGACCCATCGGTAGGTCATACGTGTCAGATCTGTGAGCTGCGTACATTTGTTTATTTTGCTTGCAATTCACAAAATAGATACTACAAAATAGGTTTATGTTATTTTATCTGAACATTATAAACAGATATTCAATAGTAAAAAACATAGAAATTCAATAATATAAACTTAACATAATTATTTAATTTTTGTAAATTTCGGGCGCCGACTCACAGAGAAAATCGTGAATATCGGCGCCAGCGTCAAAGTGTTACGTAAGAATTAAATATTACTTTTTTGTTAGCGATATTTAAATATTAGAGCAGATGTAAGAAAATAATGAATATAAAATTCTTTTATCTTCGAAGAAATTAGTGTAATCAAGAAGATTCTAATCATAGTAATTGTAACGAAAATGGTACGACATGGGGTTAATCTACATAGACCTGATTTTCAAAAAGATTGTTCTAATGGAAATAAATATTATAATGGAAGAAGGAATGCAAGGTAGAAAGGGACTGAAAGGGTAATGGTGGGGGTGGTGATGACGAAGGCAGGGGTAGGGGGAGATGAAAGCTAGCGTGAATATTTTTACCCAAGCCTGTTAACTACACTCTGTTATTTTATCTCACATACACAGTTTTTCCAGCACTAGCACATCGCCGTGCAGGAATATAAGTTTTAAGGCGTGTTTTGATAGCGTCAGGGTGTGTCAGCTGGGGCTTCCTACCTAATGGATCACTTCTTCGTTTATTCGTACATACTTTTTGAAGTGTATGACCCCATGATACCTACAGTTTTTTCAGTACCATGAACAATTATACTGAACCATGAACAATTCGTTTTTATTACAACGAATACACGACTCTCTTCATCTTTGTTGTAGATTTCACTGCACCATTGTATTAATATTCGCTTCTAGTTGTTCTACATCTTTCCTAATTTGATATCTTCTCCTTAATTACCTTACCTCACCGCGCTCTTCGGAAGTACCCTCGAACGACAGAACGATGACAATTTCAGGTTTACCGCCTAAAAGGTGTGAAAACGACGAGATGAAAGTGGCTGGTCGCGGACGCGTATTTACGCGAAACAATATTTTTGTTGGCTTTAAAAAGGCGGCGACAGAGGACCAACCTCTGCCTCCGTTCCTCTTCCCGCGCAGTTCAACTACGCTGCGCGAGGAAAATACGTGAGGACACTGTCATTCGTCGTCTTCTTGTCTGCCGTCTCTTTCGACATAAGCCTGATATTACGGCGATCAGTCAATAAGTTACTTACGTTAGTTCTATTACTCAAAAAGTACGTTTATTTCTCAATCTTGGGACAATAGCGCAGCCCAGCGTTCCCTAAACTGCTTGCACTATCGAGTCAGACTCGCGATGGTGATTTTATATATAATTTATTGAACATGTATATTTCTTATTTTTTCGAAATAAATAAAATATGATTCTCTCGTTATGAAAATCTTAGAATGTAGATGAATGGAAATAAAAATATAAGAAACAAAAATAGCTGATTCAGAAAATTATTAACACTAAACTAAGACTTTTAGTAAAGACCTTTCGATAAAAAATGATTGTGTGAATTTCTCAATTCGTGTATACGTCGTAAAGAAAAAGCGACAAGCCTAAATAAATTCATTCTTATCTTTCTTACAAAACGGTACACAATAGTCGTTTCGGTAGGTTTAATGTCAAGGATGAACAATTACTAAAGGATAAAGAAATCCATTTTTCATACGTTCATTCTCACCTCATCCGATGTTATTGCAAACATACTGGTCACGAGAAGACGGTACTTAATCTTTCTGTTCCATGGAACGAAAGTTCAGGTTTGCTGTTCGATCGGCGTCGTTCCATTACAAGGCCCGACCAGTGACAATGGGAACCGCGTTGTTAACCCATTCGGGACTCTGACCCGAGATAAACAAACGAAATCGTATAATTTGTTTTTGTACGCCACCTAAGTAGTCAACTATCTGGCATGCGAGCCTTACATCGCGGCACATAGTAGTCGAAAGACAGCGAGTGAAAGAGAACGAACGGAGACAAGGCACACAGCGAGGATGAGCGAGACAAAGAACGAGGCAGAGGCCGCGAAAGAGGAAGGCAGAGGACTGCTGCGTAGTTCAAAGACTAGGCGACAAAATCAATTATTTTGTTAAACAACAAGTGATGTTGTGTTAGGTTTGCCAAAATAACCAAAACAATACCGTGGCTCATGGTGGGTCGTGCGTACGCCGCGCCTCACCGGTTTCATTCAGCTTGCACAGTTTCCATTCATTCGGTAAACGTGGGATTCATCGACGGTCATTAGGCTCCAGGACAAACTTAAACAGGGGGCTCGCCGTCTCGCGAGTCAATCTTTGAGTGCGCAAAACATTGACACAGCTACTACAACGGCGATACGTACCGTTCCTTCCATTGGGAACTTTAAGACTTTATTTATCGGGTGATTGAAGAAAACAGAACGAATCAGAATTATTAGTTGCGTAAAAAAGCACATTTAAAGCGAAATCTTAGTTTACAGATAGGTCCTTGTTTCTTGAAATCGGTGACTTACGTTTTTTTATTTGAAATTCGTCGTGTGTATTTATGACTGCAAAATCATCGGTTTCACTTTGTTCATTGTAAACTTATTGTAATTATGGAGACTCTCTGATAGCACGCAATTTGTAAACTGGTTAATTAAAGCATACACTATAATGAAAACAGCGAAAGGTTTTAATAAATTTTGATTGCAGTACGCGTAAGTCACAATTAGATTTCGGTAGGCTAAGTTTTAATGTAGCCATTCTGGATTTCAGATTTGCTTGGTTGACCACCAACAGGAGTGGTTCAGTCTGCTTTTATTATTGCTATTATTATTATTGACTTGTCTTCCTTCTAAAGGCAGACAATTGTAGAGCATCATATAGTTTCGAATCATTTAACTTACAGCACGTAAGATCGAATATTCTAAAATTTTCTTAATTAAGATTGCAACTTATATCAATGTTGCCGTGTTCACAGGCTATCGTCTGCAATAGATGTTCTCGATTACCAGCTGATCGGACTCTCGGAAGCCCATTGCACGTAGCGTTCACGTAGCAGCGAGTACACGTAGAGGGAGAGCCACAAGAGCGAACGTTGTTATTACAGATGCCACTCGTTCGGGATCCTGGCGTATATTTCAGGCACAAAGAAGCCTCCTTCCAATCCGGAAGAGTGACGCCTAATTTTCGAGATCGCGTGTTCACGATTTTCTGAAAACCGCCGAGGAATCTGCGGTACCGATGCGGCAACGGTTCCCATGTTGAGAAAGTCGCGACTTTGTGACGACGATTTTTCGGTATACAGATAAATGTAAGACGATTAATAAGAAACGCGATTGTCGTGCCCTCCGAAAGTCGCTGATCGCGAAACAAAAGTTTACGCGGCGTTATGACGAAAGAAAACTTGAGTAAGAAATTTAAAAAATTGTATAAAACCGGATAATTAAAAAATTCAAAAAGGAGGTAGCGTTATTAATTATAATAACTATATAATAATATTATAATTTCCTTAAGCGGCTGAGATAATGTTTGTAATATTTGTTTCTTATATGTTTCCATTCATTTCCATTTCTAGATTTAGATGTAGAAAGAATGAATAACATTTCTATTTTTAGTAGATTACGTCGTCAAATTACAACGAGAGGTAATTCTCTGCAAAAAAAGTCGGTCACCAATCTATGGAGCACTTAAAATGCTAATGTTAACCTTGCAAATTAGTTTTAAAGTTTCAAATTCAAACTAGCTAATTTCAGACTATTTTAAATGGCAAGAATTTCGTCGCTCCGCAGGATTCAATTAAAAATCTATGTCAAAAGTATCTGTGTACGTCTGCAGGACCAAAAGCAACGTCCTGGCGCGGAGGCGTTCTCCGTGCGATCGCGTGGGTGTACGAGGATTACCGGTGTCGGGAATCTCAGCGCGCCGGTGAATGGTCCCTCATTATTTATTCAACGCTTATTCCCGTAATTTTCTCCTGCCGGTGGACAATAAAAAGACAAACAGCGGACGGAGGTGGCGAACAGTTGTCAGCGCCATGAATGGTCGTCGAGAGGAGGGGCTTGGAGGGGAGGGATTTTTCACGAGCCGTAGAAACGAGACAGCCACTGAATCGGCCAATTGTTCGATCGTTTCGCACTGTTATTTTTATAATTCACTGTATCCTCGATCTTTCTGCCGGCGCTCTCGTGGCGTAGCGGTGCGGCGTGTTGTTTTTATTGGCCGCGTTTAGGGAACGGATCGGGAGACAGCGAGTTGAAGGGACCAAGCTAGAGTGTGACGGCACTGTACTGCTGGTCTGTCGAAGAGAAAGAGAGAGAAAGGAGAGATAGATGGAGAAAGAGAGAGAGAGAGAGAGAGAGAGAGAGAGAGAGAAAGAGAGAGAGAGAGATAGGGAGAGAAAGAGAGATATGAAACGGTGGGAACGGGGTGTTGTTTCATCCCTCCTGGCAGCTCCGTCTGTTCCGTCCCGGAGCACCTACATTCTAGCGCCTAAACTAAGCCAGAGCTAGGATAGGTCGGTCTAGGGGAAGAATGATACGATTTCGGCGGACGGAGAGGCGAAAGAGAAGCCGGAGAAGAAAGAGACACAGACACGGAGGTGCGCGAGTTAGGGGGTTGACAATACCACAGTCATCCAATGTTATTTCAGCACGAATTCCGTCCCTCCTCTTCTTCCCTCCCCCTTTATCTCGCTCCTTTTCTTATACTCTCCCTTTCCTTCTTCTCTACTCTCCCGCTTCCTTCTCTTCCCTTGCTGTCACCGTTCCATCTACATCGTTGTCTTTCTCCCTCTCTCTCTCTCTCTCTCTCTCTCTCTCTCTCTCTCTCTCTCCATGTATCTATCTATCTATCTATCTCTTTTCAGCAAGACGTCCCCGATACCGGCCTGTTTCGTCCAATGCGAAAGAAAACATCCCTGGCCCTGCAATTATTACTTTCCCGGATTCTCTGCGAGCATTATCGTCGCGCCACGATGACAACCATGGGGCCATCCCGAGCGATAGTTTGATAGACACGTCTGAACGACGGCTGACAACTCACAGCTGTATTCGTAGCCACCCTTATCGAAAGCGACGAGGCGGTGGCTATTAGCAGACTGCGGATCTCTATATGAGATAAAAAGTGTCTACGGTAGTAGAGTCGGTTATTGTGAGGTAGAGGTGAACTATCAATAATATTATCGAGAATATATTTATTGAAATACCTCCACTAAATAGTATATTTATAAATACAAGTGAATAGAATTAGCCGAAAGTCTTTGCAGGAGTTATACAGAAAATATATTTACGTAACATCTTCGGTCGAAAAAGAAAGAATATTTAGCAAAGCAAACTGAAGCCAAAAAATGTGGACACCCTTATTTTTTAAAATAGAAACCAGTGGTTGTTGTCATAACTTGTAAAGTCTATTACAGTCATTCTTATTATTATATAGCATTTCATTATTGTATTTTTACCATATTGTAGAAAGAGTATAGTATAAAACAAATATTTTTCAAACTGGTAGCTATCTTCAAATTCGCGTGTATCTGAAACTTTCTATTATACTTATTTCTCGCGGTACTTCGAAAGATATAGAATTATCGATAGTCATTGATCATTTTTGTGATTCATCAAAAACTATCGACAGTTCACCACTTTCACCAATGTTGCGATCAATTGCCGTGCCTTTGGTTTGTTTTCGAGTAAGGCTAACTTTATATTCTTAGTTACGATAGAATCTAATGCTCCGTGCAACACTGATGCCTCGGTTGTTAAAAGGTTGAGAGTCGACCCGACTCCGACGCATTACCAATCAGGCTACCAGAATTTAACGAAATTCCCCACCTCGGATCTCGATGTTTTCCTTCTTTACGACGGCATACCTCAAATTTCCTCCTGCTTTTCGCGGCATCCTCCCCGCCCTTTTCCCCGAGCCTCCCTTCGCGCTGCACGCGAGTACACGAACGCCTACTCGCCTCGGCGTTCAGTCAAAGAGAGATAAAATCTATAAATATGTGGGAGGCGCACGCGACCCATTCCAGTGTTTGTTCAACCAGGAATAACCTCCGTTTCTTCATCGTGCGCCGAACCCCGAGAAGAGGCTGGTTTTGTGGCTTGACGCAAGCCTAATCCGGGGTGATGTTTCGTTAACCACCTCCGGCCGAGCGGCTGTCGAATCTTCTCGCTCTACTTATTGGCCTTACCTCGCGAAATTCATTTCGTGTAACCAGTCAAAAATAAGGGGAAAATCGTCCTTGCAACTGCGTTTGGTTTCCGTCGATCGTATTCCTAATCGGCCAGCTCTGATATGAAATTTGAGAAGGTCGTTTCTTAAACGGTATAGTTTCTGATCATTGCAAAATCGATGCTAATTCGCAATTTTCAAGATCGAATTTCTGCGAGAATTTTATGGGATCAATTGAATAATAAAAGTAAAAGTTCATTCTAAAGAGGAGACATAGGTGGAGACCTCAAATGTCAAACATTGCAAAACGATGCTTACAGTGTCTACGTACAAGCATCGCATAGTGGAGTATCCAGCTTCGTAAACTGGTAAAAGATTGATTTAAAAAATCTTGTTAATTACAAATTAATTTTTACTCACTGTTCACTTGTTACTGCTTCTTTCACGGCGTAAAGGAATCTTACCAACTTGTTTCTTTGCAGAAACTTTTTAGACAAGCGTGCGTGTTACTTTCTATGAAATATTATGTTACGCGTTACCTGTATTTTTATGATTAAAAAAGTTGAAAAATTACCAATAATATAGAATTATATTATACTCCAGTTAGAAATATTATACCCCAGTTACTTTTCAGTTAAATCACAGGGACGTGGACACATGTAGAGACAGGGTAGACGTCTCAGGCGCAAATGAGATTTAAATCTATAATTACAAGAGAAGATTTACATTAAAGTGAAACAATATAAACAAGCAAATAATATTCGCAAACATTTATTAATTTATTTGTAACTTTGACATTTTGTGTATTTTTTGCCTGTCCTAGTTAGCAATGTCACTATGTCATTCCCAAGTATAGTCAATTCTCTTCAGTTATCCCCCAGCTTATAAACAGAAATGGACAATTTAGAAAGAGAAGATACAAATAGTCGAGCCTCGCGGTTCGTTTTTAATAACTGTTGATAATCGGCAACTGTAACAACGAGCCGCGAGACTTCTCCTCCCAAATCGTCCATATCTGTTTGCAAATTGCGGGATAATTTGAGAGAATTTACGTCTATTCTCATAAAGGGGAATAAAATAATTTCGGCCATCTTTTAGCTCCTTAGCTCCAAGTACTCTATTGCTGGTCGTTTAGCTAAAAATTGATAAACAAGATTTTGAAGTTAAATCTAGCATTTCATTTCTCGATAGTTTAGAATCGATACCGCATCAAGACCGCTAGTTTCCGACAAACGGAACATTATCCGCGCAGCTCGTCGCTGCTATAATTGTTTTCAACGAAGATTCGTTCATTCAGATTCGCGTTCGTCGGTGGTCGTTCTTCTCGGGTGCCCGCTCAGCCGTTCGCGTTTCACCGCCGTGAAATTCAAACAATTTGTCGGGTCCCGAGTTCGGGGTAAGTTGTCTCGCTCTTTCCCTCTCCGGCGAAGCTCGTTCCGCCGTTGGCAAAAGTTAGTTAGGTAGACGGGAGAAGCCGGGAGCAGACGGGAATTAGTTAGCGGTAAACACACCTCATCAATCTTCCTCGAACGTCGTCGTTCTCTTCATCATCGTGCCACCGACGATCTAAAATACCCGCGGACACGTGTCTCCATTAAAGTGGTGCTTGCTAGGAACCCCGGGCGTACGTCATTCCCCGGCCGAATCATCGTTTATACCGGGAACCTTGATCGCCGTCACGCTGAAAATATATTTTTTCGGAAAGACACGCGCGACCCGCTCCGCACGATGACCGGATTTCCGCGGCTCTTCGAGGAATACGCCCCGCCGTCCGCCTTCGACCGGCAGATACCACTTCCTAAAGAATCCTCGTGACAGTGGTGGAGGCACGCTGCTAGCAAATTCAGGGCGAACTCCGCAGGGGAGGGTGGAGTAATTGCGATTTGTCCTAATTTTTCATGTAGCTTCTGTAGCGAGATTCTGTAACAAGACTTTCGTGTTCGAAACTTGTTTGTTTCACGTTTCGAACATTTTCAAATTAATTATGCTTTATTCTTTACGAGTCGTGAGGTAATCTCGAATGGATTGGATAGAGAAATCTCGAAGTTTTCTATTATAATAAAACGTGTATCACTTTCTTGAGTGCCTTACTAATTTGTTTAGTTGCTTTTAGATGCCACGAAATTATACAAGAGAGACAGAAATGAAGTAGAAACTATAAAAAACATAAGAACACTGGAACAGAAAGATTAAGCAAGAAGGGAGTCAGAAATCTGAAATTCGATAATAATAATATAGGAAAAACGAAAGAGCTACTAAGGAAGATGAGAAAAAACACCGAAGCAAGTAATAAGGAAAATAAATATTATTGTATTTATTGCAATGAAAAGTACGAAAGCCTATGCGTCAAAAATGTAATTTCCGAGCACATGAAAACTGAAGTGGTAATGAAAGCACATCTAAGACAATATTAACTTGCTCGAGATTACCACATACACCGTTCGTAAAATTAACAGTTGGGTAAGTAATGAACTTTAACGATTTCCTTACAAATTACAGGTGAGCAGTCGGGTAATTACAAACACTAAAGCTTTTGTTTTTACTTTTAAAAGTACATTTTATAGTAAAGTTTCATCAATATTGATTATTGTAGTTTATAAGTGAATAGTTTAGCTATAATTATAAACAACAAATACACATCTTTCTTACACAGCTTTTGTTTCATCTGAATCCTTGTTTTAGTGTTGGCAATTAATAGATGCAATAAAATATTTTCCAAATGGAACCATGGCTATAAACAACTGCTTAAATGACGGTTGCTTCCAAAGTTATACAAACGAATGATAAGACAGGATTTATTTAAACTTTTCTACATTTTAATATCGAAGGCTGCGTTCACAAATTATAACCAACAGAACGAACAAATAAAATACTAGAAGATATAATATACGCGTGGCAATTAAGCTTTCAAACATAACAAAATATTTCGATTTCGTCGGAAAGTATAATTTGCGCACATATCTAGTTGGTCACGGCCAGAAAAATCTGAAAAATCGACGACGCGGCGGATTTTCTCGCGGCGCGAAAGAGTGGTCAAACTGTGCGGGACTTAGGCCAACGGTAGAATAAGCATGGGAATCGAGTGCGCGAGCAAGTTATCCTTTCGAGCGTACACGGGGACCCACTTTCGCCGGGTGTCGGTCGCGAAATCCGAAAGCGGCGATTCGCCACTCCCCGTCGCGGCGCAATTAAACAGAAAATCTTTCGCTGGCGCGCGGCTCCCAAGGAGCTGAAGTGCTGTTAAAAGCATAGGAGGGCCGACGCCAGAAAGATCCGCCATTCCCCGACACCTGGCAACAGCCAATGGTAGGATAAAGCAGACAGGAGGCGCAGAGAGAGTGGGATAGACAGCTTTTGGTCCTCGAATGCCACACCCTTCACTCTGACCACATATCGACCGAGTCTCTCACAGCTTCGGGCTGCGTTCGCTGTACTAATTGTAAGTACTCTTGTCGCACTTGTGCGCGCATGTGTGCAAGACCACGGTTCTCGTCGCACGCATACACCCTCTGCACCACTCTCTCTCTCTCTCTCTCTCTTTCTCTTTCTCTTTTTCTTTGTTATTGCCGAGTCTCGGCGCGAATCGACTATGTAGAACCGGTTACATCTTATTTTAGTCCATTTTGAAAGAGCCGAAGAGCTCGAATACTACAAACATGTTCCTTGAGTACTGATTTTTCGGATTTTGTTCTTTATTATTTTTGCTCAAAAAAAGCTACCGCGTTGCGTTCTTCGTTTCACGGATTTCTCTGTAGTACTTTATATATTATACTCGATTTACGGGAACGTTATTTAACAGGGTTACCATTTGACTTCGTTTTGGTGAGCAAGCCCTTCTTTTTTCATTTTGACCTCGTTTTTATAATGCCCATTTAGAAATAAATATTTTATATTTTATTCGGAGATTTTAAGAGAGCAGCGAACAATTTTCCTGCCAAGTATAATCGTAAAACATTGTTGCCCGGTGATTGAACAATGCCTAGGTATAAGAACACAGGTTGATTCGTGACCGGACGAATATGTGTTAAGCATTTCAGTTGCTTTGACTTTCATGAATATTTCATGTTTAACACGTTGAGCGACGCGTTACCCAAATATGGGTGTCACTAATTTTTGACCAATCTTGAACATTCATTTTTATTGTAATATATTTGAATGAATTGAATTTGACTAAAATGTTTCGAATGCGAAAGAGTTCTAATGCCAACCCTTATGATAAATATTAACTTTCTATGCTTCGCTTTAATTAATTAAATTGTTTTAACTGTGTGAGTATTTTAGTGGTCGATTGTCGGCAGTCAACGTGTTAAACCATATTTAGTAACAAAAGATATCTTCAAGCGAAAAGTATTCTGTTTAAAATGAATATGGAACGCCGGCGAATACAATTGATCAACTCAGACGTGCTAAAGATCAGGCAAACCTGTTCTAAATAATACATCATTGATTATTTGCAATAAATAATCATAAGAAATCAACATACTCTTGTTGTTATAAATAGCAATAAACATTTTGCAAACGTCCTCCCGTTTATACCACTCTCATCCTCTTTTGTAAGTGAACCTTTAGGAAGAAAAGTCGTCCTTTAATTCTGTATTTATGAACCTGAGAAAGAAAATGATATTCCGAGATGGGGTGACTTTTGTTATTGGGATAGTAACACTGAATGTTATTGGTCGCTTTGCGCACAGGAAACATATTTTCTTCTGCAGTGTAATGAGGGATCTGAGGATATTAAACGAAAAAGTATTGTATAAAATTACTGTAGGAACAAGTAACTTTTATCATACCTTCTTCGTATTAAAAACTATACGATATTACATCATACATATGCAGACATCTTGCAGATATTAATACACAAATGTACGCTCTTAATACACACTTTTGATACTAACAAGATATTTCTTATAAACTATTAACTTGCAAAAATAAAATAGTTTCTTTCGTGCGGTATACATCATGTTCACGTTTTACGATCTTCATTCACCGGTAACTTTCGGTCACGTTCGGGTCACCCTTTTTCTCACATATGTACATATACATATACAGAGATTAATTATTCTAATTCCGATTATAAAATAAAAGCGATTCATTTATTTTACCACTCGTGTTCCCCCGAGATCAGATTGCTTTTCCGGGGGTGGGTAGAACAATTTCGCCTTGCTTGTTCACTAACATTTAATAAAATATAAAATGGAATGATTTAAAATAAAATACTAAAAAAATAAAATATATACAGAAGCATTGGCTAATAATATTAATAATGAATGAAAATAATACTTGTAAAATAGTCGAATAATAATAAAGCGCTATAGGTTAAAATATATTGTAATAATAATAATAATAATAGATAATGCATTACTAAATTTACTAGGACTAGATTATTTAGGCAACGATTAAACATGCGTTTATATTTTTACGTGGAAGCCACTTTCGAAAGACTAAATTTTTCAATTCGTCATATTACCTCACATATGTTACAGATTTACAGGTTATTGCCTCATATTTGTAACTCTAGCATTAGGATAATTGACTTAAGGTCTGGTTTAAAAGGCAGCTAATAAATGCCAAAGGAAAAAAGGATTGTAATAGATTCCAGTATGCAACGTGTTCGTTCAAAGAATCCCTACTTACGCGGGGGTGGCGAGAGGGCAAGGTTTCTTTCTCTCCCTTCGGGAAGAACAACATTACAATTTCGAGGCAGCGGAGGCGAAGGATATGGGAGTGTGAAAAATAATTTCCTGCCGCTGATATGTGGCGGATCAGAGGAGGAGAAAAGTCTTCCGCGCGGGAGAAGGGGGATATCAAAATATTATTCGAGGGTTGCCTAGGGTAGCTCCGCATTTCTCGCGCCATATAGGAGCCATGTTGGAGCTAAAGTGAATGGTTATTGCCCTCAACCTGACCGCAGGAGGCTGGTACAATCGCATACCTCATGGCGGTACACGAGTTTCGTATTTACCGCCGACTTAATCCGGCGAGCGTATTTTATCAACCGGAATCATATAAATTCTATCTGTACACTACAGGTTCCGCACTAAAAATGGATTCTGTAGTAGATCAGATCTTATACATCATTTTATACTATAATCCTTTTGTAGATCATATTCAACTTTTTACAAAACAACTTTTTACAAGTTAATCCTATTATATTCACCTTTTGCAAATGAAATTCGCTTATTTGTAATTACGTGCAATAAAATTCATATAAAATTTAAAATTAATAGAAAAAGTATTATTTCTGTAAAAAGAATTTATTATTTGTATTATTGTATATATAAAGGCATGTTAAAATTAAAAGTTGAATAAAAAGCGACCAATTTTGATCTGTAAAAAGAATAATTTGATATGAAATAAGATGAACATAATCTACTAATATACTAAATTCTTAGTAAAGAACCTGCATTACAAATTCATCCACTAATGAATTAAAAGTAAAGTGAAACTCTATAATGCATTAAATAATAGTGAATTGAAGGGCACATTATTTTCTCCGATTTTTAAACTATAATTCATCGAATTCTATTTAATTGATGATTTCAAGATTTCTATTACACTTTTAAAGATTATGAGTCGTTGAAATATAAATGCCAAGAGATTGGAAGAATTGAAATATGTTATCGTAATTTCCCATGTATCAAAATTTTTGGGAGATTAATTCGTTGTTTATCCAACCAATAATTCCCACAATTGGGAATATTATGAATAGTATTAGTATTAACATTGGTATTGGTATTTGTACGTGTTTCATACCATCTAAAAAATGTTAGTACGTTACAAGGATTTGCATTCTAGCGATCTCTTCAATTGAAACATGAAAAAACGCAAGACTGATCCAGCAATGATATCCTACCTGATTAAGTCGATCTTCGAAGAAGAAATGGCGCAGCCACCCTAGAATCGGTACACCCTCAAATTTACAGCAATGGGTCGAGGTTATGTTCAAGGCTATTATAACCGCGTAACGCCGAGTTCAGGTAGAAACAGGGTTACGGTGGACCAAACAGACTGGCCTAAATGTTATTCCATGCGACAGAGATTGCTTCTTCAGGTAACACGCTCCCGCCGACCTAGAGGTTTGACCTGCGCGCGAGAGGAGTTCGTCAAATATGTATGCGGATAAACACGGGGAGGGTTGACAGAAATAATATCCGCAGGTGAAGGCGATCGCACCTGTCGGATGGGATACGAAAGGAATTTTTTTGTTAGCTCGCTAAGGATGGATAATTCACTTTCAATACTATCGGCGCTATCTGTCCTATCGTGGTGCGGAGGCTAATTAATGAAGAGTGTGCGGAAACGTTCTAAATACAAATGGCCGCGGTCAGAATTTTATATTATTTAAATACGTTTCACTTTTAATCAGTTGAATCGTAGGCGAAACATATGTGAAACGATTTACTGTACAAATTAACCCCTTGAAATATCATTCTCTACTTAGTTATAATAATTGGTTATAATAATCTTTTATACGGAGAAGAAAATGCATATTGATAAATATAATGCATCATATTAATAATCATATCAAATAATAATAATTAAATAAATAAATAATATGAAGCTTGTACAAAGAGTTAATTAAAATGAAATCATACAATTTATCATACACGTTACGATAGCAGCTATTATAAGTAACTGTTCTGTTATCGGAACATTCATGTCACTCTTCTTAGAAAAACGAAAGCAATGTATATAACAAGTGAATCACGTTGCATCCACCAAACTCTAATGAAACATTTGCTCAATTAGGATTAAGTTTGTTTTAGAAAATTAAGAAATAGCGTCCACGATGAAATACAAGGAAAGAAATCTTATTTCAGAAGAACCGATCACAAAGAACGAATCAATCTCTTTCGACCTACGAAGGGTAGAAGCAATTTAAGGAACTCGCGCGGAAAAGTCTCCGCACGGTTACACGAATTATCCACACCGATTCATCGGCATCGAAATCCACTGACCTGTTTACACAACCACGTCACTGGTCCGCGCCCGATCACAAAGGGAATCAAGCTCGTGTCGCGTTCACCGCATCGAATCGAGCAAATCCGACAGTGGAATTTCTTTGGGCGCCTACCATCGAAGGGAAAATTGCGTAGGCACAGGTAGCCTCTTGGGTTGTCTTTAGAACGCTCCTCAACTAATTTTTCAAACGCAAAGGTGGACACAGAAATTTGTTGTTTCTCTTCGACTTGAATCGACCCGAGAAACCTGCACACAGTACACGTATAACAATATTCTAATCTATTTACTCAACACTTTTTGCGCCGGTGATTTTTTAAATCGATAATTGTATGTAATCGACCGCTTTCTTGCATGTCCAATATTTTATAATCTTTGCGAGGTTATAACGTATAATGTATCAATTGTATACATTACGTGTTAAAGTTTTATATGAGATTTCAATGCTTAAGAAAAACAAGAATTAAAAGAAATTTTAAGAGAAAAATGTCGAGCTTTTTTTACATAGCATGCAGTCATTGAACCAATTGATAGATTAGTAAAATGATAAACAATAAAACAATAATTCTTCTTAGAACTGTAAAAATTGGGCACATAGTTTGTCAGCATTTCCACCATTTCTAATTTCAAACGCGAATGAACATAAACTTTGACTAATTCCTTGCCGTATAAATGTTATTTAATTCTTTTAAGTCGGAATTAAATTCTGTCATCTTGTAATCAATATTTAATAAGTGTTCGGTATATGTTGGCACACAATGATCACAAATCTTTTTCTCTTAACAAATTATTACAATCGAATATTTATTCGTTATGGCTGTAAATAATATATTATTCTGAACATATCAATATGATTATTAATATGACGTAATGTACTTATTAAAATGAAGTTTCTTTTCCAGCTAAGAGATTATTATATTGGAAACAGTTCGTATTATTGTAAATATGAAGAAAATGTCAAAACAAGGGGTAAAAATATTGAATAATCAGCTCCAATCTCAGGACCGACATATGGAATACAATAACTGCTATTATAAATCAGTTTTCGAATACAGTCCGCAAGAATTTGGTGGCCTATTCTATCCGGTAAATGGAATTGAATCAAGCCAAAGTCCTCGAAAAGATCTCGTAACCAAAATGGCCATCGTCTGGCACAAGGTGTCTCGATATTGGATCGAACCGAGATTTCCTTTTCTTGCGAAAGAACGATGAAATGACCGAGAAATCGTGGTCTGACGTCTCCTCACGGAATTTCGAGCATAATGCCGGGGATTTTGATCCTTTTCACCGAGATCGCGTGGATCCGACGCGAAGATTTCTTGTGTGGACCACCGGAAAGCTGGCCGATACTAGTCGATTCGAAACCGTCCGGCATTTACCACGCATTGTCGTGATCCTGAAAGGATATAGATCTTTCCGTCGAATTCTCCACCACGGTGGTCCTCCGGCTTTCTTTCCTCCTGTTACGATCTTGTAGCAATTTGAAGGAATTACACGGTGAACTCGCTAAAAGGAACAAATAGAACCCAATTTATGAGACTAGCTCAGAATCATTTCAACCCGGAATCTCATGAACATATGCGCGTAACAGATCAGTTAGGAAAAGGCTTATTGAATTTAGAAAATTTTGGTTTCCTTTATTATTTTCAAATATTATTGAAACAGGGTATAAACAATTCAAATCAATCTCAATTTCATTGTAGACTTTTATTCTCTGCTCGTTCCCTATACAATTTTCTTCGCAATTCTTCGCTCGACATGTGCGTTGCATTTTAGAATCATTTGCATAGTCTACAGATTGTAGATGGTTCAGGCACGCTGCTCTCATCGATTACCATTAAACTCGAATCAAGAATTTCTGTGCCAGATTCTGTGCTAAATCTACTTCTGGATTGTTCAGTACGTTTCTCTGCTAGATCTGCAGAATTTATTTTCGATTGATCTACGGTTAGCAGCAGACGTTATGAAACAAATTACACAAATGCTTATTGTTTGGTGCAGAAAACCTTAACATAGGATAACGATTTGTATTGTGTCAATGAAAATATTAATTTAACTTTACGATAACTATTTTTATTATTTTCTATTTGTCGTACCAATGGAATGAAACAATATTGCAACATGAACAACGCGTTATATGCTGCATTATAACATGTACTTTTACTTTAACACTAAACTTACCAAATCGGTCAGAATGATCGATTCCACACTATTTCTATTTTAAAATTGTTCAAAGTATAGAGTCTTTTACATACGAAATTATTAAATAGGTGTCACGTTTGAAGCATAAATTATAATATAAATGGCAGAAAGTCTACATAAATCCAGTCTTGCCATTCTTCTAAAGCAAAACGCGTAGCCACTGTTCGAGCTTGGTAGGTTTAGTGTTAACGAAACTTATATTTATTAAAATATCAAATTTTACACAAGTGTCAGCGATAAGTAAAGTTGCTTAATTTTTGTCGATAAATGTATGATTAATAAAAATTGGTCACCGATCATTTGTATTTTTCTCTTGTATATTTTTCTACTCGATTTGCAGATTTAAACAAAAAGATCTATGCAGACGGTGCGGTGATTGTTCCAATCTATCAGCACTGTTCCGATGAAGAATGCAGCCGCAAAACGGATCGCTTGCATTCGACGCGTCGGAGCAGGCGCGTCGCGAGCGATTTTAATAAATTTGGCGCAGGCTAAGCTGCAACAACACCGCGTATGAATTAAGAGGGCCGAAACACCGCTTGGATAAACATCTCGAATTAGGCACCGAATTCTTTTCCGTCCGTCCGCGTGCACGCTCTAGGCTTTACGACTTCGCCGTGTTTTTCGGAGCAGCGTGGCCCCCGTGATATGTATATGAGCGGTTAGCACCGCCGCAATGTTGCGGTAATGGACGGGCTATTTTACAGCTGAGGGATTCCGGTTCGATGTTCCGGGGATTAGCCTCGTCCTTAACTGCGCTCCTTAATCCGTGAAACGTGTCAGCTGATTGATCGTGTCAATAATGATCCCAGCTTCTTCTCGGAAAACTTTTGAGGAGCTCGTCGCACAGTGGGCCCAAGAGCGAATCTAGCTAATAAAAAATCATAATCACCAAGGACAGCTTCCTATGTCAATTTTTATGGTGTCGTTATAAAGAGGAGACTTCAATCTTCAAGTTCATGTTAATATTTATTATATTAACAATAATATTTATTATATTAATAATATTTATTATAGTAACAAAAAACTATTTATTATACTAACACTTAATAACAAAAAATAGAATATACAAATGCTGTTGATTCTGTGAATACAATAAGTTGACTGCGATACTGCGAATAACTAACAGAGTAGAGTAATGGATAGGCTAATGCTAACGCTTCTTCTGGCGTGTATTTTATTGGAGCTGTTACTATCGACGTTGAAAGCAGTTTTTTCATGTTATTAGCTGTCACTGAAGGTCCTGACGTAATAACTTTCACCATTGAAGCAGCATCCCTTTTGCCAGATTGTCGTAAACTCGTACTAACCGCAAACGACAATTCCTCTGGCGTGTAATTTTCTGTCAAAGGCAAAATTTTTTGCCTTTTGGATTGATCGGCAACTTCCGAAAAATCTTTTGACGGTCGGTCTTTCCCCTGTCCTTTTCGGAATTCGTGAGATATAAAAACTACAGACTCATTTAGCCATTTCTCATGTCGACATAGAAACAGTTCTACTGACCGGTTACAGTTCTTCCACTTATCGGCAAAATTGCTATTTAAGTTTTTCACCTTGATTTTTACACTTGCGTAAGCATTGTCCTCTTCACTTAATTGATACTTCTCCAAAACGTATGTTAAAACACCAGCATTTTTGCCTTCCATGTTATCTCCTTGACGCCAAATCTCGAAAAGCTCTTGTCTCGATCGACGGACATCGTAACTAAAAAATGCAGTATATTAGTTAATTGCAGGCCATTGCAGTTAATTTTAGTCAAAAACGAATTGATGTGAACTATAGAAGAAATGCTATGAAAAATTTTAGCAGATCCGCGCAGATCTGTGAATTGCGAGACTTTTATATTCTTAAAAATACTAGAATTGCTGCCACATGTCTGATGAAAATTAAGTTACTGCTACTCACAGCTTACAAAATTAATTTATAAATGAAATACAGTCAAATCTTTACGTACCTTTCGATAATTTCATTACCAAATTATTCCACAATATCTTGAATACGAATATATTTACTGAAATGCACAGCACGACGCACTACCGCAGGCAGGCAAATAATGCCGATTTTTCTTGACTTTCATGGTGCCTACGGAAAAACCCTTACGCCAGGTCACTATTTTATGATAGTCATGTAGTTGTCAACTCCCTGGGAGGCACGGGACACCAATATTTATCGATTCTGGCAACATTGGATTTTGAATTTTTATTAGCTAGAATCGCTGTTGGGCCCACTGTGCGTCGCGTCAAACACGCGAATCCAGAGCTGTTACTTACGCGGGAATGACTAAATAGACCTAGAACCTCGTAAAGTAAACTTATTAGCTTGTACGGTGGACGTACAAATTTTGGATCATGTTGTAATTTATGAACAGTTTCCATTTAACGAAGTATTTATAAGTACTCGGTTTATACAGCACTCGTTCAAAAATATCTTTGAAGTAATTGGGACATTTACCTTGCAGTGGATTTAGAAAATTGCAGCAATTATTGTCGCAATGGCGGTAGAATCGTTTACGATAAATTAAAAATTCCTGATTGTTCGTTGCTTAAGTAGAAACACCTTTCATTAAATTCAATATCTTCGTTTCGCTCGGGCATAATATTATTCATCTTGCAGACTTTGATGAAGACTGCAACTCTTTTCTTCCCCGTCTACGAATTTTTTTTGACCTCTTGCTTCATTCTCCTCCGTACCGTTTTATTGCCATCGTAAACGTTCTACCGTTAACAATTGTTGTTTCCTTTAACTCTCTCTGGCTCAACTTCCTCGTTTTCTCGCTGGGGATTTTTTTAGTGTACCTACTCTCTTCGTATACGGATGATAAAAGTCTATCTACAATCAACGGGTTAGAACAATTCGTTGTCTATTCTAAAAGCGTACAGCTGTCTATAAATCACTAATTTATATAAAAAAATTGTGAGAATCAATGAGATTTGTCTTTGAACCATGTTTGAACCTTGTCTTATCAGGATTGTGATCGTTTAATCAACTAATCTTCTCGTGAACACTGAAACTTTCTTCGTCTGCTAGAACCATACGAAGTTAAATATAATACTTTTATGTGTACTTATGTGTACTTATAATTAGACTACGGATCCTTGTGCTAAATAATTATTAATACGCGTATTTCTTTTCTCAATAAACGTAACGAACTGATAATAATGCAATAATATTTTCAAATTGTTTCAATGCTTTTGCTATATGCATTCTATCTATTTGCTTTTGTTATAAACGCATAATATCTACAGGTCAAATGATTGTAGTCCAAGGAACTGCAGACTTCGAGCTAAATTATTTCAACTGGAATGTCCAGAATAATTCGGTGAAAGATGTTCGAAACTGACAAAGTAGCACGTTGCTGGACCCCGGAAAGTCTCTCGCGAAGCCTCGGCTGTCTAGCGACGAAGAAAACGATTTAATGGCCGCCGACTGGTGTTCAGAGGGTGACGTGACGTCCGAATGCAAGCTGCACCGTGTCAGCGCGAAAGAGAAGCCTGCACTCAACTAGACGAGCAAATGAACCACTGCTTTCCCTGTTCGCGATGGAACACACACGGGTCGCCTGAATTTCGATGTTTCGTGAATGAAATATGTTTCGTTATTTCAATGCCTCTTGATGGATCCCGCGAGAGCTTGAACTTCGGCTAGAATACTCTCAGGACCTTCTGCGACAACGCGCGAATATGCTCGGCAACGCCCCAGGGTTCTTAACGCAAGACATATGTACATACCTTCAAGCCAGTAGACGTTGCTCTATTTAAAAAATATTGAAGCTCCGATTTTTCATTGGAGATTTAATTAACCCGATTTTGGCTTAATGGCGAGTGTAATAGATTACAGATTTTTATGCGAAATAGTAACTTTTTTGATTAATTAGAAGATACAGGAATTAAAAATATATCCCTTTTTACAGTGATTCCGATAAATTCAGGAGATTCTAATGATCACTCTGTAATTTTTCTACTACCATTATTGTTTGGTATCTTACCTGGTCAATTTTAGCATAAGTGCTAGAAATAAAAAGAAGTACATTGTTCCTCGTGGCTGACTCGTGTAAAACGTTTAAATAAAATCATTTCTTTTAATATTAACACGTTCGCGCCGGCTTGACAAAAAATAAAATAAAAAATAGATACTACAAAATAGGTCTATGTTATTTTATCTGAACATTATAAACATATATTCAATAGTAAAAACATAGAAATTCGATATTATAAACTTAACATAGTTATTTAATTTTTGTAACTTTCGGGCGCCGAATTGCAGAGAAAATCGTGAATATCGGCGCCGGCGTCAACGTGTTAATTTGAAATCACCGTTACAATTCCGTTGTATATAGTTTGAAAGTAACATTAGTTCGGAGACAATTAAACCAAAGCGAAAAGTGAACGGTAACTTATTTCTTGCATTAATGAAACTATTAGATCAGAGCGCGTCTTTAAACGATGCGTAAATCTGTAATACATGAAATCGTAGAACAAAGTACATATATATTTTCTTCCAGTTTTATCTTGGTAACTTGACATTACCTAATAAAATCGGCGAGGCAAGAATAGAATTTTCATTTAATTCTCGTTTCATTAACTCTGCCCCGAAAACTGCGATTTCGAACGCCGTACGATTAATCGGCAGTGAATAAATTCCAATCTATATTCTTTCGTATCTGAAGGGATGAAGGGGTTGGCGTAACGGAAAGCAGATCAGGCCAATATATTTGCGGGAAAGAGGAAAATACGTAAACGAGTGGGGTAGGACGGCGGCAGTGGCAGGCAGCAGCGGCAGCGGCAGCGTAAATACAGCCCTGTGAAATTGTCCGCTGTTCGAGGAATCGAGAGTGCATCCGATGTGCAAATCGGTTTAACGAGAGATCCCCCCGCTGGCCCGGTATTCCGCCCCCGTAAAATAACAACAGGCATCGTTTCCATGCGTCGCGTTTTCACCGCGACGCCATTATCTCTGTCGGCTGTCGCTCTCCGTGGCTTCTCTGGATCCATGGAACGCTGAAACTATTATTCAACCATACGCTGCAAATAATTACGAAAATTAATAGTTCGATCGTCACGCATTTATTATTCCACGTCGCTGACAGATACAATTTTAACATAATTCGTATACAGGTTCACGCTTTTTACACGAACACTTCAATTTATTCCGACAAAGTCTGCGGTACTTCCACGCATTTCAAATATTATTGACTAGAATTTCCTAAAATTTCCATTTTACTTTATTTTATAATTGTAATATAATTTTCATCTTCTGCTTATTATTACATTACTTTTATCATCTTATTATACATATTACTATTTTTCATTTCACACTAGATAATACGATATCACATTCTACGTTAACTAATGTTGCTCATAGAGAGAGAGACAATTTTTATTTCTTATATCAATTTCGTTTCGATTTAGACAAAACGAATAACATTCACATTTACGCACGTAGTAGATTGCAAATAAAATCATCATCTCGAGTCGATTTCGTTATTATAACGCAAGGGGTGAAATTATGCTAAAATAAATCCTGGATATTGTATTACATCAAACAAACTCAGTTTCCAGAAGAAATAAATAAATTGAAAAATTATTTAACAACTTCATACCATGCCCTCCATTTCGCTGCTGGTGTCTGAAGAATTTAACCACTCCAGA
The DNA here is from genome assembly GCF_028453695.1 of Augochlora pura. NCBI lineage: Eukaryota > Metazoa > Arthropoda > Insecta > Hymenoptera > Halictidae > Augochlora > Augochlora pura. Next base: position 20,083,397 of record NC_135778.1, on the reverse strand, counting down.
AGGATTTTGTTTAGTAAAGCGACTTGAAAAATTGCCCGATTTCCGGAACGCCGCGGGTGAAAAAGCTATCCGTTTCCATCGAGCCAAAAGCTCGCGGTACCTGAGCGCTCTGAGTAGACACATAGGTACCTCGGACACATATGTAACCGCGTGTACACGAGACAACCGCAACCCTCCGCTTGCTGCACAAAAGATTTAGAGAAGTTGCGGCTGAACAAACACCGTCGGCATCAGCGCACGTTCCTCCCTTCGGCTTTTCCTGGGCCGCCGTACTATAGCACCCGTAAATGCCTGCCGGTTCTGTACGAGGTTCCCTGATAACGCTTTTCTTAACAGCGAGCTACCCTCTCTGCACAGTAATTCGTCCGTCGCGTCGCTCGTTTCCGGTGTAATTCTTGCATGGACCAGCTACGACCGCCAAATAACTCGGATTTCGTTTATCCCGTCTTGTGTTCTTCCTTCACATTCCCAGGAAATTGGTTTCGTTCACGATCTTATTCGTATCTTTGTGAATTTATTGAGATTAGTTCGACATTCTAAACTGCCAGTAGAAATGAACTTTAAAATGATCGAGAATCACATTTCCACCTATGCACAGTGTCTTTTACCAAAAAATTAGAATAAATAGAAGCACTAATTTTGGGGTATTTATTTAGATCGATAGAAATAATTTATATATTGACAGACTGGCAGCAGCAATGTGTAAAACTAAAAATTATAATAAATAGGATTATGGCTATTTTAAGCTTGCAAGGGTGGGATCTTAGCTAAATGTAAAACAAGTTATTTTGCTTGTACATTAAAAACTATAATATAATCATTTAGCTTAATATTAATTGTACAGCAAGTGCGAAAGTTGTGCTGAATGTGGTAACATTGTCAGGTGAAGTTCATTTTCTTGGCTGCAGAAATAAAAAAATAAAGTTACTTAGCTCCTACATATACTAATGGATTTCTGCCCGCATTTCGAATAAATAAATAAATAAATAGTATAATTATTACGAACAATATTACAGAATGTGTTATTTGATAAAAATCGACGACATAAACATACACATTACACAGGATCTGCAAGTAAGCACCCTGATGTTTGCTTCACCTCTCGGTTACACAGCTGCCAAATTGAGGAACCGCGTAGCTCAACGGACAATCTAGCACGCGAAGATCGTCACGAGTCCGCGATAACAGCGGGAAACAGGCTTTCCCGATCTTCCGGAGCCGGGCCGACGGGAGACCGACGGATCCCTCGGACTCGATCGAGTTAATCAGACACGTCCGCGAAAGGAGCGGAACGCCGGACGACGAAGTCGTCGGCTCGTCACCTCGTCAGGAGCGTTTAGCTTCCGTTTCGTTTGGTCGGAACACAGATCGGCTGTCTAAAAGACACGAAGCAACAGCCAAGACAAACCTTAAATGCTTGCTAACCAAACAGTCGGAATTAGCCGCGTTACCCGCCCACGAGGAACCCGGTGCTCTCGCCGTTTACTCCTCTCTATGGCTATTATCTTCTTCGTTGCCGCGGCCCTATAGTTATTCCGACATCGTCTACTTTTCTAGAACGCCAGACACGAATAGTTGCTGCCAACGTTTCCGGCGACGCTGAATTTTAGGTGGTTTCCGTGATTCCTGGATCCTGCACTCTTGAATCGCACAGCTATGGGCGAGGCTGGCAATCGATGCATCCTCGATGATGATTGTTGCGTATGCGTAACTGTGAGACACGTGAACGAATTGTCTTTGTCGATAATATCGAGTAAGATGAGGAATAAATATGCACTTATTCAGATTTAAGGAAAATCTTCGATGTGCAAACGATTTCAGCTTGAGTGACGTTGATCTTGTAATCCATAATAAAAGTCTATGTGGAAGTGCGATCCACTGCACAGTAATATAACATATAACAATGATGGCACTGCAAGTGGTTCCTTGAAATCAAACGAAGTATTTTGAAACGTTTTGTTCTCCGTCTAGTGTTTTAAAACTGCAGGATTAAAAACGTGAAATGTGAAACTCGAAAGTGGGTGAATCTTTCGAAAATTTCTATCTCTTTAGTAGTGGATGCAATATCCTGTTAAACTCATTGCGAAGATTCACTTATTTCTTTCACTATTTCACTTCTTTTAAGTGAAAATAAAATTCCATTTTTGTGATAAAAATATTTAGCTTTAAAATGACTATATACAAATACAATAGATAGAGATTTTCTGCCTCGGGTTGAAATTGATTAGCGACAATGAAGTGCCGATCGATGTAGTCGTGAAAGAAACCATAGTGAAAGGGTTCACTTTTACACGAGTGTATGTACTGTTACTTGACTAATTGGGTACGTGAAAACTTAATCACTTTGTTGCCAATCTTCAAAATGATATTAAAACGTCTCGAATGATCTCAAAGAATTTCTATCATGACCGAATCTATCATATTATAGATGTAAGTCTCTTGTTTAGTAATTTCATTCATTAATGGAGGACTTATTTATTTTAATCAGACATTGAAAGATTAATATATCTTGAATACAAAACGGCGAAACGATTTAAAGACCGTCAGACATTGGTTACATTATTTTCAATTCTCTAAAGCTATCAAGAGAGGACACACGTTTCTATTTAACTCTTATTCCTTGTTATTAATACAGACAATTTCTATTTTCTTTAAGAATTTTAAATTAACCAAGTAAATTAATCAGATGAATATAAACCATGAGCAATTCTATTAATATATCCACCAAAAATTACCTATTTCATAAAATGATAATATACTTTTAATTAATACTGTCATTGTGTAATTGCTATCGAGGAATATGCCAAGAGTTTTATATTAAATTGTCGTAAACGTAATAATCCTATAATAGTACAATCGATTAATCCATAAACAATGAATTCTAAAGGATAATTATAGAAAATAATAGATACCTGTTTCGAATAAAATCGAAGGTAAAACTATTGAATTAGTGCAACCACTGTGCCACGTGTTCCAGGACTGAAAGAGTTAAGATTGCTGTGGTGGAAGAGAAACAATCGGAAGTATGATTGAATAGCAGGATTTCGGCGACTCGCCCCCATCGCATCGGTCGCGGAGCCATCAAGCTGATCAATAACCGCGTTCGAACGAATCGCGGTCCGCGGAATCGACGCGACGGTTTTCCTCGCTAAAACGAGAAACCTGTCTGGCGCCGATAGGATTGAATCTGGCCGGGACGAGGGTGAGAAGTTGAAAAGGGCCCAGCCGGAATTCAGCCGAACAATGCGTGCCGGGTGGCAATTTCACGCGACACGTCTCACCATCAGCATATCAATAGGCCACCGGGATTATCTGGATGTGCAGTGATATTCTGCGGTTGGCTCCGGTAGATAGGGTTGCGCAGTTTCGCCTGCTCGTACACGCGGAGTACCTACATACTCTGACAGTGTGTATTGGTAACCGCCACGGTTCTCCGCGTATTCCGTCCAGGATTTAGCCCCGCGCATTATGCGACCGTTTATGCGGGACGAGGAGCACTCCGGTTCATTATTGACTTGTTTGACACTAGTACTGCGGCGGTGCCGGGTCTTTTTGATCCCATCCTTCGCCGATACGTTCCGATTCTATCCAGAAAAAACAAACAAGCGATATCGCAGAACGACGATATCGATATTCTCTGATGGTGATGGATCGGATAGTTACGAGATAGGTATTGACGACGTTCACCATTCACCGATTACCAGTTCCCATATGATAATGCATATGGAATTGTACGCGTACTGTTCAGCTACTTACAGAGACAGGCATATGAACGTAACACACACGCTGAACCAAAGTGCAAAATCGAGTTTAAAGTCTGGCTTCAGGCGTGACCCGTTGGCCAATTTTGCTCTATCTGTGCAAGGATTACCTTTTCCAGCTTGCAATGTTCTTGTTAACAATATATGCTTTTATATTATTTTAATTATTGCTGGACTGCAAATTTTATAGATATTTGAGAAAAATGTGCGAAACGCACAACAGCGACTATAAATTTAAAGAATTTAAAAATGCTGTTGCATTATTTTCAGCTTTGTAAAATAATTAAAGAATGAAAGATGTGTCTATGTAGATTCTGTATCTTGCAGTTATACAAGTTATTTTTATTTTGCATAAAAATCCTCAGTCTTATTATTATAATTTTCTGGTGTTGCTGATTTAATCTCAACGCGAATGGTCTTCTTGCTCTTGGATATCTTCTTCTAGTGTCTTCGAAAATATTGTCAGAATTATTGTCGAAATTATTTGCACCGAGGTTACAGTTCATTTTTACGCAAATGTCGTATGATCTTTTAATTTTCTGAAAAAATAATCGATGTCATACAACTTTACAATTTTAATTTGATTCGATAATGCATTTTAATTTGACAAATTTGTTAAAGTTGTTGGCATGGCGGACACAGTGTTAACACGTTGAATGCCACGCCCATTTTACAGGAATTGTCCGTGGCGCCACGATGAATTTTCTATTATGACACATCGGAACGTACGCACATAATAAAACTATATTTCATGTAGAAATAAAACTATTTTCAGATGTTTTATAAGGCATTCATTTCCTCACACCACTACATCAACGAAGATAATAATAAAAAAATTATAAGTATTGTCATTTGTTTAAATTATATATATTTTCATCAATCTGAGCGCGCCGGTCACCGGTGGCCCCCATGGCGTCACTGCTAAGTTCAGTGCTGGTCACCGGTGACTCCCGTGGCATTCAACGTGTTAAAATAGCTTAGTGTGCAAACGATTAATGGTTTACGCGGGATAATTGCTGCCCAAGTGCAAAGTATCATGCCAAATAGAACGCGAGCGACAAGGATAGCATAAAAGTATTCAACGGCGGTGTCAAACAGGAAAATCCAGTTGTATCGAAAATAATTTCTCAAATGTAATTTTTTATTACTCTATTTGTATGATAATAATGTTATGCCGATGTTATAAAAGTAACGTCATAATGTTGATGTTATTAAGATTGTAACGTTATTTTTGTATCATTCTATAAAAGCTACAGGTTCGTATTTCGTGGGTATGCCGTCGTCGAGGGGTTAGAGTTTAGCAACATTATAATGCGACCAATAAGCCCGTGGTAAAAACAAACGCCGCGAAGTCCAAGTTTGTCCCCTTCCTCTCGGGCCCGGCCGCGAGACGTTTATTTTTCTTGAAAACGTATCAGCCGCATTTCCTTCCTCATTGTCTGCCTTAAGGAAATAAATCTACTGCCAGACTGTCCCGGGCCAGGTCGTTTCCTCTTTACCCCTGTCAGTCGACGCGCCACCATCTTCCTACGTTCGGATACGAATTCTGTGTAAATAATTTACTGGTATTTATCAAATGGGACCGAAGGACGGGCCGTGTTTAACAAAACGTAATCGTTTGTGCGAGACAAGAGATATGGAAGGATTTTCGAGCGTTACGTAAACGATTCTATTCTTACAATGCAGGAAAACAAATAGTGGAACGGAGAGCGACTGAAGTGGTTTAATTAGCAGAGAATGTTAATGCAATGAAATAGCTGCGTCCTGCGCAATGACGTTATTTGATTCCACGGCTGCCTTGGGCTAAACCTTTTCTAGATTGTCAATTTCTTTTTACATATTTTTTGCGAAGCTTGTTATTCGAGATAAACGTTGACCTCGTTAGATTTCATACAATAAATGACGACGGATTTCTATGCAAAATGAAAACCACCCGAACGATTAGGAACTATAATGAAACAAAAATCTATAACCTCTTTTCTTAATTTTAATAAATGGAAGAGAAGACAAGAATGGACTTAAATTTGTTCAACGTGATTACACTTTAGTGTCTCATTTAGTCATTTTGATCATAAATGTATCCGCAGTCTACATTGCCATTAAGATGAGACGTTTGTGTCTAAAGAGTAGATTTGAATGTCTCTGTAGAGAACTCTAACCTCGAAAAGATCAATAGAAAGAAGGTAAAGTGGACTGTACAATTAACACAGTAAAGATTAATCAAGTAATGATTAAAATTATAACTAGATAAGCAAAGGTTGAATATAAGCGAAATATAACAACAATGAACAGGATGATGGATATGGGATAAATCAGATCGAGCGATCAGTAGTACTTATAAGGTTGGTAACGGTAGCGCAAACACGGAGATTATTGATAACGTTAGCTGCAAGCGCAATTTTATCGCGAACACTAGCGCGATCATGAATTGAGGCCATGTTTATACGACCGTGGGCCATCGGACAGGATAGGGACAGGAGTCGGATTTTTTGAAAATTATACGGTTAGACAGCACCGAACGTTCAATACCGCTAAGGGAATGATACCCTAATGAAAGGTACTGCACGAGAAATGGAAAATAGAAAACTTATATTAGAATTATTGGAAAGATAGCCCAAGTGACAAGTACACAATGACTGTATAAACAGACGTCTGTTTGTTGTGTATTATGGCTGGTCGTTGATTTGCTAGAGTTGAGAGAAAAGTTATGTCATAATTTTAAACAATCTCATATTTATAGTTTTTTTATTAATCAGACAAGAGTATAAGAATTTTGTAAACGAAACTCAAATTGCATACTTCGAATTCGTGATACCTAATTAGTCTTTTAACTCCTCCAGATCGATAAAACTGTGACTACACTTTCAGTTCTTGTTACATAGGAGTCCTACGTCGCAGACGAATAACGCCTTAGATCTTTCTATCATTCTTTCAAACAAAGACGAGATATTCTTGCACGGATATTCTGCGAACGAGATTCTCGTCGGCCATTTTGGTGACCGAGAAGCCTAGCGAAAGGATCTCGCGGTTGCCGCGCAAATCGGCGACGACGGGTGTTCTGCCAAAAGTTCCCTCGCTGTTTGTCTTTGGAGGAGCCAGCAATTCTGCATCGTATCTCCTGCGTGCCTGTAATTCGTCCGCGTTTACGTAGCGCCGTTTCCACGCGTTTTCATGCAAGACTATGACGCGCTCGCCGCAGCCGATGCGATCCCGCATAAAGATAACAAACACGTCGATGCAGCCGGTCTGCTGTTTCTCAAATCTGCTAAGAGAAAAAGCTAATCTGGTTAGCATTACCACTTTCCCAAGGGATCCCGGGGGCCGGACTTTTTTCGCCCGTGCCCGAGTGACGTGGACGCGTCAACAATCGCCGCGCCGAAACCACAGGAACTGAAAATAAACTTCGTTACGGTGGTTCGTAATCGAGATCACCTTCGATTGACTCGGCCCTCGGTATAAAGTCGGCCGTTTAGTCAGCTTTTTTAAAACGGCGGACGGCGGACGGCGGACGGGACGCGCCGCCATTTTGGTGGCAGCGGAGGAGCTGTAAAAAAATGCATTGCCCAGAGATTCGGAGAACTAAGCAACGAAACTAATAAAGAACGGTCTACCAGTTCATGGTTTCAGAATGTTCAGATACTTTGCGATTGCATGGAAACAAATCCGACTTCGCCATTTTGATGAGCAAGCAGAAACTATGGATAATAGTTATTTTTAAGAGATTCGAAGATTCGACGCGTCCTTAAATAATTTTTCTTAGCAAAAATAGATTTGTAGATCAGAGTCCGAAATCGATGAGGGTGTAATCGAATAAATTGGAGGTGTGTCCGCCATTTTGGTGGGCAACGGGAAAGAACAGATGAACGTTATTTAATGTAACAATTTTCTTCTCTCTTAACGAGATGGCAAAGGGGAATTTGTCTACACGAAACCACAAAAATTTGAAACCTAATTGAATATTAGACACTCCTCAGTAGACTAAGCATTTTTGTACAAAGTAAAAATGATCTAACTTAATCATAAGAAGTATACACGCAAATATCTTTTTGCCTTCGGCAACGGCGGTGGATTGAAAATAATGTAAAAATATCCTCAAATTCGTCCAATGTATTTTATGTTTTACATTCGACCTAACCATTTTCGTCATAAATGCATAAAATCATCGGTCTACTCGTTGTACCCATTGTCTTATAATTTCCTTTATCACTATATGTACAAGAATTTCTTCGTTCTATGTCATTCTATACCATTAAATTTATTTATATTACAGGAATCGTTGAAAGCGTAAATGTTGTGGGAAAATATACTCAATATTACACGCACGAAATTGAAACAATTATCACAAAATGAAAATACTGTAGGTTATATTAAATTCGAGTACAAATGGCAAATACACGTGTCTAACAAAAATAGAATTTTGGAATTCGTGGTATTTTAATGTCTAATGTATTCATCAGCAGAAATTAGACAAAGATATGTAACATACAATTCGATGACTGCAAAGCTGTCTAATTCTGTATTTTTCCGGGGTAATCTCAAAGAAGAACTTGAAGATCTAGGACTTGGGGTTAGTAAAATCAAATGCCATCAGTCGTAGCTCTCATTAGGTTAATTAAGGTTCGATTAGTCGCCTTTGGGTTCCATCAGTCAAACTGTCAAACGAATCAGCACGCGTCCCGCGGGGACGGCGGCCGTGGATCCAAGATGATGGGACGTCGAACGATTTTCACTCGGTTTTTCTCTGGCGTTTTTGCGGCGGAACCGTCATTCCGACTGGCGGGCTACTCGTATTGGTTTACACGAGTTCCTCAGTTCGGTGGTCCCGAGAATTAAATTTCATCGTTGTGTAAACAGCGGGGCCGGGAGCAGACGAGAAGCATACGGAATCCGAAGAGACTTCCACGGGTTAATCCAATCGGGCGATACGGGTGCTCGACGTGGTCCCGTTTCTTTCACGCGAGCTTCTTCGCACGGTAAAAATATCTGCGTCCTCGTAGATATTTTACTACGGACCTGTGTTCGCGATTTCGGGGAAATTCGGCCGCCATTTTCACTATTGGACGCGATCAGTCGAAGATTACTCATAACTTATACCACCGATTTTATGCATATATCACACAAATCGGTGGCAGTGTTTAAAACAGTGGATATATTCAAAAAAACTAACCTGTTGTTGCGCTAATTAATAACATATAAAAATTGTTAAAGGAAATTATACTTCGCTCCTAAACCTGGCAATTGATGTAGACATTTTTAATTTGTAGTTCATTCTAATTACGTTGATTATTAAATTATTATGAAGAAATACAAATAATGTTCTCCTGTTTGTTATAAAAATTTACAGTAACAAATGCGATTAAGATTGATTAGAATATTGATTAATTACAACGAAGCTATTTCGCTGTTATAGTAAAAAATTGTACATATATTCTACAATCAATAAAATCTAGTTTCTTGGTTTTAATTGTATAATACATGATGTACATAAACATTTACTTTCACTTTTAATTATTTCTTTAATTATTTTAAAATTATTTGACGCTATCCATGGATTCTTTAAACATCTTTGCTGTCTCGGATTCAGTGTACAAAATAATTTATGCAACTTAAAATTCAATCTTCAGATATGGAGTCAACAACGAATTTATGATTTTTAAAAGAGAATGTATTTGCTCTGATGTGTGCAGTAAAACTATTAAGAATTGAAATGTATAACCTTCTTGATTATGAAGGAGAAACAGCATATGTAACAAGTAGGCAACAAGAATTAAAAACTGTAAATAACTCAAAAGAATCTGAAGATATTGTGACATTATCTTCAAGTTATTGCAATGATAAAAAATGGATTAATATTTTTGTCGAATTTAGATTCCAATAATACAAAATTAAATTATAAAACATCGATAAATCGAGACATCAAAATTTACAGATCTCTATCAAATGCATACAATTTTGCAACGACATCAAATATTGGTATACAATGTTGCGTTGACGCTTGGGTAATGGTATCCGACTCGGTTGGCGTAAATTCGCAGCGAGTGCATTCGAGCGGGAGATTTCAATTCCCGGCCTTGGCGCAGTAGCCTTTGAACGGCACTTAACGCAACGATTGTTTTCAGAAGCGAAGCACCACGTAACGGCCGCTTTTTCTGCGATTCGCGGACAGCATGCGTCAGAAAGAAAATCGACTTTCTTCTGCCGGTCGATTGACGCAACGCGTACCCCGCGGAGACCTCGAAATTCCGCGTTTATTGTTTCTGTCCGGCATAAAAGAGCGGTCCGCGTCCTATAGGATAGGTCAAGGCGGCCGTTTATTTGGAAACGGCTCCAAAATTTCTCGAACGACCCGCGAGGGAAGCTTGTCGGCGTGCCGATGTGTTGTGGCCCAGAAAACAAATGATTGAGAAAAATTTTGATCTGTCTGAATCGAGATTCAACTTTTGTGAAATAAATACTAAAAGAAGCATCTATCTTCGCAAAATTTGATATCGAAATGATTCACGTACTGTATTATTTAGATATGTTGTCGTTTATTAGAGGATTTGAATGAAATTTTTAGATGAGATGTTTTAGTACGAGAATATTTCTACTGTTCTACAATGTGGCAGGCATTCTAACATTTTTCTGAAGTTAATGATTATATCTGTATTTTTGGTTTTAATTGGTGAATATCAATATCAAAAATGCTCGCTACATCGATGTGTTATGACGAGTATACATGCCAAGAACAGTTGACTGGTTACGACGGATGTACACTTTGATGTTCTATATTAAATTATATGTTTTATAAAAGCTTTACATCTAAACAAAATATGAAGAGAATGAAATATATACAATTGAAGCTAACTGGTGAATTAATGAAACTGTAACACGAAAGTTCAACTTTAACATAGGAAATGATGGTTGAACCCTTTCGTATTCTAAAAATCCTAGTATCTGTTAATTTGTTCAATTTATTACAATAAAAATAAATTTTCAGAATAAGTTAAAAATTGTCGAAAGGTATTAAACTTTGTATTCGTTTTCTTTTAAAGAATACCGCAGATTGGTTGAGCGCCATCTTTTTTCCAATTTTTTTAGCGTAACAATTTTGTTAGGATTATTATACTACGTTTTCGAATTATATACGATTGTATACAACCGAGGGTGGTCCTTTCAATAAATATGCAAATCGTCTGTACGTATATAATATTAACACGCGCTCTGGTATCGGTCCTAATCCCGATTAAAAGGAAACTTCGCCTTGCCACTCGATCTTATTAAACCGAACACGGCTGCGTGTATCCTGTCTATGTAAGTGTCGCAGGAACAAGCGACTTATCAGATTTTATTAAACAATAAGCCTGCGGTGATGAGTCACTTCGCTAATACGTGGTCTCATTTCGTCCGGCGAGGTCGTGCGAACAGAATTATACAACAGAACGCTTCGTGCTCATCTTTAAAACTATGTTTAGAGAACAAAGTGTAATTCTTCGTCGAATTAATGAATATTTCAGATGCAAGAAATACAAGTAAAATGGAGGAAGCTGTATCGTCGGGGGATCGCGAAAAATTCGCGAACACGAGACGGTCTTATCAAATGGATTAGCCACTAGAGAAGCGTCGGTATTCCAGCCGACGACGAATTTGGATAGAACGCGAGCAGAAGCCAATTAAACTTTGGCCGGAAGTTCGAAAGCGTTTCGCGTAGCCCGCGGCTGCGGCGGCAGGTACGAAGGGACTGGAATAGAGAAATATCTACAGCGACGTCGTTTCATTTAAATGAAAATTAGACGTCGCGTACTCGCGTCATCGGCACTCCCTGTGCCTTTCGCGAAGCGGAAAATGAGCGACGATAGCGACCATTAACTTCGCCGAGCAGCATCAATAAATTGAAGCGTTGACCTTCTTATAGAAGGCGTTAAAAGGTTCCCCAACATTCGGTCTCTTCGCTCGAAATGTTCACTGAATTTACCTTCTATAATCAATTTCTTCGTTTTGAAAAGCGAATGATTTTTTATTTCAAAATTTCAACTCGTACGATGATTTTCACGAATTCGATACAAATCTATAAAATCTGATGCATCAAATTGTAAGAATATGACATGTAAATTCTTACTAGAAAAGAAGCACGGTAATTAAACAATCTTTTTGAAAAGTGTAGCTGTTATGAACTATAACTATGTTGTAATGAAAAGATTGTTTCATCTTTTTTCATTGATTTGCTTGACACGATTGTTTAGCTCTCTCTTGTACGAGTATACTAGTCAAATACAGGTGTTCATTTGATAAAATTAGAATTAACTTCCTATCATTCTTAACAGATTTGTTATCAGCGACGGGAATGGTGATAATGGTGAAATGTGCGCACATTTGAAAGAATATGTGCACTGAAACTGGCATAACGCGCTTTTCGTTAAATTCTAAAAGAACGGAACGTCTTGAAAGATCTTTACATTTTTAAAGGATCGCGAACTTATTAGAAATGAAATTTGACGTATGAAAAGGTGAAAAAAATTAGAAATATTTTAAATTAGATTTCATTTTCGACTGGATTCCAGTTCAATTGCTGGAACGGTAAACAATGACTAATGGCGGATAATGATAAGATTCGACGGTGCGAGCAAAGCGTCGGGGAATTGGAAACGGAAAAAGTGGAACATGCCTTCGATCGAAGATATTTTGAGAACCTGGATAGAAGTTCGGATGATTCGTGAGGTGCCGAGAAACGGCAAGATGGAAGCCGAGGTGTCCTCTCGAGTGTTTTCGCAAGGCTGGAGTCGAACCCTTGGAAAAACAGACGCCAAATTGAATCCCTCGTCTATAAGAACGTGATGTCTCCCCCCTTATCTATATAACTCTACCACTCGAGCCTTTTCCGTCAGGGTTTCTCGAGTTTCTTCGGCAACGGATTACACACCTATCCGTATTCCTCGGGTGAAAAGTATTGCCGCGTTTTCCTAGACGCCTTCCGGCGAATAATTTCTGCACCTTAATTGCGTGCGCCATTGTCGGGGCCATTACTGTTCCGAAGCGACCAACGACAGTCGACTATGACGATATACACGGTGTTTATCAAGTGTGAATATCCGTGACCGAATAAGATATCGATAACTGGATTGCTGGTCTTTTTATGCAAATGCCCATTTTACGTGAATAAGAGTAAAATGGAAGTATCTTCGTGCGATCGAAAGTTTAACGATGGAACGATTCTTTAAAAACAACGTTAGTGATATTCATCAGGCTGTTTAGTCATTTCTGGTCCGTATTTATGAATACTATAAAGTTAGAAACTAGAATTTGGTTATTTCCAAATTTATGTAATAATTATACCGTACGTTTTGTGCAGTGATGACAAAAATGATTAGGTGAAATAGAAAACTGTAAAGACATTACAAGATTATGAGAATATTTTTATAGTATATAAAAATAATTGAAATTATTAAAAGATAAAAAGACACTTTGAACAGGCTTACCTACATTTCTTACGATTAAATCATAATTTAATTTCCGAAGAGTAATTAGATAATTGTTAAATTACACAATTAGACTATTGTTAAACAATGGTATATTTAAAATACTTACGTAAAACTATTTAGTTTACAAACGAAAATAGCTGTAACGATGAGGAATTGTCTTACAGAACGATTTTGTAATATTTACAGAAACCATGAAATATTGTTAAAGAAAATCGAACAATTATTTATTTGATTAAACAACGAAGCTAAATTGGTTTCCAATGTATTTCCAATTTACGCAAAAAGTGAAACCAATAAACCAAGCCGATGGTTTAAAGTCGATGCATAATCTGACACAGCCTGTCAGGGGTGGGGATGACTCTACACTGTTTTTCTTCCAACAAGATAAGTATCCACCCACCGCCAGCAATAAAACGTACGAAAGCAAATAAATTACCACAACAGCGTCCGTGTAACTCCAAAATTGCACCGTGAGAACAAGAGACCTGTCACTGGACCCCCGAAAGCGAGCACTGCGATGGTCATAACCGGCGGAAACGCGAATCGATCGGTTCGTAAGTAGCACCACGTGGTCGCGACACTTCCTGATTCCCTGGATCCTGGATCACCGGGGTCCTTCGACCCGAATTTTCTGATCTCAAGGTCTCCGGTACGCATTCGAAGCGCGCGAAAAATCCTTGGGATCGAAATCGTTGCGTAGAAAAGTGTCCGACGGTAGCGTCGGCGTCGACACACGCGCGCGTAAAAATTTCGCGAGCTCTCACACCACGCGGGGCGACGCTCGTTGTCTCGCTTTTGTTGCGTCGGCCCTGTGGTGGCCGCGAGGGCGTGACTAGATTAGGGTCGTCGCTCGGTCGTTGGCAACGCGGGCCACATAGGCGTCCACGCCGGCCGGGACGAGGCCAGCGGTCCTATTGGTTGGCCGCCGTGGGGTGGAGTCACATGATCCGCATCAGGGCGCGCCGATTGGCTGTTTGAGCGACGGTCGGCAGGTCCCGAGTCGCTCTTGTGATTTTTCGACGAGAGGCGCCACGCCACGAGCCGCGCAGCCGTGCTCAGCCGACTCGGGACACTTCGGTCGCTCGCGAGGCCGAGGCCCCAGTGTGTTTTTACTCGGGGTTGAGTAAACTCCGGCCTGTTGTGTATCATAATACGCGTGCACGCGGGTTTACGGGTTAGCCTGGCATCGACCACCGGATCGCAGCCTCGATTCGCGCCACGCCGCCTGATCTTCGGCCGCGTCGTGACAAACTTCCTAACCGGACACAGAGAGTCGTCAACAAAACACCAAACGAACGAACGACGGCGTTCCGCCGAGCCGACGGGATCGACCCTGTTACCGATCATCGATCGGATATATACGAGTGAGTGACCGACGGACCCCGGTGAAAGTTCCGAAACACGCTTCTTGTGAAAAAAAAAGTGCGATCGGACCCGACCAGTGAGTGAACTAAAATTCGAACCACTCGGTGATGTCAACTGTCGCGACCTCGGAGGATTGAAGTTCTGTATTGTGTCTCGGCTGGAGCCGCCGAATCTCTCTCGAGGGAGCGTGTTCCTGGTTGTTTGTTTCAGTCGGTGTCGGAGTGTCAGCGAAGATGCACACTCTGTTCGGAGAGCAAAATGCTTACTATCGCCACGCGCCCGCCGTTCCCGTTGGAATGGGCACGCCGTCGTACCCGGGCGTTGGTGCAACCCCCGGGTACTACGAGCCGTACCGGTACACTGGGTACGCGACCGCGTCCGGCTATCCAGTGTCGGGTATCGCCCAACAGCACATTCACCACCCGGGTAAGGATATGGTGAAGCCACCGTACTCGTACATCGCCCTCATCGCAATGGCGATACAAAACGCCCCTGATAAAAAGATCACGCTGAACGGTATCTACCAGTTCATCATGGAGCGGTTCCCGTATTATCGCGAGAACAAACAGGGCTGGCAGAACTCTATCAGGCACAATCTCAGTCTGAACGAGTGTTTCGTGAAGGTTCCTCGCGACGACAAGAAGCCAGGAAAAGGAAGCTACTGGTCGCTGGACCCGGACAGCTACAATATGTTCGATAACGGTTCTTATCTGCGGCGCCGTAGACGTTTCAAGAAGAAGGACGCGTTGAAGGAGAAAGAGGAGGCGCTGAAAAGACAGGGCTTGGTGCCGGAGAAGCGAAGCCAAGAGGAGGCCAAGTCCAACGGTATAGTGATCCCGCCGCCGTCGGACTCCGTGACCAAGAAGCTCGGAGTCCTGGAGACGACGCTTTGCAAACCGAAGCGAGAGCCGGTCAACGACACCGGAAGCCATTGCATGGCGGTGCAGGCCAAGTACGGTCTGCATAGTCCGATCCAGGATACGAAAACCGCGGCAGCCACGACGACGGCGGCTGTCGCGATATCCGGTCAGAGTGTGATACAGAGCGCTCTGGGTCATCAGGTGCACCAGGTTCATCAGACCCATCAGGACGCCATTCAGGACGTCTCCATGGGCTTGGACCCCACCAGCTTCAGCGTCGACGCTCTGATGACCACGCGGGAGAATAACGCCGGTCTGATGACCAGGGACAATCAGCACCATACGCACCACCCTCACGGCCTCCAGCACCCGCACCCTCACTCACACTCGATCATGACGAGCAGAGAGTCGATGGGTACCGGGGTGGTGTCCAGGGACCACTTAGCCGCAGTTTGCACCACCACGACCACCACCACCGCTGCCGTCGCCGCGATGATGGCCACCACTGGCTACGGACACGGCAGCACCGTGTCCAGGAGCAACGGATCACCGCCAGGAAGCATGTACGCGCCTTACTGCACACCTACGGCCGGTTACATAATGGATCACGCGGAATACAACTCTAGGAACCACAACAACACCGCCGCACATTCACAGTGGTACCAGGAGGCGGCCAGCCCCGATACCGCCGCCATTTATCAGGACACCCAATCGCCGAGCTGTCAGCTTTATAGGTTAGCAGAAAAATCCTTTGGTGCCATTGGTCCGATCACGACGCAACACTCTGTTGCGTCATCGGTCCGTTTAGCCCGTTATAAAAATTACCAACGATTTTTAATCTCAATCCCTTTGACGTACTTGTCTCTCTCTCTCTCTCTCTCTCTCTCTCTCTCTCTCTTGCAGTAACTCCTTGTTTTTGTATTTTCTATTAACCTGCTTTCACTGGATTTTTAAAGTTGTTTTTATAAAATACTGTCGTGCGAGGCGATATTCATCGCTTATAAAATCTTATGAATTTTCGAGGGTTGTTTAAATGATTGATCGAGATTACTTGATCCAAATCAAGTCAGTTCGTAACTGGCAAAACTACGAGTTTCACGAATGTACAAGGATTAGTATTGTATTTAGGAACGTTTATAGTGTCCTTTATTGTTCTATCCGTGATCAGAAACGTTCTAACGAGTTTGCAGAATCTATGAGTATTCTCGGAGTGATTAACGGGTGCAATCGTTACGATTTTCAGATCCAGCCCACCCACGCCGCATTCGTCGAGTGCAGCCCCGTCCCCGCCCCTGTACCACAGATACTACCAAGACTGCAACACCGTCAACACCAGTGGCAATCTACCGATCACGTTGCACAAATACTGAGAATACCGGAATTCAAGGCCTCACCACCGAGGCCTTGAAGAACACCACAGCGACCACTACGACCCGAGTCTAGTGTTCGTGAAGCAGGAATGGCCAACTTCCACGGAGGAGCTGTCCAAAGAGTGGAACTAGATAAGTCCCTAGAAATTCGAAGGAGAATAATCGCGTTCGAACTAACGCGACACGTAAACTGTAGATAGTTCGTTCACGGAACAAGAGTTGTGAACGTGTATTTAAAAACGTTATAGGCGCAGCAGTGGATGTTAACAAATAGGAAAAATTTCATAGCAATCCCGATGGCAGACCTGGGCGGGAGCCGTTTGCAAAATCGAGAACATTAATTGTCCATTACAAGCATACGATTGTGCTACTAGCATCGTAAAACGGTCTTATTTCACAGATACAGCGTAACATCATTTTATTCGATACAATTTGTTTTGAATCTCGATTTTCATCTTGAACGCTCGCACGAGGAAAGATTGTCAGACCGGGAGTAGGTATCAGCATGTTCGAATTTTGTTAAGGCGAATGCTTATATTTATTAAAACTTAAGGTGACGAGTGAAAAAACTTGTGCTACCATGGTAGGAGAAGCAATTGGACAAAGTGTATAATCGAAAAGATGATTATTCGATAGGTTGCGTGAAAGTAGAAATTGCAGTTTAATATTGGGGGTGGTATGGATATGTCGGGAAGGGATGATTAATTGTTGGAACGATGCCCAGGGCTGCTCCGTCGCGGGAAGTGTTTACCGTAAAGTATTCAGTAACTCAACGTAATTATACTAGCTGATTTCTACTTTGATTACCGGTGACTCGAACGAACGAGCCCGACGATACCGAACGAGGTTGGCGAATAAGGGAAAGAAACGAGCCTCCTCGGTCCATGGCACAAGCCCGTCGAAGCTGTTGGCACTTTGGAAATCGTTATCGCCAGCGAAACACGTGTTTTCGGTTACGAAAAAAAAACCGGTACACGTGTCGTATTTGTGCGCGGTCGAGGGATCCGTGGATTGACAAATAACCCCGTATCGGTGGTAGCAGGAACAACAAATCTTCCTCCGGTTTCGAATCACGGAACAGGCGT
Source organism: Augochlora pura (assembly GCF_028453695.1). Classification (NCBI taxonomy): domain Eukaryota; kingdom Metazoa; phylum Arthropoda; class Insecta; order Hymenoptera; family Halictidae; genus Augochlora; species Augochlora pura. Next base: position 20,065,498 of record NC_135778.1, on the reverse strand, counting down.
GAGCATGATAAGCGAACACGCTTGGTCAAAACTACGAATAATTATCATTTCGTCATGTTTCGAACTGCGACGCGTCTCCTTTCATTCGACGAGACTTTCGCACCCCTTGTCTGGCGAGTTTCACGCACATAATCATCAGTTAAACTGTACTTTAAAATTAAAATTAAAAGATTAAAATCCAACCCTCTCAAGAGCATAAAGCCATGCTCGCTCCTATACGGGTCTCAAAAACAGATCAATTATCGGAGCAAAATGAATTCTTCTCTCAGCAAATTGCAACAGTGAGAATTACGATGATTGTGAAAGGAATCGGGAGACAAGGGGTTGGTTTAAACGATTTTCCCGGAGGATCTTCAGCGAATATGGAGGATTCTTGAAATGATGATCTCATCGTCCCGACGGGGTCTAATCGCTGTTATCTCGGCGACGGTTGTTCGTTAATGAATCTGAGCGAGACGAGCCGGGAGAACAGCCGTGAATATCGATGACGATGATCGTCACCTGAACAAACAAAGGCAGCTCTTCCCTGACCTATCGTTTCCCCGAGACGACGCACTCGCTGCGATCGACGTCTCGTCGCGCGATTCGTGCGCGCGGATCAATCATCGAATAGAAAAGTAATGTCGTTCGAATACTTGCGTTGCTATACCGTGCCTACTTTTGCTGTGCAGCCTTCGTTGGAACGAGTTGTTCCGCGGCAAAAAGCGTTTACAACCGTGGACAACCGACGATTCTATTATCGTGTGATTTTTTTGCGCCATCGAAACTCACTTCTGCGACAACCATTTCCGATCATTTTTTTTTACGACAATTTTCACCGAAGCGTTGAACGAAATTGAACTTCTCCCATTAATCACTGCTTTTTAAATCTTTCCCGATATCTGAATTTGTTGAGTAAATTGTTTGCTGTACAGGAACTTCCTCGAAATACGAAAAATTGTAAATGATATAGTTACAAGGAAATGCAATATACAACTAGGTGAATTGTGGAAAATGTGAAATCGAAGAACGAACTGGTAAATGTCTCGTCTGGTTAACGATCGGAATTATTTAACGGTCTTTCCAGATCAAGGATCAAGAAGATTCACCGCAATGGCGGCAATCATAGTACGTTTTTGTCGCAAGAACAATGGAATCATGAAAGTTTCTTCTTAGGCAATTTTCACGGGGTGAAATTAAGTATGTGTCGGTGTAAAAAAAAAATGAGCGATCATGTTTCCCAAGGATCACGAGTCTCGTCCTTGTGCATTTATTCGTGACGTCATTCCTCGCGACGTTCGACGAGAGCTGCGATAATATATATTTATTTGATATACCGATCATGTGAATAATAGGAACGATCGAAACGACATCGTATCGTAGATAGATCTCTGCGTGTATATTAAAAAAAAAGAGTATAAATATATATATATATAAATACATAAATAGTTATAGACATTGTATAGATGAAGGTATATATGTATAAATAGACAGATATATATATATATATATATGTATACAAAAACGTATTGGTATTATCGATTAATTAATAATATCACCTATTATCGTAGGATGAGTCGTGCGGATGCGATAACTTACGAAATAAACGTAATGAATCAGACGAAATGAAATTTTGTGTTCTTTCTAATCCCTGAAACTCTGCTCAATATCTTACTTTTGTAAGTTTCATTGTGGTTTAATGACGTAAATAAATTATTAATTGCACTAAATTGGAATCAGTTCGCCCAATTTCGTAATGGTGCCATAGATTTCTACATGAAATAGAAAGCCATTAGAATTTCACGTAACACAAGTCGGTAACATATAAATGACAATGATCTCTGACTAGAATCCAAAATTCATATTTACTGTATAAAATTCAAACTTAGCAATTTTAATTTTCCTATGATATTCAGAATGCAGAAGAGTTCAAATACTATCCATTGTGTAAATTTATTTATATATCTATTCAAACGGGCAGAATAAACCCAATAATGCAATGAAGATTTCGGAACAGTCGAAAGTTGACGACGCATAACAAAATTAATTGCTGTTTAATACTTTTTTAATGTTTGCCTGCAATCGTCTTGAACAATGTCAGTCTTTTGGCCTGAAAATAGACTTTGTTCTTCGCATTATTATTTGTATTTCTCGCTCCATCTTTCGACTCGCTTCGTTTGTAAGCCAGTGATTCGTTAACCCCTTGAACGGAAATGACGAGTCCAGCTCGTCATAAATTTTCCTGAACAAACTGACAATGACGAGCTGGACTCGCCAGAAATGATTGAGGTTTGATGCTTTTTATGAGAGCAGTATCTGTAAGTCATATCGAGCCTATTGCTTTGATATACTTGTGTGCATGCTTCTAGTTACCGTTAGAATGTAATTTGTATAAATTATTTAAATCAATTTCGTCGAAATTAGTTTTCCCGGTTTATGGTAGGGTCGCCAGATGGACCGCGCCGGCCGCTCGCTTAGGTTTCGGAGTCCTAAAAAACTAAGAAAATTAAATCGTCTGCAAGAGCAGTGCTGACTGAAAATAAATTGTCGTTCAAGGGGTTAATTTCATGTGCCTTTGTACGACTGCTATTGCACATCGAAACTAGTATAAACAATCGAAAACAGTCGCCAAGGCAATTGCGAAAACTCCTAATGACCGAATCGCAACAAGTTCGCTACCTTTTACGCGCTTCGAACGTTTCATCGTTACACTTGTAAAACTATTATCCGGCGTAAACGGTTCCAGCGTGTTTATTGGTCTTGCGTAGAGAAGTGCTTGGAAAAAAAATATTTCGTTTGATTTCTCTCTCTCTCTCTCTCTTTCTCTCTCGCCCTTTCTCTCTACGTTTTTCCCCGTTTCAAGCGACGCGTGCGACTACTTACAAAAATATATTGGTGCAGGCAGGGGCGTGATATCAACGGTATCGCGAGCGCGATGCGACTTTTTAATTAGCCGCGGCCAAATCGATCGCGCCCCGAAAAATTGAGCTCGGCGCTGGTGGAACGGGCGACCGTGTGTACCGGGGATCGGCTTAATAAACCGACCGAAATTTCTCGATGAAAAATTTCGCAGAGGGACACAAAAAACATCGGCCGGTTCGAAATCGCGATAACAATAATACGGAAAGGGGACGCAGAAATTTTATGTTTCCGGCTACGCTTTAAAAAGCCGATCGTAAACCCGATTTCTCGATATTTAATTACAGAATGGGGAATAGCGATGGAGTAGAAATTTCTGACGGAAGTCTGCGTTTTTTCGTTACACAAAAGATAATCAATTAGTATGCTGGCCAACATTTTTCTTTTTAAGTGTAATGTTTCAAATACTTCTTTCGTGTCATTGATCCTAACAGACAAACAAATAAGAGCGAACACGAACGAAATTGTTCACTTATTCGTGTTGGCATAAGCTTAAGTAGAATTGTTCGAATGGTGAGTTTTGCGAAACAATCTTGCGGTAGACATTTTATATGAAAATACATTCGCGTTTGCATAAGAAGCACTGCGCAACGTGCGATAGAATTTTCCGAAATTCTCTATTAACACATTTGCATCGGGAAACGAGAATTCTCGTTTTGCGAGAAACGTTACATTGCTAAAATACCACGATTTATATGAAAATTTAAGGAAATTAGCCCGATGCGAATGTGTTAAATTGAATAATGCGACGCGCGGAAGAATGAAGAGTTTCTTTATCTACTTTTAGTAATAAATGCAACACCTTTGCTTACGATGATGAAACTCGATTTACCGAAACGCTATTAATAGACTTTCAAACGACTATAAACTGTGACTAATTGTAATACTGCTATTTGACAAAATAACTTGTACATTATTTACATTCTTTTCAATCTAGCATTATTTTGAGAACCGAAGCTACGTTTTCTTTTTTTCTTTTTCCATTAGATGATCGACTGGGATCATGTAAACAATGTACAACTTATTTCGTCGATATGTAAGTGTTAATTATCAATAACGTTAGAATTAAAAGAGTTGACGATTACTGATCATCCAGAAAAAAGGTTCGGTGTCAATACATCCTGGTCAACAGTAATAAACAAATTTATCTGCTATTCATAATGGTTATTGAACAACCAAAATTAATTCTGGCCGTCAGTAAGGATTATTAATAGTCAAACAAATTCCGGTCATTTAAATTACTTTAATCAAACTATATTTCTTTCAAAGAACAATTTTAATCATTTTTAATAGTTATTCCTAATAAAATCGGTAGGTTTAACGTGGGACTAATTGTTGCTATTATTCGTATATAATATATACTAATTATTGTTTAATCTTCACTGGCATGGATCAATCCATTTACACGGGACACCCTAGAAAACCGACCACGTCGCTCCAAACGTTTCGCGAATCATTCGGACGAACTGTTCGCGGCCATCTGTGGCATTCCGATCCGGCCACTTCCTCGCTAGCAGATCGATTCCCGATTATTTCTAGTCGCAATCTGCGAAACATTATTCCGCATCGGCGGGGTTCGCGTGGGCGGTAATAGAAAGGTAAGAATATCTCGCAACGTCCGCTCGGTGGCCCGTTCGTTTCTTGATGTTTGCGCGATCGAACGACATCCGGACCGTGCGTAACACCGGTGGAATCCCGTACGATAACAATAACGCCTGCGAAACTGATTCACAGTAAATGTCATCTCCTGAAAACACATAAAAGCGTCGAGATTTACCGTGCCGTCGGAACACTCTGGGGTTACTTCGCCTCCTGTTCCACGTTACTAACAGAGGATTCGCGTTTTTAAACAGTCGGATAGCTTCTCGCCTCGTGTTTCAATCCCCGATTACCGAATTTAGTGGGCAACAAGTTGTCTGCGCCGCATTCGGAGTCCATTTTTGTCTTTCAATCCCGCCGAACGCTGCGTGAACGCGTGTTTTTAATACGATGGTGAATTAGACTAGTAACGGAGCTACGATAGAATTGAAATTGGAGCTTGACTCACTGCACGACAACTTTTTTCAAGACTACGACCATTCACTTCTTCGTCTCTCAATAAATTCCTATGCGAACACGAAAATTTGTTTTTAGTGTACGACAATCTTTAGTTTGATATTCGATTGTGAATAACGTCCGCGTTTAGTAGATTATGTTTGTCGTTTTTGTAGAGAATCTAACACATTATAAAAAAAAACAGAGTTAGTAACTTCTCTAATAGAACGAGACACATTTTGCTTCTATTAGTCGTTCGGAAAGTAATTTCTGTTCTCAAGAAATATTCAATTCAGTGTTTCGCCAGTAAAGAGCTCGACTAATATGAGTTTGAGATTTCACAGTTTGTAGAAAGATAGCAAAATGAATGATAATCTTTTAAATTTCAACTATTTAAATTTAAATAATCAAGTGTGTTCACTTGAAAAACGAAATTTCCTTTGCAGAGCCAATAATATGTTTTCATTTGCTTTCATTTCTAAACTTTGATAACAGAAGAATCAAGTTTTGTTTCAATGTCGACAAAATAACATTCGTATTTGGTAGATCACGTTCCAGATCTTCATAACGAGTATAACTGGTTGTTACAGCGCAATGATTTAAATGCGAGGCGAACAGCAATCGTGCGGCTTGTAATTGAGCAATTCGTGTTTAACGTTACGTACAGTGACACTTCTCGGAGTAAATCTATTCTAATAATAAGCAGGAAATTCCTTCTTCTTGTAGCAGATTAATGTCCTTAACAATATAGAGATCGCAGTGAAAAAAGATTGCAGGAAGTACAAACGAGAAGGTTGAAATGTACACAGCCCGCAGAGAAAACAAATGTTTTGATTAATCCGAAAGTTCTTGGGTGTTCCCAGCGAGTTGTAGTTGAAATTATAAACGAGATACGAAATAAATGCGGGATACACTGCTGGAAATTGGCGGGCAGAAATTAGAGGCGTAGCCGCATCAAGTATTCCAGAACAGGGCACACGTTTACCTACCAGAGATCCTCGACCCTGGGTTTTCCATAAACTGGAGACCCTAAGGCGAGAGGAACGGAATAGACTGACGCGTGCTCGAAGGGATTCTGCTAACTGGTCGATAGGTATATACTCTATCTTTCGGCGAACTAACGGATTGGCGGCACGGAACGTTCCAAAGCCCGGCTTTATCCGGAGCACGTGTTTCGGCAGATGCAGCCAAATCCTGCCTCGGGCGAAAACCACCGACGTCCCAAACTTTGTTCGTACCTGAACACGGGTCCGGCGGTGGCCATTCTTTTTTTTTTAAACAATTATTCCAATCTGCCCCGGGAATTGAAATTCTACCCTCGAAACCACCGCGGAAAGATCTGCGAAACTATTACGGAAACTTTTATATAAATAACATTCTATGTTATACGTTATATATTATATAGTATTTATTTTCAAATTTGAAGACAAATTAAAAATCCAACCAACGACAACCAACGGGGGTCGCTGTAAGGTTTATTTTCCAAATGAGGTTTTTGAAGTGTGTGTCATTAATGAATTGAATTATTGCTAGTAAGTGTTCCTTGTTCAGTTTTTTAAACATTCTTTAGCAATTGAAGTTCTGCAGTTTGCGAAATAGATATTATACTTAGATACGCCGCTTATTGCGAAGATTATTAAGCTTCGATTAGTAGCTTCATCTAGTAGCTAAATCATTGCTAATGAAATCAAGTAAATTTTATTTGTGACAATAATGAGTACCTGTATTTCGAAACACAATGATATATAATTATATAAATATAAATTATTAATGAAGTAAGGATTTTTCCAAGCGATTTCTACTTCTTGCAATAGATAAAGTAAATGTTTATTTCGCGCGAAGATCCGTAATCTAGCCATGACAGCCTCTCGCACGGCAGAACAATTGCAGCGAGCGCCGAATACGCAACTCGCCGATGCCATAAGTAACAAAAGCATGTGGTTGGGTCGACAATGAATTACGGTTGCCGGGGCGTTTATTAATTGGTTGTGGCAGCCACTCTATCAAAAGCGGGATTAAATTAGTGATCGACGAGCGAAAGTGACGGGCGTCAGAAGTGGTATTTGCGCGGAATGTAAACTCTCGGGATGGTGGCTCGGCATTAGCCTCTAAACCGTGCAAACACACGCGGTTCTCGCGGTCCGCGAGAGCGCGGGGCAATTTTAGAGCAGCGAAAACGAAGGGTGGCAAAAGTCATCCGGTCTACCTCACTCCCTCGTCCTTCATCTCCACGGCAAACACTTAAAAATTATCCGGCCTGCGGCGTGCAAATAGGACACGCCGTCGAGGATGCGTGGCCCCTTCGTTCCACCAAAATGACCGTATATTGCTGGTTAGCGGAACCTGCCGGGAAAACCCATACGCATCCCGTGAAATTTGATCCCCACTCCATCTTTCATGTAAGACGCTTTTCGATGCCGAATGGACTACCGGACACCGGAGATTTCCTTACCAGTTCTGCTGGGACGATGACAAGGTGTTGCCAGAATAGGACATCCTATAGATTACGGATGCACAGTGTAATATTTCGATGATCTAGGAACGTTTAATACCGAAATTTAGAAGTTTTTAGAAAATATCCGAGTGATTGTCCGGTTAACTGCCGCTGTTTCATAGCGAGTACGTTTGCATTCGAATCGTCATTTTATTTCATTCAACTTTTTGAACGGTGGTTCAAATACTTTTCATTTAAAATTTGTCCAGCTGGGAAGTTAATTCATACATATATATATTTTTCATATTTTTATTTCAAATATATATATATTTTTTTTTTCAGTTAAAATTACTATACCATGTCAAAAATATTTGTAAATGTTTAGTAATTATAATCGAGAGTTACGTTGCGATCCACCGGTCGGTGTTCAGAGATCTTGCGCGTTCCGAATTTTAGTTTCTGTTTTTGTTTGAGTCACAGTTTCCGTTTGTACTTAATTCCTTTCATCCACTATTTAATTTGCTATAGAATAATTTTTACTTCTGCTTGGATTTAAATTTTCGTTTCCACTTTCGTTCGACTCGAAATTTTAGTTTCTGTTTCTGTTAGGATCCAAACTAAAGCTTCCGTACTTGGTTTGAAATTTTAGTTCTCATTTAGTTTGAAATTTTAGTTTCCATTCGGTTCAGTTGCGAATTATTTCCAACTGCAATATATAATATTATCATTGCATAAACAGACGAAACGATAGGTTCAAGATCGTTTACTATGCATTCATGTGGAATTACTTCTTCGTAAATCATTCATTCAGGTTCTCCAGCAACGTTGTCTTCGTGTCTGATTTTTCCTCACCAAGTTTACGTTAATCTCCAAACTGTGACCGCAACGCGCCGTTTCGTTAGAAAGACAGCTGGTAGCAAGGTTGAAAAACCTAGCTTCCGAAAGAAGAATCTTCGTGGTAAAAAGCTGCTGGAAAGTTTGATGACATCGCGGCGAGGTTCCCACGTGTGGCGTAAACATCGCCGACGGAAAAACTGTCTAAATGACGATCATTCCGAGAGAACCTGCTCGTCGCGCGTTGCAGCGGGGAACATCGTTCGTATCATCTCACAATACGATCAATACTTTGACCTTTACAATATAAAAAGATTCGATACAAGGCCCGACATTGAATAAATGTTTGAAATACCATTCGAAATTCAATATTAACGAAATTCGGAAAAAAAGCAAATACACCGTCGCAGAATGTTTTATTTGCACTGAGATTATGTTAACATTCAATAGCTTAATATACGTAACTTTCAACATTAATAAACGATGAATACCTTCACTTATAAAATAATTCACCACGGTTTAAACCTTCTCACGCTAGATTAATAATACCTACAGTACTTTCATCTCTGTGATTGTTGTTATGCAGTGTATAAAAAATTCATTCTGTTCCTGGCAATGTATTTTTAATAATTCAATGAATGCAAACGAATTTAATAATGTGGAAATTCTCTTGAAAAATAGTATTATAATATTTACGAGCCTGAAAGTCGCCACTCGAGTGTAAAGGGTTGAGAAGCGAAAAACTGTAAATCATGCTGACAAAGTATACGTAATCCTTTGATGCCCCAAGTCAAATTCTAATTCAAACAAAACCACGACGAAGTTTTAACGAACCAGCCCAAAGTAAGAAAGAATTACAGAGAATAACGTAACTTGCCAATATTTTGCATTGATTTTCAGCCTTCAAGAACGATATCGCTAAGTTGCAGATTTTCTGTAATTATTTAAAAAAAAAGATTAAACTTTTATATTTAACTCGTGATAAATGAATTTAGAAAATTTGTATTCGCTTAAAAATACCATCGTTGGGACATTCCTGAGCGAAACGGGCTTAACGAGAAAATGTTTTCCACGGGAAAATGAACTCGGTCCCGTCAGCCTTCGTACAGCCTGATTTCCTTCGGCGTACGTTCCACTTCTCTTGTTTCTACCCGCGCAGCCATTGCGGCCGTATTAGCGGTTCGCGCAATCATCAATTTCAAACAGAAGAACGAACCGGCGAAAAAAGAGGAAAAAATCTTGGCCGACGGCTTACTTAAACAAACAGCTCGCTCCACGAAATGGACGGAGAGCGACGGAGAATCGAACGCGTAAACCTCCTTTCGTTTCTGTCTTGCGGGGATACACCGCACCCCCTGCCTCTCTCTCTCTCTCTCTCTCTCTTTCTTTCTTTTCTAAGCAACGAGACATGATGTTGAAACTTTTGCGGGCGAAAGCTTACAAAATCGTGTCTCGATCGCGAAAGAAGAGAGCAGCGCTGCGGCTCGTATATTTAAATACAAATATACGCGGGCTTTTTATTCTCCTTTTTGTGGTTCCTCTGTGGTGGTTAATTCTAAACCGCGCGAGTCCTTTCGACGGCCTTTTTTAGCTGTTTAATGGTCGTTTAAATTTCGGATAACATTAA